>NW_017305923.1:0-2899 GCF_001594115.1 Trachymyrmex septentrionalis
AATATAATTGTTAAATTTGTTGTCGTACCGAAATGTAATTACCTTACATATAAATTTATGTAAAGCAATATCGTTTTACTTACACATTAGTCTAATTCCAACAACATTGTTGTTTTCTAATTACTCTACTAGTTCGTAACTTTCAATTTTATACAGATTCCAGAGCTTTTGTATCAAATAAATATTACAACAAATTTGACAATTCTAGACGCTAATTAAATTTAAAAAATGTAGAAAGACATAACAATCACAAATGCAGCTACCAATTAAGAGACCTAATAAAAAAAAATCTTTGATAATTTGAAGGGACCTAATAAAAAATTTATCTTTGATAAACAATAGAAAAACAAATTACTTTTGAGAGACTGTTATATGTTTAGAAACATATCACTTAATCAATTATCTTTAAAATTTTTAATATCTCCTTAAATTTAATTAAATTTGGATAATATCCAATTTCTCATTTATTTACATATTCTATAAAATATTTAGAATAAAAACTTAATGTAAAGAGTGAAATCTCACTTTTAAAGATGATAAATTGTGCTACTCTCTTTTAAGACTGGCTCACAATTTCATTTAGAATTAGATTTCATTCCAAAAAATTTAAAGATAATTTTTACCTACCAATTACTTTCTCTACAGTAATTATTGTTGTATGTTATTAACATTCATCAAGTACCATTGGTAGCTGAAACACTAATTACTATTGTACGATTTTAATATTACCGGCACTATTTATTTTCGCACAATTTTCGCAAAATACTGTAAAAAATGATTATGATTTATGAAGGAATATCAGACAATATGACAAAATCTTTTTGTTGTACTTGACGACGGTTATAGCACTGTAGTAAAACTGTTTATTCAAACTTAGATAGAGATAAAGAATAAAAACGTTTATATGCAAGAAATAATTTCTCTCATTATTATATGCTTTCTTTATATATGCTCTTACTTTTAAATGTTTCTAATTAAATGAGAAAAATGTTGTATTCGGTCTCGTTTCTAATGTATTATTGTTTGTGTTTTCTTTTACACATTCGATCTTTTGAATCCATAATTTTTAATATTTTATAATATTCTTGAGGCTTCCACGGGTGCTTTCTATATAAAAATTATGCATTTCGCGTGTTTCCTTTGTGTCCCGATGCATTCTTGGAATGCCAATGTACTATATTTTTTATTGCAACGTAGTGTATTTCTTATCCGTTTACATATTCTATAAAACGTTTAGAGTAAAAGCTTAATGTGAAAAATGAAATCTAACTTTTAAAGATTAAAACTTAAGTCTCTTTTTTAAGACTGACTTAATTTTTATTCTTCAGAGTTAGATTTTTCGTGAACCTTGCAGTTCATTTCATCAGGCCGAGGAGCAACTTGATACTTACTACTGACATAGCTTAAAATAGATTTTTATTATACTTGTAGATTACTAAAATAATAATTAGATTGCTTTATTTTTCTATATAAGATAGACAAAATAATTTATTATTGTATATTGAATATTTATGTGTGTCATTAAAAACGTACGGTTTAGTTACTTCTTTTATTTTATCACCATTTTATTTTATTAATCCTTTTCTTCAGATGAAACTCATTTTTTGGTTTCTGAAACAACTTTTTCACTTTAAATACAATTGTAGTCTAAAAATTTCGATCACCAATCAGATAGTGTGGTAAAAATTTAAAATAAAAATGCACACAAGGATATTTTAGAATCTATTTGATTAAATAAATTAATTAATGATCTTAGTTATAACAACAGAACTGAAATAAATGTTAGTCGATGAATGAAAATCGAAGACATTACAAATTACGTCACAAATCAATTCAAATTGCGAATAGCGATTAAAGCAATTGTTAAATTTGTTGTCGTACCGAAAAGATGTAATTACGTTACCGTAAAAGTTATAAAATACGAAAATTAGCACTATTATAATTTTATTACCGATGAGATAATCTTAACGGCATAACAAATAGCGCGTTTTTCAATGTGTGATTTTCAATACAATGTAATAATCCAGTAGTGTAATAGTCACAAACTTGGAAGACGATTTTATTTATTGGAAGTTTGTGAAAAATCATGTGCGCAAATCTCTCGCTGAAATTTCAGCCTTCTCCATTTTTCAAGTGGCTTTTTGCAAAGTCTTTTCAACACCGACCGATGCGAAAACTAAGGAAAGAATGTAAAAAAACGTAACATACACATAGTATAGACGGTTTAAGTAAAAAAATATATATTTTTATTTAACCAAATGTATTTATTTAACATGTATTTATAAATAAAATTGTAACATGTGTGATATTATGCACAACATAATTGTCTTTTGATTCAAATTTAATGCAAACAATATAATAGCTAAAAATATAAAATAAATAAATAAGTCAAATAACGGTAAATAATTGCAAATCAAATAATATATTAATTTAATTGAGAAAGAATAAATAAAAAAATAATAAATTTTAAAACTATAGTATATTTACTTTGTACAATACATCGTACGTATCAAATATTCTAATTTATAATAAATTACATACTGCTACTAGAAAAATCTCTGAGAAGTGCGATAATATATTTCCTTGAGGTTTATTGCCCGCTAAACGCGATATTCTGTGGACAGAAGTTGTGATGCATATCAGAATTCTTAGTAAGTTGTAACGAAGTGGACTGAAAATGACGTTTTTTAACATCTTTAAGATTTATTTGCTTCAAAAAATCTGGTCTATAAATAAATTCAAAGATTTCTGAAAATATAATTCAAAAGTTTTTGAATGAGTTTTGGATCATAGAATTTTTTTGATAAAGTTGAGATTAGTTGAATTTTAGTATAGTTTTTAAAAAAGGTACGTACTTAAACATCTTGTGTGTGTGTGTGTGTGTGTGTGTGTGTGTGTG
>NW_017305923.1:9852-11291 GCF_001594115.1 Trachymyrmex septentrionalis
AAAATAATAATTAGATTGCTTTATTTTTCTAAATAAGATAGACAAAATAATTTATTAATTAATATGTATTTAATATTTATGTGTTTCATTAAAAAGATAAGGTTCTGTTACGTCTTTTATTTTATCACCACTATTAATCTTTTTCTTCAGATGACTCATCTTTTGGTTTCTGAAATAACTTTTTTACTTTAAATATAATTGTAGTCTAAAAATTTTGATCACCCATCAAATAGTGTGGTAAAAATATAAAATAAAAATGCACACAAAGATATTTTGGAATCTATTTGATTAAATAAATTAATTAATGATCTTAGTTATAACAACAGATCTGAAATAAATGTTAGTCGATGAATGAAAATCGAAGACATTACAAATTACGTCACAAATCAATTCAAAATGTGAATAGCGATTAATATAATTGTTAAATTTGTTGTCGTACCGAAATGTAATTACCTTACCGTAAAAGTTATAAAATACGAAAATTAGCACTATTATAATTTTATTACCGATGAGATAATCTTAACGGCATAACAAATAGCGCGTTTTTCAATGTGTGATTTTCAATACAATGTAATAATCCAGTAGTGTAATAGTCACAAACTTGGAAGACGATTTTATTTAATGGAAATTTGTGAAAAATCATGCGCGCAATCTCTCGCTGAAATTTCAGCCGTCTTTATTTTTCAAGTGGCTTTTTGCAAAGTCTTTTCATCACCGACCGCTGCGAAAACTAAGAAAAGAATGTAAGAAAACGTAACATACACATAGTATAGATTTAACGGTTTAAGTAAGAAAATATATATTTTTATTTAACTGAATGTATTTATTTAACATGTATTTATAAATAAAATTGTAACATGTGTGATATTATGCACAACATTATTTGTCTTTTGATTCAAATATAATGCAAACAATATAATAAATAAAAATATAAAATAAACAAATGAATCAAATAACGGTAAATAATTGCAAATCAAATAATATATTAATTTAATTGAGAAACAATAAATAAAAAAATAATAAATTTCATAACTGTAGTATATTTACTTTGTACAATACATCGTACGTACCAAATATTCTAATTTATAATAAATTACATACTGCTACAAGAAAAATTTCTGAGAAGTGCGATAATATATTGTATTTCCTTGAGGTTTATTGCACCCTAAACGTGATATTCTGTGGACAGAATTTGTGTTGCACATCAGAATTTTTACTAAGTTGTAACGAAATGGACTGAAAATAACGTTTTTTAACATTTTTAAGATTTATTTGCTTCAAAAAGTCTGGTCTATAAATAAATTGAAAGATTTCTGAAAATATAATTTAAAAATTTTTGAATGAGTTTTGGATCATGATCATAAAATTTTTTTGATAAAGTTGAGATTAGTTGAATTTTAGTATAATTTTCAAAAAAAGTACGTACTTAAACAACTTTT
>NW_017305923.1:11304-13831 GCF_001594115.1 Trachymyrmex septentrionalis
AAAAAAAAAATTTAACAATACTGAAAGGCACTATTACCGTATGTTGCATCAACTTATTGGTCAAGTAATGATTATTTAATAAATGTCAAGTTTAATAGAGAAACATGACATTTATAAAATTTAACCAATCGATCAATTTTACAAATGTACATTCTAGTGAGAAATGAAAATAAAATAGGGTCAAATTAACATTGATTCGATGATATACAACATATTGGTCAGTTGGTTAGATTATTTTATAAATGTAGAATCTTTTCTAGAAAATATTACATGTATAAAATTAATCGATTGATTATTATTTCTCACTGGGCTAATCAATCGATAAATTTATCGACACATTTATAAAATAATCTAACCAACTGTCCAATATGTTGATACGATGCGGTACACTGGTGCAATTGACAATCGCAGCGAATATTTCATATTTCTAAAGACTTTTGTTTAATTATTATTTTTTAGCGCTGTAATTAACTGGTGTCCGATTAAATGTGTGAAACTCATATTATACATTCCATAATGAAAAGTTTAATACATCAGATAATTTGAGAGCCGCCATAATCGCGAGCCGTTTACAAATATTGCAACAAATCCGATCCACAGCTCTTCCCGTTCCAACAAATGATTCAAACACAGGCCCGGCAACTATAGTGTGGAATCATGGAGCACTCCATACTCGAAATTTTACTTTGTATGGAAATACACTCTAAAAGAATCTAAAAATTGGATTAAAAATCAGTTGTAAACTTTCTATAATATTGTGTGCGGATACTAACCGATATTTGGAATAGCAATTGTTCGCAAAACAAAGATTTAATTTTCAAGAATCATTTACACTGATTGTAAGAGGTTGCGCACAATAACAGGAATACGGAATTAAGAATAAGAAATGATGTTTTTAACGAATCAGAAATTGTGAATTTTAATGTATCCAATTTTTGGAAAGTTAAAATCGTTATACTTTATTCGTTTTCCGTTCTCTGGCATATGATCACATTCGAACATTACTGTCTGACAACTGAATGAGAGCGGAATATTCGAATGTGATTGATCAATTATTACAAATTATAGCCAACAAAAATGATACCTTACCAATTGCTAGACAAAGTAACGCAATTCACAAATGTAAAACAAGAGACGGTCAAATAGGCCTAATGTTTTCATCTCGTTATTGCAATAAAAGCGCCCCAAAAACCATACAGTGGCAGACCTCAACAGTTTTCGGATTAAAGATATAAGAAAACGGGTCAAATATAATAATTAAAATTCAGCACAAAAAAAAGCTAAAAGTCAATATAACATATCTGTTACAATATTCAAGATAAAAATTGTAAACATAAGTAAACAAATTGCTGACGAAACTTAGTAGCAAAATATAACAAGAACATAGGGACATTGTCTTGAATATTGTAACAGATATATTATATTGGCTCTCAGCTACTTTCTTATGAGTATTGAGTTTTATGATTGTTTGTGAAATAAACCAACTAGCCTGCTCGACGAACAATTAAACTGATTGTTACTTATAGATTCAACCAATGACATACAATCGCTCGATAAGTATGTCCAGTCATTTTGCCGTATTGAACCAATACCCAATGTCTTTATTTTCATTTCTTCTTACTTTTCGCGGACATTCCCTGTCGCACAAAGACGATTTTCCATTACAGAAATTTCGGTTTCGCTTGGCCTTAGTTTTCATATCCTCTCTCACTTCACGCGCGTGTAACAGAAATATTCTCGCAACGCAGAGCTAGATGCTCCACGTCTCTCGCAATGATTTCATAAATCCGAGAAATGACATAAACAATGCAGCACTGATGTGAAATATTCAAACTATACATCAATATTTATATTTCGTCAAATAATGATACCTGTGTTTTTGACCTTCTGTAAGCAATTTCGGCTTCTTGTCCTCATATGATTTCTATACCTTCAGTGATTAAGTCCGATTAAACGCTTTAATTGTGTAATACGAAACGCGCGATTAGAATGGCAGACCAGGAATTAGAAGACAACAAGGTCCCAGGTCGTGAATGGCTGCGTAAACATTATATACAAGCAGAATTAGAATATATGGCAATTTGCAGACATTGTTCGTTAATGATAATTTATAAACGCGGTATTTATTTACTCTATACTCATTTGAGGAACAAACATTCAGAACTATTAACCAAAGAACAAAAGAGAGATGAGTACGTTTATTGGGTATGGGATTATTTTATTCCAAAAGCAAATCAAAAAGCACAGTGTAATATATGTAATAGATTAATAGATTTTAAACAACTCTATAATTTAGACCTACACCTACATACACACAGGCTCACGTAAGTTTACAATAAATATATTTTCAACAATTATAAGAAATAATATAAGGAAGCTTTATCACGGTTCTGTGCACAATTTTATCTGATATTATTAATTCTTCCTTTTCTTATTACTCTTTATATAGGTATAGAATCTTCAATCCAAGGTCAAATATGGGCAACGTAAGCAGTTGTGCAAGCGTAGGTACCATTGTAAAGGATGC
>NW_017305924.1:0-468 GCF_001594115.1 Trachymyrmex septentrionalis
CAGGATCCACTCGGTTTATCTGCGATAAAGTGACGGACGAAAAACGTCACGTCACAACTGTTACAGCCAAATTTTTCGAAAAACGAGCCGCTCTACGTTGAAGCTTATTACACATTATTCTCAGAAACCGGCATTTACTGTCTGAACAAAGATAATTCTATAAGTAGAAACGATTACGCCAACGGCTACACCTTTTTCGCTTTCGATCTTATTCCAGATCTATCCGCTAATTGCGCAGGGCATTGAAATCTCGTGAAACACGGAAGCTTACGATTAGAAGTAAAATTCGAAGAAGTTCTTTCCGTGACTATTAATTGTATCATCTATGCCAAGTTTGATAACGTTTTAGAAATCGACTTCTCGCGTCATTGTCGACTTTTTTGGTTAACCTTATGGCTTCCGCGAGAAAATTATTTTCCCCTCACTACACATTTTTTTCTTATATAATTGTATGCAAAATGACGAAAA
>NW_017305925.1:0-4412 GCF_001594115.1 Trachymyrmex septentrionalis
CTCATTATTCTGTTCTTATACTTATACTTATAAAAGTATTAAGATGTGATTATCAAAAAATTAATAGTTTACGAGTTTTTTAACATTTTATGTCAATATATTATATATTGTATCAGAATAAAGTATAAAATATTTTGTAAACTATTAATTCTTTTTATATCACTACCTTAATACTTTTATATGCGGAATAATTATAATTAGAGGAATCACAATGTGTAAAGAAATGTCATACAACTCCATTTAATAAATTGATGTACCATAAATTGATGGTAACCTTCATATTCTTTTTGATGCCTCCACCTAGAAAAAAATAACATCATCAAAATGCCCCTTGAAACCGTTCCACTTTCATTTAAAAATGAAAATGACCAAATTTGATAATAACTTACTCAGTAAATTATGATAAATTACTTAGTAATTTTTTGATACTGGTAAAATAGTAATTTTAAAAAATTAGAAAGATAAAGTAATTTGAGAGTATTTTGAGAGAGGAGTTGAAGCCGCTCTCATTAAGATAAAAACGCTTTGTTTAACTTAAATTCTTATTTTGATATAATAATTAGATCAATCGACAACGTTTAGGGCAGGGATGTCAAATCAGGGACTTGCGGAAGTGGCGCACTTGCACCACTCACATCGACCTGTTCCTAGTAATTTTTCACTGCTTACTTTAATTAAGTTTTCACCAATAAAATTATATTATTTTTAATTAGTTAATTAGCGAAGTGAACGATTGATATACACTCGTTTATAATATCGCGATTAACACCATCAATCGGTGACCTAGCGCGACAAGTAGGTACACATTTAAAGCTGGGTCATCTATGTGTCACATAAATACGTTTTGTTAAGATTAAATAATAGATTTAGTTCAGATTTAGTCAATAGCCCTGTTATTCTATCAGCGATTTCTATTAGGGGTATTAGAAGAATGCTGTTTTATTTTATACATTAGTATGGAAAATAGAAATAGAGCCTCTTAATATTTGTATAATACATAAAACTATTAAGACAAAAAATATAGCCAATATTATCAATAAATCATCATTTTACTGCAATTTTATCATAAGTAGTTGTAAAATTAAATTTGACAGTATTTTTACATCTCTACATTTATTTGAAATATTTTTTTATATTATCATAAATAAGCGAGATATTTCAGATGGTCGATTCAAGTGGACCAGTCTGTATACATACATAGAGTAAGGTTGCCAAAATTGCACCACTTATTACTAAAAGGCTCGTAATTCAAAAATTATGAAGTTAAATTTCTTACAGCACTATAAACATTTTTCCCTTTCTTATGTAACTTTTTCATAATTTTTTGGCGCCATTATAACATTTATAATGAGGATTTTTTTCAGTATAGTGCGATTTTTAAAATAAGGAAATTCAATGCACTGGAAACAGCATTGCATCGAATATGAGAAATTCCTCAAGCATCAATTAGAACTTGCATCAATATGCAAATACGTGTACAAGAGATGATCCGAAGATGAAAAGAAAGTACACAATTTTAAAGAGTAAATATACACTCTCGTATTTTCACCTTCCTCTTCCCACACACACACACACACACACACGCGCGCGCGCGCGCGCGCGCATATTCAACACACGCAATGCAAAATCCGTTCAACAACTTCCTCGTAGTGCTCATAGGGTAATATATGCTAATATTGGCGGCAATTAAATAAAATGCATAAATAAGTTTAATGCCTTGTAGCTCTTCGACAAAAAATCATACAAAGCTTAATCTTTTTTTAATTTGTAAAAGAAAAGTTCATACTTTACTATGGTTATCATGATATTTACGACAAAAATATACTTTCATAGCATAGAATCCGACAAGCGCTACGCATATTTCTTATAAAAAAACACATTCTTATTTTTAAAAAATGCTAGAGGTAAGGATAGATTCCATTGAAAACTTCGTAAAGTACAGACTTTACCTTTCAAAATAAAAAAGAAAATTTTTAAATAAAACAATTTTTTACAGAGTTATGCTTATTTAAATTTGTGCGAAATTTTGATATAAATTTACCTATGCAATAATTTTGTTGACGAGTGTATTTATAGGTATTGTATATGTATATATTTTGGACGGATATTTTGATCGAGTACTTAACATGATTCTTCAATGAAAATTTTCTTAAGAATTTACGTGAAAGAATATTCAATTGATCTTTAAAATTTGTATAACAATTGTATACTTTGCCGTTTTCAATAATCACTATTTATTATTTATTTATTTTTTATTTATATCAACATTCAACAATATTTACTGCCCCATAATTATAACGCAAATGTGTCATATCTATTGGAAAGACCGATTAGAATTAAATATGTTATTTTTTTTATTATTCTTGTCAGCGTATGACAAAATAAAATATGATGAATACTTATCTCTTATATTAAATCTTGACTCTTATATAAAAACATTTTTTAGTATGTATTTATGTATTTAAAGTTTATTTTTATCTTTCGTTTAATTATTTTTCAAATTTATTCTCTACATATTATAGAACTTTAATTTACTATAACTTCTAAATCAATACCGTCCCGCACTTTTTATGAGTAATCATTCAGAACATTCTCCCCTACAATATATCAAAAGGACATTCGAATCGGTGCCGTGTCACCTAAAATGCATATTTACCAAAACGGCTTTTATAGGAGGAAATAAATATCATTAGATTTCATTTAAAAAATCGATATCATGCTCTCAATTGAAATTAAATCCAAAATGGATAAAATATTTGGTAAACTGATCCTCAATTAATACATAAAATCTAATTGTGGATCATTGTTATTACTTAATTTAATTAAAATTAAAACATACAAGACAGTACCGAAATGAAATAAGATCATCCATAATATAATCTATATGACTAATCATAATTGCTAAACATCTCATAAAACGTTTGATATCGTTCTGAATAAAAATATGAATTTTTTTTTCAAGGGTGATCCACAACTGATGATCCTTAATCTACGTACCTATAAATAAAAATTACATGAAAAGAAAGACAATCTAATCTAGATTATCTGTGTGTCTGTTGTTCTTTACTTGTTAGTTTAACAGCATTTACATACGTTATCCCCCAGTGTACAAATCTTACAGTGTAATTCTCACAAAGTTTCTAAAGGAATTGGGAAAACTATTTTTGAAAATCTTGTAAAAAATATTAAACCATGTTTGTGTCTAGTGTATAGCAAGAGCTAATTTAGTTAAAATACTAGCCGACAACTCAGAAGATGATAGATACATTAGAAAGAACGCTGGCACCATTATTGATCATTGGATCGTTTTGCAATTTGTGCATAATTTAATATTCTCGTGGACAACCTAGGGCGCATCTTTCTTACCTATATGCTTTGGCCAAATGGGGCTCTCTGATATTCTTTATTTACTATCCAAGATACTGGTATTCGCAAGAATTTTATTATTTGTGCGATATCTTTCCGTTGATCACCATTACATTAATTTCTCATTAATTTCAGTCGTTTTAAGGTACAAATTTTTAAATGTACTCCTGGTTCCAATATAATAATACTTGATCTTTTAGTATTACTTTTCTTTCGTTTAATGGTATTTTTAATTAAGAGCATTAAATTCACAATCATAGGCAAATATAAAATTATAAAACATTTTTATAGAAAGCTTTCAATATCGTTAACCATGATCTACTTTTTAGTCAAACTCAAGCTATGCAGTCTCTCTCGTTAATCTGCTCGTTCTTTACAAATCGCACGCAGCAGAAAAGCCCTGAAATATAATTCTTTTCCTCTTTTCTCTTTTTCTGATGTTGTTTTTTTCTGGAGTTTCAGGGTTCCATTCACGGAATTTTACTTTTTAATGTTTTTATCTCTGATTTGTCTAATGTTTTTCTATCCCCTGAGTTTTTCATGTATGCAGACGACGTAATTCTTTACAAATTTGTTTCGATGCTTTTGCAGCCTATTCTGCTTTAAATAAAGATCTAAAATTTATTCTCGAATGATCTACTAATAATTCACTGCATTTAAATCTCTCTAAATCATTCTCGCTAATTGTCGGTTTCTCAACATTATTATCCCATATTGAATCCTTCGATATTTCTCTTAACTCCGTTCCAATTCCTCGCTCCTCCTCTATTAAGATACTTGGTGTCCATGTTGACTCTTCATGGACATTCGAGTCACACGTACCCGTCAAATGTCGAGCTGCTTACGCCCGTCTACTTTATCCCCTTGGTCACATTCTTTCCTTGTATTTCAAAACTCTTTTCTTCTCAATTACTCGTTATTTCATTATTTTATGATTATGCCGATTATGTTACGTTTCAGCTCTTAATCAATAATCAGAGTTTGGTAAATTAACCTTCTTTTTTAACTAAGAGTTAAGTTAAAGTTAACATCCTTGAAAATTTAAC
>NW_017305926.1:0-482 GCF_001594115.1 Trachymyrmex septentrionalis
GCAGACATATTGTATTTGTATAGTACTGTGTGTGTGCGTGCATGTGTTCGTGCGTGCATGCGTGCGTGCGTGCGCGCGCGCGCGCGCGCGTGTGTGTGTGTGTGTGTGCGTGCGTGCGTGTGTGTGTGTGTGTAAAAACCTTTTTATTAAATCGTATTGGATAAAAATATTGACGAAAAGAGACATATGTCATGAGACAAGGTCGTGATCCTGAGTAATCTTCAACAAGTTTTAACCGTCGCTTGTTCGTTAAAAAGTTGTTAAAAAAAGAAGTTCGAAAAAAATCCCTTTTGTTACATAAAAAAAAAATTTCTACTTTAAAATATATTTTAAAGGAGACAACATTGTATGAGATTTATTTATATATCTAAAAGAGTTGAAAATCGTGCGCCTCTCAGGAAACGGATCCTGCTGGAAATCATTTAGGGTCATAACTGGGTAATTCTTTTACAAATCGAACACCTGTCTGATCGACACCTCTT
>NW_017305927.1:0-273 GCF_001594115.1 Trachymyrmex septentrionalis
CTAGCAACGGGACATACCTATAATTGTAATTGCCAAACATAATTAAACTTAAACGTTTTAATAACAGAAGCATTTAATAGATTAATAATTAATTTTGTATAATTGTCCGAATGTGCACATCTTACATAGTATATGTCTTAATATCGCTTTTTTATAATATTGTGATACTCCTTTAGCCACATTTCGATAATCCGACAAAAAGTGCAAAAATTTAAAATATCCAAAAAAATCATTTTCATATGTTTGCAATATAACAAAAATACAATGTAAGAT
>NW_017305927.1:373-6275 GCF_001594115.1 Trachymyrmex septentrionalis
ATACAATGTAAGATTGTGTATTAATTATTCTGTAAGCTAATTGCAATAACCAATAGTCTTTATAGTGCATCTTTTGATTATATACATTATACTATGTATGTTACATTTAATAAATGCATCTAGAGAAGTTACAAATTTCAAGACTTTATTAGAAAAAATGAAGTAATTTATATAAAGGTTTTTTTACAATTATTATTATTTTCAATACCGCATTATTTTCATGTTTGGCTATATAACGCCATATATAACATTGGAGTATTTTTTAGCTGTAGATATGTAGAAAATCATTATATACTTTCAATATATAAGTGTTACAAGTGACTTGGTCCGTTTTTCGGCGATAGGTTCCTGTGCATTGGTGGGAGTGGAATGTGAGAGTTCCGTCATCAAATTCGCGATGGGACTTAACTTTTGAATGATATTATCTCGTATGTACTACCTTAAAAAACGTTTTGTACTAGCGTTTACAGTGTGTGAGGTGAAAACGAAATGTACCCTAAATATACAGAACAATTGTGATAAAAATTTCTTACTGTTAATTTATCCAACTGCGTCTTCAGAACACACTCTCGTCTAAAATTTGATGTACATGGTGATTATTATTTTTGTATGTATGACTATCACTTATGTACTATTGTAAATCAACAAACAAGATTTATATTAAAACAATTGACATGAAAGCATTAGTAATTTGTTCTTGTCTCGATTATTAAATCATCGCTATAATATTCCTAAAGTTTTCCGTAAAAGCATCTTGCTTTAAATAAAGATTAATGTACTATTCCGGAAAGGATGGATTTCTATGCTTACAAATTGATATACCTATAGTATATCGTTTCTCAACGGTTTGTTTGAGCATCAAAATTATTGTCTACAACTCGATTGTCTACACTATTCTCAGCTTTAAAAAAACGCAAATTTCCTAATTTTAAAATACAAATTCTCGGTTTTAAAAATTATTGTTTTATGTAATTGAAGTGCTTCTAGACAATCGATTTGTATACAATAATATGTACATGCAAACAAATCATTGCTTCTTAATTTTATTTTCTTATACAAAAATGTTTGTAGGCAATCGATATGTAGGCGATAATATGTAATGATAATATGTATAAGCAAATGTGATTAATTCGTCTCTAAAGTTTTTATTTGTGTGCAAAAGCATGTAGATGTGTAGTCAACAAATCTGTAGATATGTAGTAATTGATTTGTAGTCAATAACATTACGTGTTTAATGCAGTTTATGCGCAATAGTGAGCATGCGTACTTTTTTCCCTTAATTTTGCGTGCAACAAAGCATGTAGATAATCGAGCTGTAGGCAATAATTATTGTGCACAAACTGTCGGCAAATGTGACGTTAACAGACGATGCTCTGAGGCAATCAATTTCTAAGCAAACGTCGTATTTTTCTTTCAAAGACAAAGTTAAGTTCAGTTAAATATAGAAGATGTAAAAAGCAATAAACATCATTTTAGTGTAATCGTTCAGTTTTATCATATGTAACTTGTCTAAGCAATGTTAAAGTTGAATTTTATTAATCATTAAACAATAGCCTTTTGTGTTCATTAACCGTGTACGAAACAGAAATATTCACATCTGCGCGTGACGAGCAATAGTTGAAGAAACCGTTAAGACAAAGCCTCGAGGCGTGCAGAGAAGCTCGAATTTATAGAAAAAAACAACAATTGGATAAAATCAATTCTTTGAGCAAGAAAAAGGATTATTATGTGACCCTGATATAACTGATTAGAAAAGAATCCTGTAAGTGTTCGATTTGCATTTGTAAACTACATTTGAATCTTTAAATGCATTTTTCTCTGAATCACTTTTTCACGACTTGTGATAATGTCGTAGCAAAATTGCTTCTGTGCTACATGAGTTTTGCTAAGATAACTAATAATTAAGCTAGATATAGATTTGAAAATAAATGTGTCGAATCAAAATATTATATGGGATGTTCATGTTAGCTTCTAATGTTGTCCAAACTTTTTTGCAGCATTGTTCATCCTACTTGAGTCTTCGACGTAATTATTTTTATGATCCAACAAAATTATTTTTAGTAAGTATATCACATTATACAAATTTTGGACCAATGAGAATAAGTGTAATAAAACAAGAAAAATCTTATATTCTGTCAAAGCGGATGTTAGTGTTTAAATATTTATAGATGTATATATCTGATTCTGCAAACTATTCTCATACAGATCTGGATCTCAAATATTAGACAACAGACACGTGCTATGCGTGTGCATAAAAAAAAAAATTTCGTTGAAGTGTTTAAAAATTTTAGATTTGAAAATAATTTTGTTAGATTATCAAAATAATTATATAGAACGCTTGAACTTTGACGACTATTACAAAAATTTTTCACATTCATAGCAATCAGAGTGCTTACATAATTATTTTGATAGTATAAAATTATTTTTAAATCTACATACCTATATCTAGCTCAATTTTTTAATACTTGCGAAATCGTTTTTTCCATGCGCTATTTAATTTTCAATATTATATTTATACAAAATACTAATGTAAAAAAAATACAATTATACAAGTCACGAGTATACAGTTCATTATAATGTCACCTTTGTGAGCTATAAAGAAAAATTTTTACTGACAATTACTCTTGCTGTGAATAAAAAGAACAAAATCACAATCAATAATAAATTCAATTACCAATTTAAAGAGATTCTCGCGCTACTTCCTAGTCAATTGACATTTTATTCATAATAATATGTAAAACAATTAAAATAATAATAAAAAAAATTACTATCAATATCTTATGTCATTATACTATAATTATTGTTAATTTTATATGTTACTAAATATTTTCAAAATAAAAGTTGTAAGATGCTCATTTGATGTATACGCATCGTATTTGACATAAATTCCAGCTTATTTCAAGAATTATTTGAACAATTTAAATTTCTTCTAAACTGTATGGTCAGTTTAAACGAAACTTTTTTTTAGAACAAACTTAAGTATTAACTTTATAATTATAACGTTTTTCAAATTGTTGTCTTATATGTGAGTTTACGCAATTAAAAGCAAATACATACAAATTATACCTCCAACATGTAATGTAAAATTCTATAAATTTAGAATTAAATATCTTCTAAATAATACGGTAAAAGTCAATGAGATTTTTTTCTACATATTATTGATATTGACATTTGTATTAAATGTATATTATAGGCTTGTATTATATTTCATCAAACGCGAGAATCTCCTAACACGCAAATTTTATTCTAAAACTTCAACAAAATCGATCTTATTGTGTAGATTGTCAAGTCTGCAGCAAGTTCGATGCTCGGTATTACTATAAACATTGCTCAAGTGTTATTCTTTCGCTCTTCAAAATCGTTTGGTCATTAAAAACAATAAAATTTATTGCTTCGTATACACGATTTCGACGATATAGTGAAGACTATATATGATTGACCATTCGGCATTCGCTGAAATTTGCGACAGTGGACCTGAAACAAGATCCAGATCCTTATCGGCACTGTTTTTAAGAAAGATACAGGATCCGGACAACAGGTCAATGGATGTTCTTTGTCAAGGTCAGTTTCAAGTTTCAAATCATAAGAACTTTCTTTTGCGATCTTCAAAGAGCGTCGACGAAATTATTGTCATCTGAAGGCGAGAGTTCCTACAGATTAAGTTTGTTAATTGTTCGCTTGACACACTACTGCCGTAAAATCTTCTAATTTTGTATCAGACGTACATTTAAAAATATAGTAATGTATTAATTTAAAAAGAAAGTAGCAACGTTGTCTTAAAATTTTGGAAGAAAACTTTCAAACTTTTTTAATATACTTTTTGTAATCTTATTATAAAAAGTTCTATTGATATATTATCATAAATTCAATTTTATAAAAATATCTCAAATAAAAAAAAATTTTATAAAATTAATCAAATTTCTTCGATTAAAGAAAAAGTCTCATTTCAAAAAATCTTTATACAAACATAAAGTACAATACCAATTTGACTATAAAAGTGAAATGCGAATATTTCGGATTATAAAATACACATTTTATGTAATAGTATAATCAAATATATTGAGGATTTAATCAATTTCTATGTCAATGTATAAACATACCTTGACGTTACTTTTTGACGGCTTTAATATGCACCAGTGTGCACTGAGTGCGTCCAATCGAATTCGTTAAAAGTTCTTCTTTTTTGAGAAATGAAAGAAAAAAAAATTTAGAATGATAGATTCTCTTATGCACTATGCATTGTGCTTTATACAAAGCACTGTCGGCTAACGGGCTTTCTACAATAAGTGATTACCTAAGCTTTAAGTCTTAAACCATAAAAAATTGACTAATCATAATCTATTATTCTTCTTACATTCAAATGTGATTGGTTCCTTTCTTCTAAATTAAAACTTAGATAATAACTTATTGTAGAAAACCTGTAAAACGAGAAGCACAAATATATGATGCAGAAGGCAATGTACCAATCAAAATCCTTTGCTTTTTTCTCCTACTACGAAATAAAGAATTCTGATTAGTTACATTTCTTACGCCTTAGGGTATATCCATTAAGAAAATTATCTAATAGCATTTCTCTTAAAAAATTCGACGTAAAATGTAATTAAATAATTTTTGTATGCATATGTTTATGCAGTTAAATAAGTTCGTACTCTCTTCTCGAAAATTCTCTACCCAAAAATTCATATTTTAAGGAGATCCTAAAGCAAAGTTCGAATTCTGACGCACTTAGAGGCCGCGTCGCGCGTCTCACATCAAAATGTTTTATATACTACCTCAGCAATATTTTACGCATTCTGTGATATACGCAAAAACACGTCCGTGATTCAATTTTTTTGTAACAAATTCGTCGCGATAAAGCGTCTAAAAAAGCTAATTCTAAAAAAGCAAAATTGTTTGTTCGTGTAAACTAGGTGTATGAACACTACTATTTCGTACGTACAAAGCAGTTGAAAAGCTTTTATATCAAGCAAGTGTTGTCATGACTTGACAGCCATGATTGGAACGCCATTTTACACTAAGAAATAATAAAAAATATTTTATTTTGAAATTTTTCTGATCGTTCTCGGCATAGACTCCACTTTACCAGACACGTATTAATGCTTATACTTTAATCTCGAAAAAAGATTACCGAATAAAAAATAAAAGTATTTGTTATACAAAAATTATACTTACTTAAGTAATGAAACAGAAGGCTTTAAAATCCTCTTAACAATTACAAAAAATATATATCGTATTATTTGAAACCTTTAAAATCTTTGACCGTTTATTGGCGTTTTCAATCACATTTTGTCCTCATTTACACGGTCGCTTATAATTTCAAAACGCTAATCCAAGTTCTATGTCTATGAATGAATCGAAATTCTATGTCTCTATGTATAAACATATCTTTACGTTAATTTTTGTACGACTTTAACATGCACCAGTGCGTACGGACTGCATCCAATCGAATTCGTTAAAAGTTCTAAAAATTACTATTTCGTACGTATAGATTTTGCAAAGCTTTCATATCAAGCAAATGCTGTCACGACTTGATACGACTAAGACGTCACGTTGCACTAAAAAGTAATAAAAAATATATCAATTTTAAGATTTTTGATCGTTCTTGGCATAGACTCCACTATTCACACACGTATTAATGCGTATATTTTAATTCCGAAAAAAGATTATCGAACCAGTAAAAAAAACAGTATTTCTTATACAAAAATTATACGTACTTATGTGGTAAAATGGGAGGGATCCCCTTAAATATTTTGATTCAAATTATATATCGTATTATTTAAATCCGATAAATTCTTTGACCATTTATTGGCGTTTTCTATCATATTTATGTCCTCATTTCACGGTCGTTTATAATTTCCAAACATTAATAGCCAAATTTATGTTGATAATACTGGCCTAGCTC
>NW_017305927.1:6536-7003 GCF_001594115.1 Trachymyrmex septentrionalis
TGTTTTTTTATAGACAGAAGGTGTGTACATACAATGCACTTTAAAATATTTAATCACAAATCAATATAAAAAGTATGTTTAAAAAAATCACAAACACGAGTTAAACCGCGAAATCACACACACATTTTATTAAGCTACTCGATAAAATATATTTCGAGCAGTTAATTAATTGAGATATGTCATTTTTACGTTCATATTATTATATATCATTTAGAATATCGTACAAGAACGGCAATGTGTATTGAGTAGTTTTAATTTTCTCAAGTACTAGCAATGAGAAATGTTATAATATTCTATTAATGTCAAAAAAAAGTAGAGACTGGTAACATTTTGAACGAAAATACTGAGATTTTTATGAAACTTGTACTTGTGCAAATCAACAACGTGTGACGATATAACAAATTACTTTTTAAGAAAAAGAACTGTAACGAGTTATTTTTATAAAATAACGCTGCCAACCCTGCACA
>NW_017305927.1:7015-12680 GCF_001594115.1 Trachymyrmex septentrionalis
ATATATATATATATATATATATATAACATAAATATACACAAACGTTTGTCTTACCTCAGTTGTTTTTAAGACATTGACATGATTAATTCTCACTAAACAATTTAAAATTCAACGGTAATGATTTTGATTATTGCTACGTCTAAGCTGTAAACATTGCATGTAAGTTACAAGATTATCGAAACGTTATTTTTAATCGGCACACATCATTCTAATTTTATGATTTTCTTTTTTTATGATTTTGTCTGCCTTTGACACATCATTCCATTTTTCCCTTTTTAATCTTCGTAACAGCTATTTTATTATAACTTTATCGATTAAAATCCATTCTCGTCGTCAAACATAAAATAAACTTTTGCTAATGTTCATTGCTCATCTAAATTCTCTCTAATTTCTTTTTATCACATTTTATATGATAAGCAATTATACAAGTTTAGTCTTAACATTTCTTATTTCGTACATAGTAATATATACATACATAGTAATATATACAAAATATACTTTTCAACCTTGACGACAATTTCTTATTTACATGTTCCTATTCGTACTGTCTGTCAGTTTGATATACGTTTAATTATTTTAATGTCCCACGTTTTCAATCTAACATTTTACTTAATATGTCAATTTGTAATAAGACTCATAAAATATTAAAAACCATGAAAGAGGGTACAAACCAAAAATTATTTTAAAAAATTAAATGTCGTTAATATAAAAGTTTATACAAAAGTAGAAGAAACAATTACACCTTTTATTGTTTTAATACATAGTGCAAGCAATAAACAAACAGATCGGATCATTATCAACGTTAAACATATAAAGTATTACAAACGGTAAAAACAAAACATAATATGAATTTATACTTCGCTCTATCTAACAAATGGTAATACAAAAATGATTATCATTCTATTCACAGTTATTTTACTTAATATTTTATTTACGTAATTAAAAAAAGAATTAAGAAACACGTTCATATGCAAACAAAAACATTTAAAATTAAATATCCAGTATCACTAACAATAAAATACACCAATTTAGCAGTAAAATAAACTAAATAATGATGACTAAATTTAAAAAATCCAACTTATTTTATCTAAAAAATAATAATTTCTTAATATTTTAGATGGATGAACTTGAAAATATACGTAACAGAGAAAATTTAGTAAGAAATACGAAAAGAATTTAATAAAAGTTACAATAAAGTCAATCCAGAAACATACCTAAAAAGTTCATGTAGTTCATGTGTGTGTGATTCATATTTTTAGTTTAGATTATCTTTGTATCACTTCGACAGTAACGTTTAATGTTATCACTTCCATATTTGATTATTAACAATCATCTTCATAAATATTATAGAAAAGCATTTTCCCTCCTCATAAACTTTCATGCGACATAATAGTACGGTACATACTGTAGATAAACTACTTTCAAGACTCAGAAAAATCGAGCCGTTTGTCAGTTTCATCATATGAAAAGAATCGCGTGACGAAAATAGTATACAGAATGGAGAGGGACGATGGCTCTTCAGCCATCAGTAATCAATCTACCGATATTAAAGCTCAAGAAGCAATGGAACGATTAGATGTACTGGTATGTGGACAGTGTCATTCTGTTTTTCATTTTATCGAAAAGTTTCAAGAACATCGCACAAAAGAAGGATTCTGCTCCAAAACGTCACATATTTGTGACACCAACGATTACAGACAAAATGCACAAGTATGTCCATTTCTATTATGGAAGAATACACAAGTCCAAGACAGTTCAGACAAGGAGGCATCTGACGATTGGACATTGCACCAGAAATGGTGTAAAATGGATACAAAAGAGAAAGAACCTTGGATCGTAGCAGGTAAAACTGCACAAACCTTTACAAAAATCAGTAACGCAAAGATGCAGGATACTGTGATGCAATCAAATATCAATGTCGAAAGTGCCAATCCGATAACAGTTCCTACAGTTGTCAAAAATAAACAACGGGAAGAAACAGGCAAAGCTAAAAAGGATTCTGCGAAATTACTGGAAACAAAAACACAGAAAAATGAATTTATGGAAATTGTAGTAGACAAACAAGAAAAAACATCGATCAAACCCAAAATCAAGACTGACAAAGCAACTACCGCAGAAAATGCAAATCTAAGTGACAAAGAATATATTGTCGATAAAGTATTAGCCACACGTTTTAATACTAAAAAGCAATGCATGGAATACTTAATCCAATGGAAAAGCTATCCACATGAAAAGGCTTCATGCGAATCTGCAAAGGCTGTAGCAATAAAAAACAGTTTATTCGACGAATTTGAGCGGAGTCACGCCAAGCAAACGAAATCTAAAGAAGCGCAACAGAAAGCTAAGACAAAAGTCGTCGCACGTGCAAGTTTGCCGTTGCAAAAATCAGTGACAAAAACTGAATGTTATATAGATGATTTCAGTCAGCCTGGACCAAGTACTGCGGCTCAAGCAAGACGCGTGATGCGGTCTAGTAAATTAAAAGCGATGGATCAACTCAAGCAATTGTATGGCTCAATAAAAAAGAAAAAGATTGAACTGTTGAGTAAAGAGACGATCGATGATTCGGAGAGTGATTCAGAAAAAGAAGGAAGCAGTGTCGCAAAGGAAACGACAAATGACACAGGTAGTGATGAAGAATGGATTGGGGAATCTGAAGACCAAAGACTATTGGGCCATAGCAACGTGATTCAACATGCATTCAATCGCGCTAATACACAGTCGTGTAAATCCAACAAAACCTCAATTTCATGCACTGATCTGGAAACGTCATTAGAATTGCAATCTGCAGATGAAGAAAAATCTAGCCAACCACCTGCTTTAGTGGCTGACGCCGACGAGCTTGTTACAGTCGATTCCAAACAAATGCCGTATTTGGCTTCTGGTCTCGACTTTATGTCTCAAAAAGAAAGTATCATCGAATTGAATTCGTCCTCCATTGGGAAAGTATCTGTTAAAGGATCTTCAACAATGCAAGGTGTTGTAATGATCCAAAGTCGAAATAATACAAACGTATTCACCTACAAATACGAAAAGTGTAGTAAAATGTTTGGTATCATATTTTTTGTATCATGTCTGTTACACTGTTAACATATAGTCTTTGCAATATATTAAATTAAGTTAAATTAAATTAAATTAAATTATGTTAGTAAAAAATTATGCTCTGTTACGATTTTAAATAAGTAAACTTGAAAATATACATAAACAAAAAAATGTAACCGTGAGAAAAGAATTTAGGGAACGTTACAAGAAAATCAATTGAAAAATACACCTAAAGTTTTTGAGAGTTCTATGAAAAATAGGGAAATACTCTGTCACATTACTTTAAATATGATGCGTCATTACGGTTCTGTGAATGTTAAGATGTTGAACTATTATAAATATTCATTTAAATAAATTAATTTCAGAAAATATATACTTTAACATCTGAACATTCAGACCGTACTGGCGCTATACTTCGTATTTAAAGTAATGCATGTAACATAAATAATTTTGTTTCCAATCTTATTGTGAATATTCTATCAATCTCAAGTTCCGTAATACTTGAATCAATAGTTAGAAATAATGGATAAAGATACAAAAAAATATGAATTTAAACATTGCGATGAGATTTATGTAGTCCATGTTTAATATTTTTAGAGTTTTGGACATGTTTGTATTATTTCAACAGTTCCATCTTATGTTACCATTTCCACATTTGTTTTTTAACAATTATTTTCAATTATATTAAAGATGAGCAGATTTCCTCCGCACAAGCTTTGAAACGATCTAATAGTGAGGTACATTCTGATGATAAACGCTACAAATGCGAAACATGTGATAAAACGTTCCAGTACAAATCGAAATTAAATCGTCATTTGTTAATTCATACAGGTGAAAAACCTTATAAATGCGAAGTTTGTGAAAAAGGATTTACGTGAGTAAAATAGTTATAAAAATATTAAATAATCATATTACTTAAATTAATGGTTAACAAATGATAAACACTTTGCAGTCACCCATCGAATCTAAGCAGACACATTTGGACAAATTTGCATTTCAATTGTGAAGTTTGTAACAATGGATTTGATAATGAACAGGATAAATTTAATCATTTAGAAACGATGCATTCTGACATGAATGAAAGATCGTATAAATGTGACACATGTGCAGCTACATTTAAACGTAAAAATTACCTTAAACAGCATACAGAAATACATACAGGCGAGAAACCACATGTTTGCGAGGTATGTGCTGCAAAATTATTGTTACTATTTTTTCTAATTATATCTCATCTGATTATGATTATTTTTACATTTTCGTAATTATAAAGGTGCTGTATTTTAGATTTGCAACAAACGTTTTACTTTTAGAAAAAACCTAATCAGGCACAAATATACACATAGCGATATAAAGCCGCATAAATGTTCGATATGTAACAGAAGCTTCACGGAAAAAAAACAACTTCTTGCACACATGCAAAAGGTCATTCATGATATAATTTAATTCATTAGCACATTCACATTATTTTTCTATTTTTGTTATATATTCATAACGTATTATAATAGACTGTTGTAATGTACCACAATACATTTGATAAATAAAAAATAATTTTTTTAGGGTCACATTAGTGATAGCGTAGTAAAAAACTAACCGTGACTGACAACAGAATAGCCGATCAAGTACAATTATGACAATTGTTAATAATAATGACGAATCTAAATTTTTCTAGGAGATACAACTGAACGCTATCAGTCACAGGATTACCGACGTATAAAGTTCACAATGCATTCGGAAAACAAAACCGATTTATAAATTGACTTTTTTAATTATTTCTTTAATAATTTACGTTTGTGTTGAATTTAAGGTAATACACACGCGAATTGAAAACAGAATTTCTTGAAATTGATATACATATTATATTGTATTAGAAGATGTTATGTAATGGGAATAAGATTGCGATTTCAGTATTAAGATGTAATCAATTGAATACTTCTTATACGTGTCGCTTGTACAAATTTAATAAAAAATAATTTTTGTAACGTCTAATCTAGCAATAATATGTTAATAAAACACGATCATGCGATGAAAGAACGTATATTTTCAAAAAAAATATTGTAACATTTTAGTTTGAAAAATAGATTTGTGAAAAAAATTTAATTTTACACGTGATTTGTCAATCTGATATATGAATGAAAGGAAAAAAGCAATGAGCTACGATAATAAATCATTGCTGCTTTCAATTTTGACAAAAAAATTATTAATTTAAAATAGCAAATTTTATAATGGCTAATTTTATTTTTAAAATAGTGTCTAAAACACATGTTTATTCCTGGGGTTTCTTTGATTGCTGATCATAACGATTCTGACATCAGAATTAGAAAATTCAAAATGCTTGTATGACAGATGCATATATAACTGTGACTTGCTCATACAAATTCTTAATATTTCTATAATTAATATATATTAAAGAAAAAATATATATATACATATATATATATATATACTTAAAAATGTATAATTATATACATATTTTTTTAATTTTTAAAATTTCTTTAAAAATTTGAAATTTTCTTATTGTGATGACTCATCATGATCAGCCACCCAAAAATCTATTTTTAATATGTAAGTGTTACAAGTGACTTGATCCCTTTTTCAGCGATAAGTCCCACTGTGCATTGGCGGG
>NW_017305927.1:12780-15360 GCF_001594115.1 Trachymyrmex septentrionalis
AAACATTTTTTTAGGTATTTTAAATTTTTTTATTCTGATGTTAGATTTATCATGATCAATCACCCAAAAAATTTCTAAATTTATATGTATTTTTTATTTTTAACAATGGTTTAAAATTAAAATCTGCCATGTTGGATGCGCTAATTTGAATTATTTATTTTTCATGTCAAAAGTCAAGATTAGAAACTCGAAAAAACTCTCCAAAAACCGACTGTCATGCGTTTCAAACAATGATTTAAAATTTTAGTTTGCCATATTAAGTCATTTCAAAATTTTTAATTCTGACATTATAATCGTGTTGGCGACCAGAAAAATTTATTATGGTAAACGTCCTAGTGACTGGACATATACCTATTTCCGAACATTAACACAATATTTAGTATTATATAAATTTCAAATTTTTTGAATACCATATTGTAATTTAATACCATATTATAATTGCCAAACATAATTTCAATATTTTAATAACAAGAGCATTTGATAAATTAATAATAATTAATACGTCCGGATATGTGTACATCCTATATAATGTATATCTTAATATAACTCTTTTGTAATAACACTCCATTGGCCACATTTTGATATACCAAAAAATAGTATAAAAATTAAATTATCACAAAAGATCAAACTTTCGAATGATTGCAATAAAACATAAATACAGTGTAAGACAGTGTATTAATTACTCTGTATGCTAACCATTATTGCAGTAACCAATAGTTTTTATAATGCCTCTATTAATTATGTACATTATATTATGTTACATTTAATAAATGTATCTAGAGAAGTTACAAATTTTAAAACTATATTAAACAGGATTTATTCAATTGCGTTTTCAGAACATAGTCTTATTTTAAGATTGGATGTATGTGCTGACTATTATTTTTGTATGTATGACTATTACTTTTGTATACTATTGTAAATTAATAAAGATTTATATTAAGACAATTGATATTAGTATTTTGTTCTTGTTTCAATAATCGAATCACTGCCATAATTTTCCTAGAGTTCCGCGAAAAAACATCTTGCTTTAAATAAAGATTGACGTACTATTCCTGAGAGGAATGACTCCGTTCGCTTACAAATTGATTGCTTACAGTACCGTTTGTTTATGTCATAATTGTCAACGGCTTGTTTGCGCACAAATTTATTATTTAGATGCACTATTCTCTGTATTAAAAATACAAATTCCTTATTTTAAAAAAACAAATTCTGTATTTAAAAATCAAATTGTTTAACGTCACAGTAGATTTTCTTTTAAATATCAAACATTAACTTTTAATGTTAAAGTATGTTTTTACCACTTAAAGACATTTAGACTTTGTACCAAAATTTCTTCGAAATGGATACCTTACAATTAGTGATACATGTGTCATATCTGGTAAAATGTTTTCATGCATATGTATATAAATAGATACAAATGCGCATGAATGTGTATACACATTCATAAATATTTTATGAATAATTTGCGCATTTTTTGTTTTAGCATAAAATCAAGTTTGGAGAAATATAAAAGAATTGTCATAATTATGTAACTACATATTTATTTATAAATATTATACATAATTATGCACAAGTAATATTTTATTTTCCATAGTAATATTTTTAAAACAATGAAAAAATTATTGTAATTATTTTTTATATTTTTTCTTTATTTTACTATATTTGTTATAATAAACGATAATTTGGATATAGCTCCAAATGATACCCGCTTGCGATTAACTTAAAATTTTGCATGTAAATTCTAATCGATGTGAAAAATATAAAACACAGTCTCAATTTCGAGAAATATAAAAAAATTTTTATTTTACTTTTTATTTAGGTAGATTTTGTTTTGCATGGAAAATCGTGAGCCTCTTGGCAGGCACCTTGAGAGGTCAGGTAGATGCAAAGCACTATAATATAAGTATTTGCATCCGCCATTTTTAGTCCTCGTTTCTTATTAACACATTTCTTATTAACATATCACTGCTAGTTTAAACCCTATAAAAAAAAAACGCCATATTTTAATTAATTTAATTTTGTGTTGCGACATGTATAAAAAGTGTGGCTTTTAATTGCTTATATCTCAGTACCGAAATCTCAATCTCATTGCAATTGTACAAGCGTAACAATGTCTTCTAGTAAAATTTGTATAGCATCAATTTTAAGAAATTCTGTTTTTGGTCTACGAGTACTACCTTAAACAAGGACGTAAAATTAAATAAAAGATTTAGCAGTGACTATTTATATAATATATATACTGGGGATTTCGTCTTCGGCATTGTCAACACGTTAATTTTACACGACGATGTTGCTATGTTCGTCAGTGTTTCGTCTGACAATTGCATCTTCTAGAAAAATTGTTTTTTTGAAATACTCTCATCTATGCATATAATCTCATACAAAGTAACACTTATATTCATCACTTCTTTCTTCAGTTCGTCATTATTGTTAAGAGAAGTCATAATTGTACTTGATCTGTTTCGTCGTCAATTGCAGTTTGTTCTTCACTTGTCATACAGGTGGTGTCATTTTTGTGACTATAAAAATAAGTAATTTTTTGTACATAAAATGTATTTTGATATATTTCAATAATCTGTC
>NW_017305927.1:15460-20884 GCF_001594115.1 Trachymyrmex septentrionalis
CCAGTTTGTTCTTCACTTGTCATACAGGTGGTGTCATTATTGTGACTATAAAAATAAGTATAATAATTTTTTGTACATAAAATGTATTTTGATATATTTCAATAATCTGTCGTAATATGGTTATATGTATACAATAGAAATAAAAAGACAAATGAGAATTTGCTCAAATCGATTAAATGTTTTCTATTGAATGACGTGTATGTTTAAGTTTCGTATATGTTTAAGAAATGATTCTGTTTGAAGTCCTTGCCACACATCAAAATGCTACACATCAAATCAATTTAAAGAGCTTTTTGTCGCTGTGTACAAAACTGTGTCTGGCTTCGAGTTGTTTGATACGAAAAGCTTTGCCGCAAACCAAAAATACTGATTTCTATATCACGTACCTCTCAAGCATATGATTTTTTGTCTGCATCTATCTTTAAGTGTTGTTTTAAGATCATTATATGGGCAATTATAGATGGATATTGGTCACATTTGTGAGCACGAGTGTGGCGTAATGGGAGCACATGAGACTGCTGTGCCAGAAATCCCGAGTTCGATCCCAGGCAGATTCAAGACATTTTCTCGCGTTTGTAATTCCTTTTCGATGGTCTGGTAAATCATCAAGAATATCTATTGCCAAGAAAACCTCTCAAAACCTGCCGTCCAAACCGGCGTTAAATTATATATTTCTGTGTACAATCTGCGTGCGCACCACAGGCATACGTGCAAGAGGTAGGCCCGTAAAAACACAAGAAGGCGAGGCATTGCAATGATAATAATTATAAATGTACGGTGTGCGAGGAAGATTTTAAACCTTAGAACAGTTTGCATTATCATTTAGAAACGAATCATTCCCGTGAAAGACAGTACAAATGTAATCAATCCAATCTATCCCGACTCGCAAATTGTTCTGAATTTTGAAACTTTCTCAGACACCATATACTTGTAATTTTTATCATTGAAATGCTTGTGCTTTTTTAGAGCACCTTTTTGACTACAAAATCATCGTAAACAACATTTTTTTAATCATTTGTTAACAATTAATTTAAGAACATACATCGAGTTATTAAATAATTCTTCCAATTTTGGTTGTTCCTTTAAATACGTAAATGCTTTTTCACAAAACTTACACTGATAGTTTTTTCCCTGTATGAATCATCTCAGGATGACGCAAATACGATTCACGGTTAAACTCCAGTGGTAGGCTTCAGTTTTGTACCTACAAGTCAATTCTTTACCGTACTAGAATTTTATAAGATTTTATAAGAATTTTAGAAGAAAGTAATTGCTAGAAATGTTTAATAAACATTTATAGCAATAAATAATATTGCTGTAATAATTTATCCAGAGAAAGAGAGAGAAAGAGGGGGGGGGGGAGAATAAAACTATACGCAATTTAATATTAAATATTGCAATCAAGATCTAAAAATAGATTTATTTCTGCTTCTTTCCCGCATAAATTAAAAAAAATGTATCTATTATGTTGATAAGATCAACATGGAAAGTTTATAGTTCCTTTAGAAATGAAGCTGAACGCGATATCGCAGTAATACTAGATTGGAATGTCGTTACGCGCCTCGTTTCGTTTGTTGTACTCGCAGTACTTGGCGTCTTATGTGTATTGAGAAACTGACAATCGGCACGTAAGGTACAAGAATCATTGGCAGTATAACGCCGATACTTTCCTCCGGCTCGGGGATACGACCCGAGAATACGCCGAGGACGATGCAAGGACACGCGATTCCCGGCGGTATGTCAGGCGAGAGCGTGGGCATCGGGACGACCGATTCGTCTCGGCTCGTCTCGTCCGGGTCGCGCGTGCTGGGAATTCAATGCCTCGTGGAAGTATCCTTCTCTCGTCGCGAAAACGATCGCGTGCCAGCGACGGATTCAGAGCGTTCAGTTGGACGAGAGAGATCTCGTTTAGTCGCGGCTAGGAGTCTCGCCATGGTGCATTCATTAGCGTCAGCCGGGTGTATTATGTGCGCCGTAGGTGACAATACAACCGCGGCGAAATGTACGACCGGAATTCTCGTTGTTAAACGCGTCGTACCTCGACGAGATAATGTGCTAATTCTACATGGAACGATGTCTCGGCTTGCGCTCTCGTAAATCGTAAACGACATGGAAGTATCAATCCTTCACGATGTTCGGTTATGAGATTTGATATGGTAATTTATAGTTTATTTTGTCTAGAAAAATTCGACAAAATAATGAAAAATTACAATTTCTAGAATCTATTTTTGAGAAATGGGGAAAAGAGAAAATTTTATAGAACGTTAACTTGAAAAAAAAATTGACATTATGTGCATTAGATTAATATGTGTTTAAATTGTGTCTGTTCTGGAAAATCTTTATTAGATAAAATCTTATATAAAAATGTCAGGTTATCCCTTGAAAAAATTTACTTTTAATGAAGTTAAAGTTTTTAAAAGTAAGAGTTTAAAAAAAGTTCGAAGTAATTTAAAGTGTATAAAAGATTAAGCCAAAATAATCTAAAGTTTTTGAAGTTTTTCTAGGATGACTTTAATTATTTAATATAATCGACCCGTTAGTTTCTTTTAGTTGTTTAAGTTAGTTTTAAAGTTATTTTAAAGAAAAGTTTAAAATGTTCAAATTTACCTTTATTTCTTAGATTTTCTTTACAGTAAATTTTAAGTATTTTTCTTTAATCTTTAAAGTAAATTTTCTCACATTAATTTTTAAATTGTTAGTCATTAATATCATATTGATTAGTATTGATTAATGATGTTGCACACAATTTTTGGAAACACGCAATCAAGCTAATATATATTATCACATGTATTGATCTGTTTGTTAATAATTTTAATTTTTGTAAATACGAATTATAACAATTTTTATATAAATTACGTTGATATCGATTAATAAAATTATTATATATTTAAACAGGAAAAATTTTTGTATCTTGTACAAATTTCGTTATGACGCCTGAAAAACTTTATTCTTTGAATACAATTAAAGAACAGACTTTATCTCATTTTTACTTTTACATTTCCAGTGAGAATCTTGTGAAATATGTCAGTGAAAAAGAGATAAATTATGCATTGACAGAAGAAAACATAATGCAAGATTTATTTATTTATCTTCAAATATTTTTAAGAGATAATTATTTTCTTATGACTCGTTAATTGCGAAAGTGAATTATTACAATATATGGTGAAAATTTCTAAGCATTTATAAGAAATAATTGTCTAAAATTTTCCTTAAGATTTTTTTTATATTTGTCGCGATTACATTTCGAAAGATAATACAACAAGAATTATAATTTTTATTTGTCTCCGATTTCAATCGTGATATTTATTAAATTTAATACATTTTTTCGAGTTAAATTGTTAACTGCATTGTTTTAGTTAAATTCACGACATAATGAATACGAGCAGTGACCTATGAGAAAATAATTAAAAATAGTAACTAAAATTGGTATAATTTAATATTATAAATTTAACAATATGCATTGAGAAAAAAACTAAATATCAACATATATTTATTTAAATAGCTCTAATTGTAGGTAAATATTACTTAAATTTGTATATATTTATTTGATATGTAAAATAAAACGCACTTATACGACGTGCGGAATGTCATAGAATACTTTGAAATAATTTACAGTCGCGAGTCTTTGTATTTAGATTTTCAACTTCTGTGATACTTGTTCGCGTGATTTAAGAAATATACAGTCTATTTTATTCTTTATGAATAAATTATTAATTACTCGGCAAGAAATGATCGTCAATTAAACGTCGAATCGACATCAGATTGATATCGAAATCATCGTATTAATATCGATTCGACATCAATTCGATGATTCATTTCTCGCTGTATAATATTTTCTTTTTAAAAATAAAGTTGTTTTAAAAAATAATTTCTTTGTACGAATACTTTTTGCACTTACTGTATATTACACGTAACGTGTACGCAGAGAAATATTGGAAGTGTCACGAGCATCTAGGAAGTGTAAGCATGCATATTTTCCGTTTGGGTTGCTTCATGACACTCGCGTGAGTAATGTAATCAGGACGGAATGCGATTTTTCGAGAAACTGTCGGTTACTGTCGCGAGTCCCTGCGTTTGAATTTTTGACCCCCGTGGTGTGACGTCACACCGTCATTAGTTCAGTTGAGTGGACGGCGTAATACCGACAAGACGTGTGACACCTTCCGCGATTTTCGCGATTTTTGATTCGTTCAAAGTACATCATACGAACGCAGAGAAGCATCGGATGTCGTGATGAGTGTCTAGGCAGTGTAAGCGTGCATATTTTTTCACTTGCAAACAGTACAATCTGGACGGAGTGCGATTTTTCGAGAAACTGTCGCGAGTCCCTGCGTTTGAATTTTTGACCCCCGTGGCGTGACGTCACACCGTCATTAGTTCAGTTGAGTAGACGGCGTAATAACGACAAGACGTGTGATACCTTCCGCGATTTTCGCGATTTTTGATTCGTTCAAAGTACATCATACGAACGCAGAGAAGCATCGGATGTCGTGATGAGTGTCTAGGCAGTGTAAGCGTGCATATTTTTTCACTTGCAAACAGTACAATCTGGACGGAGTGCGATTTTTCGAGAAACTGTCGCGAGTCCCTGCGTTTGAATTTTTGACCCCCGTAGCGTTTGACTGTGATATCACACCGTCATTAGTTCAGTTGAGTGGACGGCGTAATATCGACAAGACGTGTGACACCTTCCGCGATTTTTGCGACTTTTGATTTGTTTAAAGTATGTCATACGGACGCAGAGAAGCATCGGATGTCGTGATGAGTGTCTAGGCAGTGTAAGCGTGCATATTTTTTCACTTGCAAACAGTACAATCTGGACGGAGTGCGATTTTTCGAGAAACTGTCGCGAGTCCCTGCGATTGAATATTTGGCCCCCGTGGCGCTTAACCCCGTGACGTCACAGCGTTAGTTGAGTTGACGACGTATAAAGAGCGGTAAGATGCGCAGTATGTTATGCGACCTTTTATATCTTGTGACCTTGCAAATTCTAGTGAATGAGTTCGATCACTTTGGTAACTCGATCACTTCGTTTTAAAGTATATAGAAAATCGATTACTCTGTCTTTAGATGCGTGATTTTTCCGCAATAGGTAAACGCGAGAAATGCCAACAGTAACGTCGTCGCGCGATTATCGTTACGCGTGTATTTGTTCGCCAAGACGTATCGCACGAGTTTAATAGAACGCGATGAATCTAGCCGAAATAGATATCTCCGATGAATGAAATTCCCTCTAAAATTATTGTTCTCTCTCTCTTCGTCTCTCTCTCTTCGTCGCGAAAATGCCTGATCGTCTACGAACGAACGTGAGTGTAATAATAAGACTAGGTCCACAATCTTGCTTCAAGAGACCTTAAAGTCATAAGTTGAAAGAGATAAGTAACAATAATTTCATTAAACTATTTTTGCGTAGTCTTTAAGCTT
>NW_017305927.1:20984-32028 GCF_001594115.1 Trachymyrmex septentrionalis
TCTTAAAGTCATAAGTTGAAAGAGATAAGTAATAAAAGTAAGTAACAATAATTTCATTAAACTATTTTTGCGTAGTCTTTAAGCTTTAACCGTTAGGATACGTTCACACCTTGACGGAAAAGCAGTGGGCAATCAGAACTCGCGCTGGTAGTAAGTAGCACAAAAAGCTGAAATTAGACTACTAACTAGAGTTCTGATTGACTACTGTTTTTCAAGGTATGGCCTAAAAATATAAGTTCTGTGGCTGATATATCGTCAAATATATCTTACAACTTACTGCTTACAGCAAGTTGTGAGATATTTACTCTAGCAAAATTGTGAACTTAGCCTAATGCATAATCTAATAATTCCGCTCTTAACGCAGAGTATTCTCGACGAATACGACGAGACGAAATTGTTTCTGTGAGAAGATCCGTATAACGAACGGTTATAATTATATTCCTTGCAGATTTTTCATTGCTTATGATAGCGCGAGTCTATAGATGTATCTATATTTTCATATATACAGATAAACATTTATAATAAATGTGAAAATCTATATTTACCTATATATAATAAATATAATAATTAATAATAAGTTTGAAAATATACATTTTATATTACGTACTTGTTATATTATAAATAAATAAATTTAACAAACGCAAGAATGATTGTGAAAATAGTAAAATTAAAGTGTGATATTTATATTATTAATTAGACTTAAATTTTATATAGCAATTAATTTCTGTTAAAACGAAAAGAAGCTTTACTTTTTAAAAATACGTGGCCAATAATCTTTTTAAAGTAGAATTATAATTTTTTACAATATAATCTTTTTAAAGTAGAATTATAATCTTTTACAATATAATCTTTTTAAAGTAGACTTCATTCGAAATTTTAATAAAAAAAACTTTGCAAATATGCACGCAAAGAATTTATTATTAATGTTATTTAATTTAAGATTTCGTTATTAATACATTTGCCATTTGTTTGTTGGAATCATAATTTAAACGTTATAGGAATGTGGGATTTCTGAATCGATTCGAAATAGTTTGTTTAAAAGAAAAAGTAATTCTTTACAAAGAGATCAGTTTAAAATTGTCGTTCGGGAAAGTCGATTTTTTGGAGATTCAGATATTCTTAAACAACGTATATAAATATGTATATAAATTTCAGATTTCTCATAATCATTCTTATATATAGTAATGTAGACAACGCTAATGAGTCTAAGACAAGATACGATAATAGATCGCTCATCGAAACTAATTTGAAAAGCAAGCAAGAGAATATATTCACAAATTTATGTTACAATATGTTCAATATTTCATAACGGCGATGTATTGACTGGCGTATACGTACGTGTAACGGTTTTGTTGTGTACGCCGTAGCTATTGTGTTCACATACAAGGTCGCCGCTCAACCCGCGCTACCATTCACGCAGTGAGACTCGAGCCAGCAAACAGCGAAGCTGGCTGTGTGTGATATTGTCCCTTGGAACGCAATTACGACGAGTGTAGCTTATAGAAAGAAACACATTTCCCTCGGTCCGTGTTTATCAGACGCATGCTTTTCAATGATTAGGTATATTGAAACGACGGTTCTTTGAAGACGATATCTCATATGATTCATTAATCTCCTTAAAGTAAAATTCGAAACGGTATAGAAGAGAGTAGTCGTATAAATTTTTACTTTATTGCAGCATTTATGAGCGTCAATGTCATCTCTCTTATAATACACGTATTTTCAAATATATCTTACGTTTCGAATCTGTTTGCCGTAATATGTAATAAATTGTTCATTGATTTTGGAAAGCAAACATGTACAGAGCATTACTGAATTATATTGGATCGAGTATTTCATGCGATATAGAAAGATGTGACACGTCGACTACTTGTTAATAGTACCCGTATTTTGCAGAATTTATGTATTAGAATTTACGTCGTCATATATTACGCGTACGTTATATTATATTGAATTTCAATCATGTGTTATCGGACAGTTTGTCGCGTTATAATTAGGCATTAACCCGACTTCAATAATCATGTCATATGCATGATGTCGGGATAAAGTTATCGGAATTTTTCGGTCGTTAACGGTACGTGGTTCGGAACAGGTCGACCCCAAGTCAAATTGCGTGCGGCTTAATTAGCAAGTACAGTCGTAATTAATTCCGTATCTTAATATTTGTCAACCACATGGAATCGTACAGCAATTCGTTAAATCTCTTGCTTTCTGTTCGTGATCCATTATGTTAATTTCTTTGCGAGACTTTATGTGTGTCGGGCGGATCGTAGATCTGTGCGGTCGTAATTTTTCGTGTTATTTTTCTGTCACAGAGCCGCAACTCGTAAAGAGTGCAACACATGCGATTAACGTCGGGAATGCTGTGCAAAATGGCGTGCGAGCATCGTATTTTAATAATTGGTGTAGGCGCGATAACCGTGTTTTTGCGAGTGTCGTGTTGTGTCTTCGAGTGCAACCAGGAAATTTGAGAGGAGGAGGAGGCCTAGGAGGCATCAGGCGACGGCGGAGTCCACCATGGGGTAAGCATTTTGTTTATTTATTAGTTATTACTTGCAGAGAATTAATTGTTTTATGATTATGTAAATATTTTATTAATCTGTAGTGCAGACGATTTTTTTTCGAAAAACTTAAAACGTCCAATAATTAGTTATAACATTTATGTATAATTAATTTTTAATACAAAACCTTACAAATATTTGCTAAAGATGTTAAAGTATATATAAGAATCACTTAATAATTTTTGTATATTTATTAAAGTGATGAAAATTAACTAACGAATGACTCATCGTGTGTATTCTAAGAATTAAATGTCGTTTGAAAAAAATCTGTATTTTCTTGGATAGAAAATTTAAAAAATACGCGCAACAATAATCATTTGATTTATTAGTTATTTTGATTATTTATTATACATTAATTATTTTGAGCGCTGTTGTAATTTAAATATATTTGTCTTTTATAGATCAATAGTGTTACTCCGTTGATGCGCATCGTATCGGTGAGTACCAAATTATCCTTTGATTTAATTTGGATCTATGCAAAGAAATCGTATCATATGTAAAAAGTGCGTAATTAAAATTTTACGTAAAAATATCAAATATTACAAAATATTGCTTCTTAAAATGGATTCTTAAAATGAATGAGCTATTAATTTTAACGTTCAATCCTGAAATGTGTAATTGTTTGTATATTTAATGTGCATACACATTAGACTCTACATATGGTTTCTTATATATTTCTACGATTAAATATTATGTAAATGCATAGTGCACGAATGTAAAGTTCGTGTTTGGATTTGGAATTCTAGAGTAATTTTCATTAAAGTAATTATTCACAGAAAGCTTTATAACATTTGAATCTGCTTTTAATACTTGCACATCCATATTTTGTATTTCCTTGGAGATTAGGTCCCGATTTGATAGCACGATTAGCAAGCAATGAGCTCCACGTTTCATTATCATATAATACTAATTAACCCCCGACTGCGCCATAAATTGTTGACTTTACCACGTAATTTCTATTACCGGGTTCATTAAATTGAGGTGAGCGGTTTTACGAAAGTCAGTGTAGGATGCCAACAGTATAATTATTTAATAGTTATGAATGTTGTAGGCTAGTATCCTGCAGGATTGTGATATATTACTCTACGGATTGAGACATTATTGCGGCTTGTATTCAAATCTCGTTTAGCGCTAAACGTGGGAGTTGTGCGATTCTGACTTTAACGGAGATCATATTCAATGTTATTGACGTGAAAATTATGCAACTCCATATTATTTAGCGTTATGTAAGAGATTTAAATGCAGCTTCTAATTCAGAAAATGACAGATAGGAAAAAATGTGGGATATATACATATAAAAAAATATGAAAAATGAATGACATATTATTGCATATAAAATAAATAATAAGATAAAATATTAGATATTTATACATTGTGTTCGAAGTAATATATATTATACCTTATACGTAGAATTCAATGTGTAAAATATCTTTCTAATTTTACTCATTATTTTATTCATCAATCTAAATAATCTCAAAAATTTTTAGTAAAACTCTATCAATGACTATCAATCAATGTAATGTTACTTAAGCGAACAGTAGTTATTATTGTAAATTTTTTTTCTCGTATTGTCTGAGCAAGAAACTCAATTATTAGGACAATTTCAAATATTTATATATTAGTGTTAAAAATTTTGGAATTGAATTTAGACAATGTTTTTCAAAAATATATTCTTTTTTATATTTCTTAAACATTTCGATATAAATATAACAAATTTCTGTTGGGACACAGTTCGTATTTGTGTTTCTCCTTATGAAAAGGCGTAGGCAAATCTGGTAGGGCTTCTATCGCGATGATCGTTTCTACAAACGTTCGAAACTCGAGACCGTGTCTAGTTGATGCGTCGGGAGACAACAATCTCGTCGAATCCACACCCAGCTCGCGAAGGCGCGTAACATTGTTGCTGAGACCTACGGACAACCGCGGAAATTATGATGTACCATAACTGACGATATCTTACATCACGCCTTGCCCATTTTCATGCCGTATCGCGTCGCGTCGCGTTGCGTCGCGTTGCGTCGAGATAGTCATCGTAAAATAGGAGCGCGTGTCTTTCCTTTTACGAAGTCGTTGTCGAAGTCGAGCCATTAGCTTTTTCCATTGGGCTCGTTAAGCCGGATTCTCACCATTTCGTGGGTGACACTTCGAGGAGAGGAGACCCTGGCGCTCGGCACTATCGATCGCCATCAATTACAAACTGTCCGGGATCGCCGATCGTTAAGCCGGTGTCGATTAGATCATTTAACCTCGCCACTTTCTCGCGCTCGACGATCTCGATCCACGCGTTCGCACGTTCGTAAATTGATAGTAAAAATAGTATAAAAACATCGCTGACGCTAAATTAGATGCTACCTTTTTTTCGTAATTACACCGTAAAATTTATGTAAAAATACTGCTAGAGATATAAAATAAATATCAAAAATAAAAATAAACTAATCTCACTGAAATTAATATGGGAACAATTATTGTAAATTGTTTTTTTTTTGTATACATTGGTCAATGTATTTTTTTTATTTTTTAAATAATTATTTTTTACAAACCTTTAAATATATACAATTCTATAAAAAATCTGCAATAAAAAAATATATAATCTAGTTATTAATTAGAATCTTTATTTTTTTATAAATGTTAATAAGTTCCTTAACGTGCTCATTACATTTAATATTTATTTAGTTTCTACTTTCTTTTTTCAGAAAAATTGCGATTAAATTCATATTTATAATGTTCTCAAATATTTACTAATAAATCGGGAAACAATCATTATAATATCTTATATAATAGTGATTTTAATTGGGATGTAAAAACACCTCGAGTAATAATTTATGCAAAAAATATCGAGTGACTATTCTTGAATTAAAAAACATAAGTTCTATAACAAAAATATAAGTTCTATAACATTCGCACGTATTATCTATCTGCATTTCAGTTTTAATTTCAGAGTTGCTCGTCCCTTAACATTCTTATCAAAAAATCTGATCTTAAAATCTAAAAAAAAAAAGAAAAATTCTCGAGGGCTTATTTCGTGGGAGAAAACTTTCGCAGGTGTTAATATAACTCGCCGGTCAGCTGCCAATTTCCCTCTCCCCTTTTTTCACGCGGGCACCCATGGGATTCTGCGCGTGTAGGGCGCGTGCGAACGGAGCCAGCAGCGACGTGAATGTGTCGCGGCAATACCCACATGCGTGCGTGCGTGCGTGCGTGCGTGCGTGCGTGCGTGCGTGCCTTGCGTGTGCACCTTCACTGCTACACGCGGCAAACTTCTCCCCCTCCCTCTCATCTCGCGGCGTGTACGGTACACACGTGCATGCGGGCGCGGGTACCACTCACGCACGCACGCACGCACTCACACGGGCTCGCATCCGTCCTCCTCGTCTCTCTCTCTCCCTCTCGATCTCCGTCGCGGGTTCTCTAAGGCGACTTACGCCTACACGTTGTAGTCGCAGCATCCACACTTAGCCCTCCTCAGTCCAGCGCGTGCCTCCACGCGACCAACCACCACCTCGAACCACTGCTCTCTCTCATACGCTACTCTCGCGCGGGTTCACGCTCGCGGTGGCGAGCCTCAACACACGTCCGCCGCGAATTTCACGCTGACAGTGATTTCGGCCAGCGCCTGCTTGATCGAGCATCGCGCGCGGCTGATCAAGTGGTCCGCCAGTGTCCTCCTGTGCAACCGACAGTGTCTCGCGACTCGGAGAAAATTGTATAAAGTGCGTCGGATGTGACTGTCATGACGAATGTCGCGTCGACGCTTTCTAACGGTATAATTTCATGAGTGCTCGGCGAGACTGTAAGAAAGCTTCGACGCGTTTTGCAGCATCGTGACATTTATACGATAAATGTAGAATGATCTTTTGAATTACTCTTGTCGAGGTATAAAGATTCATTGAAAATTGAATGACAGTTGAACATTCTTTAATTTTGTCCTTATAAAACTAAATTTGTAAAAATAAATTTGGTATTTCAACGATAGCATATCGATCTTGCATTGTGTAAGATCCTACAGAAATATTCAAGTTCCTAATAATTTAATGCAAGTTCAACTGTCTTTGAAATTTTAAGTACATCTGAAAATCATTACGTCGCGTTTGACTATCTATTTAATTTAATCAATTTTTTTTACAAAGGAGTAAAATAGATGATCGAAATGGTGATCGTGTATATCGTCGTAAGTAGGTGAATTGTTCGTGCGAGTTGTATTGTCGATGTTTGGAATAACTCGGTCAAATTTTGGTGAATATTGTGTGAAGAGTGTTAATCATAAAAAACAATTTCTCAATAAATTCCAGTGAAAAATATCGCTCGCGAGCAACAGTTGGTTAAGTTATAAGCTATCTAAAATATAGGCATACGGTGGACGCGAGCGGGCAATCGAATTTGTAATATTATCGTGACGAGCAGGAGCCGAGTGGAGAATTTACATTCGATCGCCGATCGATTCGGAGGTTCGATCGGAAACCAGTCGACGATTGAAGCGCGGGTAGTGCCGCGCGTTTCGTTGAAGATCATCGTCGGCCGCGTTCGGCATCCAGTCTCATCAGGATACGACGATAAAACGGAGAACGACAACGGGGGAGGCGAATCGGCAGTTTATCGATCCGTCGATCGATCGGGAAACGTCGCGGCCGCCGTTCGACGAGAGAGAACGTTGGATTGGAACGCGGATTGGAAATCGGCGAGCGTGGGTCGACACGCGGCGCCAACCTGTTGCTCGAGATCGGACTCGTTTCCATTTAGAGGACTACGGGAGCCCAGGTCGAACTGGCTGCCGTCGCTCCGACATCGTGGGACCCGTCCTCGATCCGGAGCCAGGAATTAATCAACCGGACGAAAGCGGAGAGTTTCGAGTACCCCACTTCTGATTAACGCCCGAGCGTGTCTTTTATCGAAGATGCAGTGGAATCGGAAGGACTCTGTGGTAGTCTTCTGTTTCGGAGCCAGCTATTGATACCGGTTGTTTTTGATTAACGTTGCGCTCCTCCGAAGAAGGAGGCTGTTGACGATAGGAGGTCTTCAAGACACGTCTTCGACTCGAAACCGGGGATTAATCAAACGAACCTGTGTGTTAAATGGCCCCAACAACGGACAATTATCAATCGAATTTGGTAGAACCAGAGTGAGTTTTCGAGATAGACCTTCCATTCGAAGGAATTTATAAGGAGGATAGACTTATAAGTGGCAGTTCTTATTAATGCAGTTCTTATTAATGTCGGAATGTGAATAATAAGTAGTGCAAACGTGTATCGTGTTGAAATAATCTTAAGACGTAATATTCATAAGAGTGCGTATCGCTTAACGTCTAAAAGTTATCGTATTGAAAGGTGTTCAACCGAGAAAGGTTGAAATCCGGAACGCAGTTTGCCTGATTCGTGTCTTCGAAGCCCAAGAAGACTGATGCGCAACTCCGAGACAAAATGAACATTATCGGATTGAAAATGCTCAGTTATTCAGTGATCAGTTTCGTGGTCCTTTGGACCAGTCTGTCATCGGGCAGTCTGTCGTCGACCAGCGAACTATTGGAATGTCGAGCAAATTTGACGGCGGCGATAAAAAACGATACGACGTTCCTGGAGAAGGTACGCCAGTCGGACTACATCTTTACGGGAAAGGTGAAGGAGCTGCAGCATGGACAGCTGCTGCACGTGCGCGTCAAGAGGGCGATCAAGGGTGCGCTAAACGTCACCGTCGACCTCGTGGTAAACGATACTTGCGGCCGTTACATCAGGCGCAGTTACACCGGCATCTTCATGGCGCGTCGCGGTGCCAACGACGTTGGCAGGATCGTGATGCACTTCGGCCCGGTACCACTTACGCTCGCCAACCTCGACAGGCTGAACGCCGCCGTCAGAGGTGAGCTCAGGTGCCGCCGTCAGGCATACCGTTTCGTTCTTCGTTTTCACGGAATGCGAACGTGGCGGGAACGTTCGCGCTTTAACGAGACACTTTAACGCCGCGCTAAAATGCTTCCCGTTAATTGGATAAGTCGGAATACGGATTACCCGACGTAGCACCGCCGGGTGCCATGCGAGATACAAGCGCGACGGCTGCTTGTCCGTTTCACGTTTAATGGATCTCGTCATCGGGCGAGAGATTTCGCGCAAAGGAATGTGCGCGGCTCGCTTGGATTATACAGTTGACTGTTTAGTTTTTTCTACGTCGCATCGGTTGATTTCGGAAAAATAGATGACAGAATTTTCTTCTAAGAGGGATTTTTTCTACGTCGCATCGGTTGATTTCGGAAAAATAGATGACACAATTTTCTTCTAAGAGGGATTTAATTCTTCGGGACTTTAATGGGAAAATTAAATTGATCTATGAACAATCTGCACGGATATTATTAAATATGGATTTTACAAAATTATTATGCTGAGAATCTTTCGCTTTATTTTGATTCGTGGTATACGAGAATTTATTCCAATTTCTATTCTTTTTATTTGCTACAACCCGTATTGCGCATAATTTTCTTTAGAAATAAAGGAAGGATTTTACATTCACGATTCTTATCTTTTTTCTTGTATATTATGCAGTATTCTCTTACAAGAATCATGCGTGAGCGTGTTGACACGCAATGTGTTGTTGCCACGTAGGTGGATAAAACACGTCAGTCGGTTAGCATTCAAGGTCCACTGGACAATCGCCTCGACAAAAGCATAAGAGAACTAGAAACGGTTAAAGCATCTTCTTACTTGAATTCATTTCTGAGAATATGTGTAATAACATTTTTTTTGCATCGCAATTGATTTTTTAAACTATATTTCTAATTTATAACATGCCAATGGAGATTGTGTATCGTAATTCACTGTTGAATTCATAATGTCAAATTATACCCAATTTAAGTTTACCTTTAATCATTTCTATGAGAACTTTTCTTATATTATCACAATACATTTTTTTGCTCCTTTAAAAGCTATATTAAAAAAAAGTCTCGGTAATTCAATGAGTCGTATGATTCTACATAAAATCTAGTTAAGATCTGAATGGAATGCGCTCGCAAGAAAGTTTGATTCATTACGTCGCGTTAACCCCGAGGATTATTAAATCACGGCCATTTTGCCTCACGCACGTCCCGGCCATGCCCCTTTTCATCGCGTTAATCGCGCTAAATAAAGCGACGCGCATTATAAATAAATTACGACTGTAATTTAACTTCTTTACGATCCGGGCAGTGCTTAATTCCTCCCTCGGGGCCGATGATACCGTTCCGACGTGTTGTACCCCGATGGTCACTTGAATTGTTTCGTGGACTATTAAAGAAATTAATGTAGGAATTATAAGACTGGCTTCCCGGAGTACACCACATCGCAGGCTCCGAAAGGGAGTCTGATAGGGAGTCATGATTTATTTAATAAGCGGAGATTAAGTGCCGGTCTCTTTCTCTCTTTTTCGTCGCGTTTTCGGCTCCTCTTGTCTTTTTGCTTCCGAGATCGGTTTACGGTCGAACGTGGCGCGACGACGATGTCATCGACGCGATACGACGACGTTGATGAATAAAAGTTTCCAAGCGCAGACCCCCGCGGCCAATCGTTTAATCTCAATAACTCACAATGACGCCTGGACCCGACAAGGCTATCGGACGTCGCTTTCCCCAATCTGCCTGCTCCTTTTTTCCCATCATTTGCAAGTTGATCGGTATCGTGAGTCGCCGTGAAGTGTTGCCGGGATCTTTGACGAAAGCCGTCGCGTATAATTAGAAGTTTTTCCCGGTGGCACCCGCGGGGCTCGATTCGAGTTAACGAGGAGTTTAGTTCGCGAGCTCGAGCGCCGGGCGTCAATCGGGACACGGAAGAAGAGAGCCGTTTCGCGATAATGAAAGGGTGAGCGCCGCTGAGGAAATCGTCACACTTGTTTACGTGAAATCGTCGTACGAGATTGATGGCGTGCCTCGCGCGATCTAATATTAATGTCTTCAACAGCTGTATATATCTCTGAAATATCTCGAGCCACGCTGGAATTAGATAAGATGTTGTATTGCACATAATACAGTGGCATAAAAATAATAAAATGGTCTCAAATGTTATTGAACTTAATTACTGAAATATACTTTTTCAAGTTATTCATTATCACGATATATCAAATACAAGATTAAAGTAAACTATAGAAATCAAAGCCTTAAACGGTCTAGCTAGATCTTAAATGTTTGTATGATTCTTGTGAATTTATATACATATATTACATATGTAGTCCTTAAGAAATGATTTTTCGGTCTTGAAACGCTAACTCTACTAAACTACCGCAGTAATATCACGAGTTAAATTGAATACAAGAATAAAATATTGAAAAAAAGAATACTCTAAAATACTTTTACAATGAAATAAAAAATAATAAAAGTTCAGATGAGGCTAATGAGAGTCATACGCTGTTGTAGAAGCGAAGAGATAGGAGAAGCAGATAATCTTCAGACGTTGATGGTTTTCTTCATTTTATTTTGACTAAAACGTCTAGTGAATCTCACCGATTCAATTTTCACTCTTTAAAGTGAGATT
>NW_017305927.1:32128-55587 GCF_001594115.1 Trachymyrmex septentrionalis
GTCTTCATTTTATTTTAACTAAAACGCGCGTCTAGTGAATCTCACCGATTCAATTTTCACTCTTTAAAGTGAGATTCCGCTCCAAAGAATTTAAAAAGTGTACTCGAATCATCGAACGTTATATTCGTGTCAGCTGCATTTAGGACCGAAATGCGCGGACGCTATTATTTGATCCTGCGTATCTTTAGGAATACAACATCCTGTCTAATTCTGGAACGTTCTATCTATTGTAGAACGAGGACGAACTTGGCGAATTTAAATAGGACTTTTTCTCGTGAATTTGTCATTATTACTTGATATACACCTAGCTATCAACTAAGAATTCGAGTGAGAATTGATTCTCGAATTTCTGAATTGAAATCTAATCGCAAGAATTTTACGCAGTTAACGTAGTTAACGCAGGGAGAGGTGATGGTTAAGATCGATGTACTGTTAACTCGTGCGCACCATCTTAAGAGACAAGTTGCCCATCCCTCTAATTCTACCTCCGCCAATCTTGTCGTTTGCTCGACCGATCGCGACTACACGGCGCCGTGTTAATCACGAAGCCGGTCGTTCATTGGATATCGATTTTCTGAATTCTACGTGTCGCCTTCACTGTGCACGGAACGGCGTTTTACGATGCGATGAGCAGCAATGAGGATCTGTCCTGTTTGACTCGCGCATGAATTTTGCTTGTGGGAGGAATCGCGATACCTCCGAGCACACGTGCGCGCTTTTTCAGGACGCTATCAACCTCTTCCTGGTAACGTAATTTTCATAGAAGTCGCTCTCGATTAAGTTGCAGTTCTCCCTTTATCTTAACGATAAAAGGCGAGATAGCGTACTTCTGGTGATAACGTACATCGTTATCATTGCATTCCGGCAGTTCCAGATTGCAACCTCGTGTGAATGGAATCCCGTACAGATATGCTAAATATCTACGGACGATAATAAACAAACAACATATCTGTTCTCTCTCATGTTAACACGAATAAATTTCGAATATACGTTAGGTTTCCGTCTCGATCGGGAAACGTTAAACACGTTTTTATTGGAATTTTAACTTTTCGCGAAGATATCGTTAATTTGCCATCCCGTCCGTAACGTGTCGCGATACCGAATACCATAATTACCAAGCACGGCTTGGCGAAGCTGCACCTGGTCGCCCACGTTCGCGTTTGCGTATGGTCTCACTTGACGCCCGTTCTCGGCGCGGCGCGGCAGCAGGACGCGGCGTTTTCTCCGCGCCGCGGGTCCTGAGACCCGATTCAGGCTCCGAGCGAGTCGTCTCTCTTTCTCTCGGGGGATCAGCATAATACGGTGCCGGCCCACGCGTCCTGCCAACACAGGCACGCCCAGTCACATAACTGCCCAGGTGTGCCTGATTTCGAGGACTTCTCTTGTGCCCTTTTCCCCCTCCCCCCCGCGAAATATAGACAAGTTGAAATTTATTGGCGAACATTCATCTTTTGAAATATACAGAACGACCGATTTTGGTACTTTCAAAATTCCCTTCCGCAACTTTTTATACCGATAGAACGCTTGTGTGCTTTAACCTTTTTGATACAATAGTAGTATCTAATTACAAATTTTCTAAATGAACTTTTCTAAAGAAGCTGCAATAGGAAAAAATTTAGTCTTCAGTTGTTTAGTTGAATCAGTTTTTAATAACAACCAGATACATTGTTGATATAACAAAATTTAATTGTTTTTGCGAAATACATTTTTTTTGTTTTGTAAATGACAAAAATATCAGTTTATACCGAAAACTTGAGCAATTATATAATTCAATGTTATATTATACAGAATAACTGTTTAATTCTTAACGAAAAATTATTATCGTTTTTCACGAAATATGGACGAATTAAAAATTGTTGATACTTGATAAAGATTTAAAATCAACGTCTTTACAGCCTTTCAATTTTTTCGTAAATTTTTCATACAAATGGAATTATTTCAATTGCTCTGTATAGGTATTAATTAAAAGTATTTGTCAAGTAAGATTTAAAAATTGATTGAAAAACACAATCTGCATCTCGAGAAATTGCACGCAATTTTACTCTATACGTTATATAGAATATATAACTCATTGCAAGTTTTCGAAATGAACTTAGAACGTCGTCAGTAGAAATCAGATGCCGTAAACGTCGCGGCGAAAACATAACGAGCGGGATATCGTATCGATAATGAAATGCATCGAATCTGGCGCGTTATAATACGATTCAACGTCTATTTGTTCGAGTGTTGCGCGGTGTCGGGTAGAAACTCCATTAATTTTTCATTGTACATACCGCGTGTGCCTGAAAGAAGTCGATAATGGATCCCCGATTGAGGCTCGCGCGACTATTGTTATGCGGGCAGATGCGGCGTGCTGTATGCCGCGGTCGGCATTGATTTCAAAACAGTAATTATCCGCGCCCACGCGCTGCGCCGGCCAAGTATGAAATGAGCCGCGTGCCTCATCGCGATCACGATCACGATCCTCACGATCGATGATATCTCGAGGGTACCGGGCGAGGAGATCGAGGCAATGATCACGGAAGTATAGGAAGTATAGTAATACACGAACGGGGGCGCGAATCGTTTGCCAGGGTCGCGCTTCTTTAAATTGCTACCTCATAGATGCAGCGTGAAATTAGCGAGCTATATGCTTCATTAACTCCTGTCGCGCATAATTTATAGTCATTCATGCGTTTTCTTAAGATGTACTTCTTGATAAGATTCTAGATTTCGCGGTTATATATAGTTTTCATTCTCGTTACTGTTTTACGAGCTTCGAATTCTCGCTCGCTACTTTTACGAAATTAATAACTATTCATTAGCAAGTGCAGGTCGCTGCATTTCGATCAATTTTCAATATGCCGTACCGTGTTTATCGCGTTCTGACGCGGTGTCGCCGATTTCCCTGAGAAAACAGTAAATGGAAAGCAGAAAAACACGAGATCGATAAGTCACGCTTCATTAATTTCTCTCGCGTGCGACAATTTGTAGTCGACGGCGCGTTTTTTAGATAGCTGGTCAGCAGGATTATGGTTGGACACGTATTGGAGCGCAGAGCAGTTATCGACCATAATTTTAGCACATTTTAGTCATTAATAATTCATCAGCGACTCCAACATGCGGCGGCTGAGATAAAAAAAAATAGACGCGCATAGATCAGATTAAGTAGAAACCGGCTGATGCAGATCTGAATAGCGCCGCGACGAATAAAAGTCTATGCACAGAGCAACGTTTTAATTTAACGTAAATTATGAGACAGTGGACTGCGTACGAAGGTAGAGCTTCGATGGTTTCGTTAATCTAATTTATAATCGAGTCAACAATACCGACGGTATCATAATTAGTCGTGTATCGACGTGCAGTACAGTTATTGACCATAATTTTAGTTATTAATAATTCATTCAGCGACGCCAATACAGTAAAGAATTGCGTTTATAGCTCAGGCAAGATGAAATTAGATATAAAAATGCGGTAAAAGTGATATACTTCTTAAATAAAGCCAAAACGAATAAAAATTGAGCGTGCGGATTGACACTCCAATTTAGCGCAAATAATGAGATAGTGATTTGTACGCCGTAAAACATGAACAGCCTCTGGTCGTATGTAAATGATCACCTTTAATTTATTCTTACAATTAGAATATTCATTAATTATCTTTATCGAACTCATTCATGTACCAATATTTTTTTTTTTACAAAAGATGACTATATTGCACGGTATTAATTTTGTACAGAAAAGGATTAAATAGATACGGCCATGGCATAATAAATGCCATGGAAATTCTAGTATTAATTTATGTGGGAAATTGTTTTACCTTTTTACATAATGTTTATGATCCATATATAAGTGTTTTTACACAATCGGAACGTTACCATATTCATATCAGACTCACTTATGTATTATAGCAATATTTTTTTTACAAAAAAAAACTTGCACGATATTAATTTTATACGGAGACGTATTAGACAGATACGATAGTAAATTCCATGGAAACTAATTTATGTGTCAAATTGTAGCCTTTTTATATAATATTTATGATCCATATAAGTATTCTTACATAATCAGACCGTTAAACATCGTATTCATATTAAACTCACTTATGTAGCAATATTTTTTTTTACAAAAAATAACTGTTGCACGATATCGATTCTATACAGAAAACAACAGATAGATTAGTAAATTTTACGAAAACTTTGACATTAATTTAGATGAAATTGTAGTCTTTTTCATAATTGTATTTATGATCCACATAAGTGCTGTTACACAATCAAACTATCAGACCGTTGAATATCATATTCGCCTATATTGCTTCTATGCTCAGTTTCTACATTTAGTTTCTCCTACATTTTATTCCTCGGTATTTTTTAAACGTAATTCGTTAACGTTTTAATATACTAGGCTTTCCTGTCTTCAGTTTAATCATGCCGCGAGAATGTATTACACGTCACATATCTTTTCAAACCTCTCCAGATTGCTTTAACACACAACATTCAGCTTGTATATTTTATATAAATTGATTGCCATAAACTGGCGGAATATTAATGGTTACGGAAAGCGATGCAATCTCGCATTTCTTTTGACAGGCGAAAGTGAGTCTAGCATGTTATACATAAACAAAGACCGTTTTTCCATTACATTTATGTTCTGCAATTTGCATAGCACTCATTAATTCTTGACTTGAAGCGTTCTTTATGAAACATTTGCCGGAAAGAGATCATTTCATTCACGAATAGGCTTAACAATTATATGTATATGGTATTACCTTTAACGTACATACGCATCCAAATAATGTCTAAGAGTCTGTAAAATTATTTGATTTATTATAACAATTTTTATCTTTTTATCTTCGTGGGTTTTTAACGTTACCCGTTTTATCTTCCTTTACGCGCGGCTGCGTGTACTATATTTTATTTGTGGCGGGACAAAGTATAATACCTAGGACCGGTCCTCCTGTGCCACTGCGGTCGCGGTATCTGCATTTATCGGTGATTGTGATTTATAACGGTAATCCTTAAATGGTCTGCAAGTCATTCGTCGATTTGCGAACTCGATGCGACGTGCGAATTTCGCCCGAGATCAAAGGCGCGTTGCTAATCTAATAATCGAAGTAATCCGCTGAAGGCGAAAGACCGAACGTATTTCGTCCGAGAGAGCACCTCGACGAATCGGAGAGAGCATAAACATTGTGATCTGGATTCACTTCAGTCGGGACGTGTAACATCATTACGTCGACGACGATTTGTGAACACGAAAATATCATCGCACGCGATGACTGGTGATGCAATTTAAATTCTAAAAATAATTCATACTTTTTTCTCTATTCTAGCTTTGAAAAATTTACGAAACTGTGATATTGTCTATTAAATTTTAATCCAATAAACATGTATTTTTTTGCGAAAAGAAAATATGTTTTTTGAAATTTGTTAAAGTTTTTGATATTAGTTTTATTTTTTTACAAGAATTTTTCAAGGTCAGAATTCATTGTAAAAAGAGAAGATTATGAAACATAAAATGATTCCAAATCACGGCTATATCTAAAACTTAGAAATCATCACACTGGAGAAATGTACTAAATTTTAATAAATATTTATTTGAATACTAGTTAAATAGTTAAGTAAAATTAATGGTTTTTGTGCCAAATGAATATGTCTTTATACCTACAGTAAATATTTAGTTAATAAATAATTCAAATAAATGATTTATTAAAATTTAGTACATTTTTTTCAGTGCAGAACTTGTAATATGTTTCAGTTATAGGTTAAAGTTGAGAATATATGAGGATCTCGCAAAGTATTTAAAAATAGCTCGAAGATTTAAGATTTTAATTTCATTGTCACAGACATGACTTAAGACGATGTAATATTGTAAGTTGCAATCATAGATCAGGAAGACATACTTAAATACGACAGTGTTAAATCCTTCGTCTAATTTTCACGTTTGTCGGATGTTCGATCTCTGCGGTAATCGCATTGCGAAAGATTACTCATCGGGAATAATCTCCGCGTCTAATGCCTTCCACAAGTGTGTACAAATCCGAGAGAGCGCCGCACGACCGTTTAATCCGCCGCGTGGGTGGGATTAAACTCCCGCTCTATCGATGGTATAAATTTGTCGGCCGGTCCTTAATCTCGAGTTCGCCGCCTTGGAGGCCGGGCGATTAGGATTTACAATGTGCATACCTCAGCGCATGCACGTCGTCTGTCACCGTCGGATACCGCGCGGACGGGCGGCTACACCGCGGAGGCTGATTCCGAGGGGATTAGTCGGCTGATTGTTGCAGCTCTCGGTTGTTGCAGCGAGGTTTACCGACGGCGGCTTCCATGACTTGTGTTGCTCCGTGCTCGCATTGCTCGTGCTGGTGGTAGGCGGCTGATTGCGCGCCCGCGAGAGCAGCTCAGCATTATGCACGCTTTGTAAACTGAGCCGCTGAAAAATTAGTCGCGCGCGCGCACGCAAAGTGCGCGGCGGTAACTCAATGTACGGGACACGCGGCAGTCGCCTAAAGCAGGTCTCGTCAGGCACGTACACGATGTGTACGTTTTCTTTTATCAACCTGTTGCTGATCGAATTTGGAATTTATTTATTTTATTTTTTCTTTTTTTCGAAGAAATTTGTGATTTTTGAGACAAAGTCGTTGAAGGTTCAGAAATTTTTAAGATATAATATAAATCTTGGGAATGCCTATATAACTTTATTAGTGCAACGTAAATTATTATTATATATATAATTTTACAATATTAATTCGACCATCTATTTGTTTGTCCATCTGTTCGATTGTCTGCCTGCAAAGATTTTTCAAAAATAACCTAATTTTTTTAGTTCTATTTTGGGCAATAAGATAGCTATTTGAAAAAAATAATAAATTTTAATAAAAAATTGTTTGAATAGTTCTAAGTAAATATTTACTTATTATAGGTAAATGTTTAATACTATTCAAAGAAATATGTATTAAAATTTAATAAATTTTTTTTTAATATAAAATCCTTAGTTGCATCAAGAAAAAAATATGAGTCAAATCAACTGACTGTAAGATTTTTTATTTTCTGATTAGCTTGTGGTTAAAAATTATATTTTTCTAGTTATAATTAATTACTAAATTGATGGTTTTGCAGATCTGAGAGAATAAAAATTCAAGATCAATAATTTTCAATAATAAGGGCAAACCGGAAGCAGTTAAAAATGCTAATTTTAAAAGATTGTAATATATCATATTTCAATATTTTTAACAAAGTTCTTCCAGTAGTTACAGATTTTTCGCTGTACTCATTACATCCATTCCAAAAGATTTATTAAACATTGTAATTTATTAATTTTTTGATATATTTCAAATTGATATACAATATTTTAAAATTAAAGTTGCCTGAAGGTTCTGCGTGTCACTTATGAAAGCGGAAGTTAGAGAGTAAGCGAAAGATGTGTAATTTCTAGTCATAAAAATTAATTTGTCGGTTGCGAGATCAAGAAATGGCATACAGTACTTCGTTACAACTCGTCAACCCTTTCTCATTAGCGAATGAGTAGGCGCAAAGTTAGAGTGGGTGGAATTTACGAGCATGGCTGCTCCGTTATTAGCGAGAAGCGTCATTTAGTGGCGACATATAAATCGCGTATCGTTCCTCGTTTGCTTCGTTCGAGAAAATTGGCGAGGCTCCGCTTTACGATCGCTGAAAAATTAATTCCTGTCCTCGTCTTCGGCCTGCTATTACGTTCGTGCTTTTACGTAACTCGGTCATTCTATTTTGGATCCTTTCCTTTCTTTCGTCTCTCATCGGTTATTTTCTTAAGCGCTTCGGCGACACTCCCGTTTTCCATCCTTGCGAGAATAAAAAAAGGAGGAAAGGGAGAGGAGAAGAGATGCGCTTCCGTATGTCAGAGTCACGATCATCTCTTCTCCCTCATCTTCTCAGCCAATAAAAGCTTTTAACGCCCTAGCTATAATTCGAGGCGGAATAAGAACGATGCCTCGGAAAACTTCGCTTTTGCGTCAATATTGTTATAGGTAACGTTGTTATAAGTGCAATGTCGAATATCAGACTGCAGTTACTCATGTAGAAAAATATCTAATTTTAAGGAAAAATAACTGCGAAAAATAATATCTCTCTTAGGGAAATCTTAATTTTGACTTTTAAACTTTGAAAAATTTAATATTTTTTAATGATATATATACTACTCAATCAAGATATAGTATTATGTCAAAAAAACATTTCTTCTATAATAACAAATATTTTTTAAGTTATCTTTCTAAATTAGTCCTCTCTTTGATTCTCTTGTATTCTAAATATTTAAAAAAATTTGTAAATATGGAAAGAATGATTTTATTGAAACATCTACAAATTTAATCTAGATACAGATCTGAATATAATTTTGTTGGACTATCAAAGTAATTACGTAAAATCTCAAGCGTACAGTTTTGCCTTATTTATTACATCACTTCTATATTTTTACAAGATTCGTAATTTCATTTATTATATTCTATTTCTGCTATAAAGTTCACAGATCTGTTCTCTCTCTACATTTAAAATAGAACGGATTTAAAGGATACCACTATAAGATGCGCTTTGCATCCAACTTTTAAGGGTAGCATGAAAAAGAATGGCAAAATTAATTCTATTAAATAATAAAGTTTAAACATTAATTTAAATAATGTACGTTTGGAAAATAAAACACTACTAAATGAAAATATCCATGTACTTTTATTATGACAGTAGCAGATATGTATCTATTATTTTTTGCAGATTTTGGGAATTTAACTATTTTCCACTCACATTGCAGTACAGTTAATTTCTAAAATCTGTAAAAAGTATAAAAATACATACCTACGTATAAATACATACTGCTCATTTGACGCTCATTTGATATCCATTTCTTGTCTATTTGACGCCTATTATTTTAGATGACAAAATTTTATTTTTTCTTACTAAAGTTGTCATATAAGATATTTGTATGTATATGATTTTACGTGAAATTAGATATTTAATTTAAGGACGCCCATGTTATGCCCATTTCATGTCTCGATTATGTCCATTGAAAAAGGATGTCCTGATTATGTTGAATGGACGTTCTTTAGATGTCCATTACAGATATTCTAACAAACAGCGTCCTACATTATTTTGATGCTTTAACAAAATTATTTTTAGAACTAAATTTTTAGATACTTTAATAAAACTATTTTTTTATATATTATACATAAATGCAATTTGGAAAATATCAATGATACTGTTAGATAAAAAAAAAGAAATGTTATATTTAAATATTTTTTTAATCTCTAAAATGATTTACAAGTAATTGTTCAATAAATATAATAACTTAATGCGTAATACCGCAATAAATTATGCTTAGTATATCATCAAAATATACATATTTCATTTTTATGATACAATAATTATCGGTGAATCGCTATAGCATTTATAACTTATATGTTTCAAAAGTATATAAATTTCAATACTTTCATGTGAAATGGACAGCTTTATTATTAATCTCGGGATCATGTCTACATCTTACACCATACGTGGAAAACGTTCTTTCTTTCCTGCTATTTCTCGCGTTATTCAAAGTTTATACCGAATAGCCCGGAGCAACAGACCCAACAGACTTCTTCAATTTGTTTGGGCCCATGGCGGGCCGGCTAATTTCTCCAGGCGAGTGAAACGCACGTGGCGGTGCTTCTCCGCCCCCAAATCGGTTTTAATTAAAAGATTTCGCTTCACGTCGTTATGAGATTTTCCCATGGGCATACGTTGGTCTGCCCTTCGTGGGACAGGCCGCAACTATCCGTTCCCTGCTGAAAAAAAGGGTTTCTTTAATGCCTTTAATTGCGTTAACTCTTTCCCAATGTGTTAAAATATATTTTTAAACAAGTGTAAGAATGTTATATTAGACGATAATTTGCAATGCTCCCATTATGTAATATTATATAAGTATTTGTACAAATGAGAGAGAGAGAGAGAGAGAGAGAGAGAGAGAGAGAGAGAGAGAGAGAGAGAGAGAGAGATAGTTACACATTTTATACAAAATTACTATGTAATTATATAATGTTGTTTATGACATTTTTTTTATTGAGACGACATGATAAATTAATGCTGAAAATACTTTCATATGTTTAATTTAGACATGCAGTTTGTATTTCTAACTTTTTTCTTCTTCGAAAGAAGAAAATGAATTAAATGATATCAACTCGCAATATTCGATTGCTCGTGTATCGTTCGAAATGAAAGGGCGACTCGGCCGTGTTTTGATTCGATCTCAACGTGGCATGGCATCGAGAGGATACCAGTTTGCTCGCTTTCTCCGACGTGTAAGACTGGGCCATTAATTTGAGCGCGTGTCGCGATATTTACGGGGGTGCGCGTCGGATCGTCATATTCCCTCCTTCATCCTTCTTGCAACCGCCTTCTCGTCAATTAGTCTTTCAACGTAGTTCAACTCGCGCGAGCGCGAGGTCTTTCATTTCTTTTTCTTTTCTTCCACTTTTTTTCGTTCCACAATTTCTGCTTGTCCTAGCGATCATCTCGATGTCTTCGTGCGCTTGTCCTATTTAATAATTATAAAACGTATTTAAAAATAAAATTGTCAGAGAATTTTATTTTAGATATTTCTCTTAAAAGAATTATTACAACATTTATATATAAATATAATATCACAATCTTTTTTTATTAAAAAAACCTCAGCAATATATCTCAATTTTCGTTGTTTTCTTTCATGATTACAATTAAGGCCGTGTTCGTATATTACTGCCAATTGTTAATGCAGTATAGTATACGTAACAGGAATTATAGACTTTCAGTGGCAGTCAACTGGCAATAATATACGAACATGACCTAAATAAAGATTGATAATATTCTACACATTCTTTAGATAAAGATAAATGCAAAATTTTTTAACTGTGAACAATTTGCGCTAAGCAGAATAATATTTATATAATATATAAGTAACATCCATTTAGTGAAATTTTCTAAAGCTGGAGTATTCCGAAGTAACGAAGGGTTAATACAATAGATAGTATATTTATGTAAATAATATTTAAGCAATTTACTTGTTGTTATTAATATTTTGAACTATGTTAAAACTTTTCGTTTGAACACTATCTCGAGATCAGACTTTGATTGACTTTATTTGTAAGACATTTATAGGCGAATAATACGCGCGTCGCATCTGTATTACAGACACTTCGATAAAGATTCCGTTCGATAAGTAGAGGTGTAAGTATAGGTGTTATATGCTTTGACAGCCGTCACTATTCTTACCTTGCCCACCATTCGCTTTCGTGTCGAGCGGCGCGCGTTTTATTTCGAGGTACGAGCGCCTTTATCCAGCATGCTGGCTCACCATGACACGAGAGGCCTGCCCTTTTCTTTCTCTCTTTGATTCTTCTAGTCTTTCTAGGAGGAGGCATCAAGCTACCGATTCCCATTGTCGGTTAGGGCCAGATCCGCACGTCCCTTCGATCCTTTCTCGTGTTCTCATGAAGTCATGGAGTTGCAATCTCGCCCACTCTCTCGGGATGCTCATAAAGACGTTACTGCTATTATTACTATTATTACCATCGTTATCGCTGTTATTGTCTCGCTTCGAACGCGTGCTGCACGAAAAGTCGTGCTAGATGGCGATCTGCGGCATCTTCGAACTGCATGTTTGAACATATTGGCTGTATCAGAAATTATTTACCTCCTTCCTACTGCAAATCTTTTAAATGAAGTCTCTAAAATCAGAGACACTCTTTTCGTTTAAAGAATTTCTTTACCACTGTTGTCACTTTTTAGGTATTAATATTTACGACGCTAATAGATTAAATTTAAAATTTTTTATTGTTTATTATAAGGATGAAATGAAATTTTCGAAATTGTAGAATATTTTAATATTCCTTTCTGATGCTGCGATATTTAATTAACTATCATATTTCTTTATTTGACTTCGTGTCCTTTGTAAATATTTTTCGAAGTAAGTAACTTTTGAGAGACCTTGTATAATAGTTGTGTGTGCTTATCTAGTATCACCGGATTTTAAGTACAGCGAGCCATGAGATCCAATTTATTTCTCGGTAGGTTGAATATCACGATCGAGCGCGCGATATTCGTTAGGAAATAATGTGCCTCGAGATTAGTATATCCATTGCAAATTGGAGTGTCCGTTATTTCAGATAATACTGATTCTTTAATCTGACAGTAGCTACTGACAATCTTATAGAACCAGATCACACACACACACACACAATTTGAAAATAATTTATTAAAGAGTTACCTAATATAAGGAAGAGAGATAATAACAATACTGTATCTATCCAAAAAATGCCTGCACTGAAGTCAGAAGGAGGATAAGAATCTGAAAAATGATGATTTGGGACTGATTTTTATTTCTTTCTTCAGTGTAGACATTTTTTCTTTTATCTGCGAAATCAGTATTTTCCGAAGAGAAGAGGAGCTGGAGAATTGTAGCCAGGCATAATCTTACGAGCTCGAGCCTTTGATCTTCGATGACCGGACCGATTAAACCATCTACATATTGAATGAGTAGATTGACCTTACTGTATCTACCGATCGGAATTTCCGGCTTGTGGCTTGCGGACACGGTGGTGCAGCAATTAGACGGATCGGAATCTCATTCTCGCGGCGCACTTCGTTAAGACTGCGGCCACCGTTGCCGGAGGGTGGACGGCCGGGGTGGCTTTAACGACGATTTTGATGAATTTAGTCGGATTTAATTAGGAGGCGCGCGTTTTCGTGGCCCGTTACTCCAGGCGGCCTCGTATCCGTGTTCGAGGACGTTAAGAATCGAGTTTTGCATGGCCGCGGGACAAAGCCATAAAATACCAAGCGTAACAGCTTTCAATTACGGGTCTCTGTATGCGCGCTTATAGACATAGGTATGTTCGGCCGCCACCGTTAAAGGGGGAGGGGGGAAGCGTATCCGCGAGATAAAACAAACGCTAATTCCCTAATAATCGCGGAATTCCCTCGGTCTTCCTTGAAATTTCTTCTCGTGTGTTACTTGATGAGCCTTGTTACGTGAAGCCAAACGCGCGAAAATTGCGGTCCACCTGATACGAGGAAACGAAGAAGGAATGTATATTAACCGAATTTATCGTTGGGAGATACAAGATGTAGTGACAAAATTAAGTAGGAGATAGTAAATTTTGTATTAACGCTGCAAGTTAAAAATGTTAAAATATAAATTATTGTTAATAAAATGTAAAAATCGATAATTAAAAAAAATATCTTATATTACAATGTATGTCGTATTTTCCGTTTCTAAATTATTAACTGCTCTTATTATTCTGAAATATTATTGAAGAGCTGATGTCAAGATTTGAAGAAGAAATGTTTATCGTATGTAAATCAAAATAATATTTTTAATAAAATTAAATAAAAATAATGAACTTTATATGTACTATTACTAGTTACATTATAAATTATTAGTAACTATAAAGTTACTATTAAAATTAGTTACTAAAAAAGATCAATGTTTCTAAAAAGAATCGAATATTTTATACTCGTCTATATTTTCATCTAACTAATTGGCGCAGATTTATTATTATTCTGAAATATTTTTGACATCTAATTGCAAGATTAGAGCAGATTTTCTCTGCGAGTAATTTGACTTATTATGATTAGTAAACTTTGTATCGTCAATTGAATGTAATTTTGCTTTGTGTCTTTGGCACTTAACGACAATTCCGATGTCTCGCGACTTTGAATGTCTATTGTTACGTCATGATGGCATTTTATGCGACTCCGAGACGCAATCAGAGATTTTTGCGCGAATGCTCATAGTGTGCACCGCGTCATTTAGGAATCGCTCATGATTGGCGTCACACAGAAGTTGCTGTAAAAGACGTCGAGAGAGGGTGGTGAAGGAATGTGAATAAGTAACTGGCGATTCATCAAACCACAAAGTAATACGGAGTGTTTCGCAAAGCTACCCTGAGACTTTGGTCTATGTAATGCGAAGTAGATTCCCAATGGATTTTATTGAACGCGTCATCTAAATTTAGCGAATATCCGAGTTCAGATACGTGTATCTAGTTTCATTTGCATTCGATTAAATTCCCAAATAGATGGAAATCGATAGCGCGAGGAAACTCCATTGAGTTTAATTTTTAAGTGAGTAGTTTAAAAATATCTCCGTAAAAATTGAAAAGTGGAAGCTCAGAATACTAAAAAATTTTAATTTTATAATTATAATTCACTAGCATATTATTGTATATTACAACTAAATTTATATTATACGAGTATATATAATGTAAAATGTGAATGAAAAATAATGAATTTTAAGAGGATGCTAAAGTCGTCCTACTTTACCATCATTTCCATTTGGTGAAAAATCTCCGAATTGGATGTATTTCATATTCAACAGATGCACATACAAATATTTTGCTATGATATCGAATTTGGGATTTAAAAAATCTGCATTCGATCTCGATCAAGTTTGGCCTTCGGTTTAGGATCTCCTTAAGACTTCTGGACAACACTTTTTATTTTTTTTTTCAAAATAAAGTTAGAAAAACTTTTGTAATCATCTCATCTATTGACAGATGTTAGAGTTTAGACGTTTTTAGAAAACCTTTTAAAATATCGAGATAAAGTATTTTAATAAATCTCTTAATTATCAATATACAGATTTTTTTGAAGTAAATATGTAATTTTTATTTTTGAGAAAAAAGTTTGGAGAAGTATACATGAAAATTAAGAAAAAAGGATGCAAGGATAATAATTTACATTCATGTAGCTGGAGTGCGTGAAATTTATTATTTATAGACGTTTAATTTTATGAGTTACGTTTATTTTGAGGACTGAGGACAAGAAATACATAATGGACATATTTTATATTCTCATTTCGTCTTCGACGTTATATTGAGTTTCGATGCAAATTTTATGAAACACCCCGTGTGATTGTGTCATTCTATAATGGCATGGTAATTGGCGATTCGTCAAGTCGCAGACAAGCTACAGAGTTGCTCGCCGTGTTAACCGCTTGGCCAAGACACGACGCAAATTTGCCGGGAATCTTTGGAGCACTTCGCCCGACGACGAAACATCCGATGAGGAACGAAACGAGAGAACGTGGTAAAAGAAAGAGTACGAAGGAAAGAGGAAGAAATGGAAGGGAACGCGTGTGTTTTTACGCGACGTGTACAGCGCGAAACCTGATTCGTCTTACTCTTTCGGAACGTCATAATTACTCCGTAATTGCGCGTTCGTTATTTGAAGAGAGGGTTACGCGAGATTATAACGTATCTTTCCGAGGAAATTATCTAGCAATTTCTCAATTATCTTGCTTTCTCGGTGACAGTGGGCGTGCCGTGGCTCCACGATAGATACAGAAAGAGTATTGAAAAACGATGTAAGAACGTGTCAACTCAACGCATTCTGTTTTTGCTTTTCTTTCTTTTATTTAGTATCCTCGACTTGAATGTCATGTACGCGAAGGAGGGAGATGGACAGGGAGACGAAACCCTCAAATTTTGCAAGGAGAAACAATTAAATATAAGTCTAATTAAATAAGGAGAATCCTATATTCGATCAAAGTGAATCTTAGTGCTTAAATATTTCTATGTAGATTCATATATATATAAAAATATTTATTTCAAGAATAAATCAAATATATAAGTTAAATATTTATATGAATCTTCATTGTCGTTGATGCGCAAATAATATATTTATGAGGCAATAGAATATAAGATTTATTCTTTATTAAAGAATTTGTTGAACTCATACCAGTGTAATAAGTCGAAGTGGGACAAATATAGTATTCTTTCTAACATGATACCGGATTGAGCATCAAATTGTTAAAAATCTGCTTGTCGATTTAATTTAATTTATGATATTATTACAGTAGTTTAATTGCGTTTATAAGTTCGGTAAATCAATTCGGCACATAGTTTGAATGACTATGAATATAGTATAAATAATGTATATATAGTGTGTGTGTGTGTGTGTGTGTGTGTGTATATATATATATAAAATTCACATGGAATTATTTAAAGAGTTAAAGATCCTTAGGATAGGAGATCCTTAGCTTAGGACTATTATAGGTTTTAATATTTTTACTTGTTGTGTATTTGCATTACAATCTTAATAAATCATTTAAATATAATTTATACCACTTCAATCTATTGCACTGATGTGCACCGGTTCAGAGAGTTCTTCGATAAAAACAGATCTATAATTTACAAATAATTGGAATACATCCACAAAGTTAACTGCAAACGTTTCGAGTCTGGAATTTGAATTCTCCTCAATCTGGTGAAAAAATATAATTAAATTATGAAAATAATTTTTATAACGAAAAGTTGAACGCTCATTGGTCAATGCGTGGCTCACGTGTTATTCGTAAGAGAGTTTGTTGAAGATTCTTTATCTTATCAAAGAATGACATTAATATAAGTATCTTAATAAATTTTGTGCAAAGATAAATTTTTATTCTACTTCTATGTGACTAAAATCTTATAAGAACACTCATCATCCTCGACAAATCGTACGATAAGTTTAGTTGTTTTTGTGTTTTAGCTCTAAGTGATTTCGCTTTTGAATTTGTCTTGGAATTCGTGAAGAAGAAGCTAAATCATGAGTCGCGTGTGTTTACACAGACGATTTTTCATCACCGCGATCGACGATTCATCGCTGGCTCTTCCATCATCAAGCCATAAAAAAATCTTCTGTACAAACGCACGCGGATTCGTTCTCTTCCCGTATTTGTCCTCGACACGTGTCGCTCTTCCCTTCTACGCGGAGGATGGGATAGTGGGTGGAATGTCGTTACACGCGTGCCGGTTCTTCTCACAAAGAGAGAGAAAAAGAGAGAGAGTGAGAGGGGGGGGGGGAGGAGAAAAAGAGAAAGAGGAGACACGTTGCGTAGTCGAGTGGGTGGAACGTCTTCGATGCACCCAACTCTCTCTCCTTTTCGGCGTTTAATGCCGCGGTGGAACCAGTTTCTGTTTTCCGGAGAAAATTAAAATTCCTACTGACTAGATAATAAAACAGCGGCGGTTTTCATCTCGTATAATCAAGATATGACATATCCTCTTTCTTTCGCCTCTTCGCCGGTCAAAGGCACAGACGGGCGAATTTGCTTTGCCTTCCACAGCTTCGTTTCGTTGCGTAAAGATTTGCCGTGTAAAAATATCAATGTAGTATAGTCACATAACAATATTTACGAAAAGAACGGTTTTTCCAAAGCATTAAAAAATTTAGTTTTATATATATATGTATATATGTAGTTACAAATTTAAAAATAATTTAGTTGGATTATTAAAATAATTATAAGACGCTAAAGTATGACGTTTTGATAGTCTACATTAAAATTTAATGAACTTTTTACTCATCGTGCTAGAATTTCCTACATAATTATTTGGTCTAACAAAATTATTTTCAGATCTGCATCTAGCTAAATTTTTCGATGCTAACAAGATCATTTCTCCGTGTAGTTTTATAGAAAATAAGTTATTTCTAGTGCGAAATAAATAAAGATTAGTTTTGCTAAAATTATTACAGTCTCTTCAGGTTGAATCGTTCATAATTTTCGAAACTCGATGACTTGTTCTTTCACGAACAAGATAGAATGCTTTTCGTCGAGAAACTTTATTTGTGAGGATTGAATCATCCACTGTATACACGCCGCACGAGTCTATGGTTTAGCACGTCCGCTTCGAGTTTCGGATGGGTTTGCCGTAGGCGAGATTCCGCTACTGTTAGACCACTCGCCGGTTTCACATAAGATCGTAAAATCACGCCGAGAGCGTTGTACGCAATCGGAATTAAAAGCGCATTTCTTGAAGGTAATCCGCCTGTGCTTCCTTTGCATATGAAATGAGATGTAAAATGTACATCCAATCGCGACTGAACGCTATCACTGCATTGCAGGCTGATTAAACGACTGATTGATAAGGAATCCTATCACGGATCGACTTGCTAGATAAGCTAATCGATGATTTCTCTATAACGGAAGTACTTCGACTATCGAGAAATCTGCAAGTAATTTCATGCAAAATGCATAAGAATTTCTTAACTTCTGCAGAGATAAGTTAAAGAAAATAGTAGATAAAACGATGAATTAATTATACTTTCCTCATTAGTTCCTTATAAAATTAGACTTGTTCAAATAAACTTAGAATGTTTTCAAAGTCGGAGATTTAAGATGCGTTTTATTTTTTAAGAAAAATAAAAGATTTTTTCTTCAATTTTTTAAAGAAAAAAATAGGAGGATTTTTTCCGTTTTTTATTTTGAGAAAAATGAAAGAATTTTCTTCTTCGATTTTTCTTCGTTTAAATGTGATAATGAAGAGAGTATATTCTTGAAGAGAAAATACACATAATTCATTAATTATAATATAAATTAATTATATACTTATTATATTCATATGAATGATTTTTTAATTTTTATTAAAGACGTTTTATTATCTTTTCCTCAGAATAAGTTAGGCACGTTCCGTAATATGACCTTCAATTCTTATTCTATCGGACACTCAAAAATGTATGCCGAGCATACAGGCCGGTGAGACAACGTTCTCACATGTAACATTTGCGACAGACCCGTTAGTCCTCAAGTATCCTCATCTTCTCACTTTTTCCTCGTACGTAAAAGCTTCTTCCGTGACAAGTATGTTCATTTCATGTAATGTTGCGTACACAGCTCGTGGCCACACGTGCGAGTTTCGTGAGACGAAAGTTTTCAGTCGGAAATAGTGACAGACAGCTGATTACTTGATCAATCAATAGGAACCAATGTTAGAATGTTTATGACATATTATTGCATATTTATTATACAAATATTAATCGCGTTCAGTAGAAGGAATAGTTTTACAGTTGTTGTAAGATGCTTTAATATGATTGGTTTATATACATTTAGATTTAATGAGGAACTAAGAGCACAAGATAAATCATAAAGACTTTTAAAGACTTTCACAAAGTTGCAAACTTTTTCTATTGGACGCAATTTTATCATTGAATTATTAATGTTTGAGCACTTTTTAAGCTAATAGAAAAATAAAGATTTAAATATAATCTTTCTCTTTCTATTTGCTTGAGAAGCGTCAAACACTAATAATTCAATGATAAAATTACATCCAGTAGAAAAAGTTTGCAGCTATTGTAAAATTTATGTTATTATTTTTAAAAAAATTTTTAAATCTTTTAAAGATTTTTCATGTTATTTCTATTCCAGTGATAATAAATATATCCTAATAAATAAATACAAAATAAATGAATAAATATAAAATAAATAAATATGAAAATTTTAAAATAATTGTTTCACATAAAGATATAAACATTTATTTGTAAGCATTGGAAACACTTTTGGAAAATCACATTATAATTTATTTTATTTACATATTATTTTATTACATATTAGTTCCAATTTTCTTATGCATCGTACAATTTTGAAGTTATATTGTGCCATTATATTATTTTATTGTATATTTCAATTATAAACTAATAGAAATATTATTTTTCTATATTGAGAAATTATCACGTTAATATAATTTCTATATTATAATTATATAATTGTTATAATTGTTAATTTAGAATTATTAATTGTTTAAATATTATCCGATTCTACGAAAAATTTGCAATATTGAACAAAGATTTCAAAGTTAATGTTTAATTGAAGGATTATTATTATAAAATATAATTAGAATTAATTATTAATTTTGTTTAAAAAATTTACCTTTTTTTACGCTATTTAGCTGTAGCTTATAATTAAATTATTGTCGAGCATAAAAGATCGTTTAATTTTTTAATTTTGTTGCTAAAGAAGACTTTTAATGGAAGACCACCCAATGAAACAACATTATTTGATTATCACAAGTTGGCACAATGAATCCCACATTCGTGCCGGGTGTTCTGTATATCATTAATATCTGATAGAAACAATTCCATTGTATACTTATGTGTGCGATGAAACGCGCAATTATAACTTCGATCGCGGTGGTGGACCATTAAAGATCTCGTTCTTCGTCGAGATGAAAGACGAAGGAGCGACTCTCGTTCGAATCCTCGTCCTGGGTGTGCGAGACTCCAGTACATAATTTATGAAATATAAATCCAGGAGAAACCAACCCTCAACAAATTTGACCACACCTCACCACGCCCCCTCGCGTGGTGCTCTCGGTTCTTTCCACCCTCGACATACCCTTTCCGTCTTCCCTCTTCGTCCCGTAATTCTCCGCGTCCGTTCACACCGGTAAAATAATGCGCCTTCGTTTTTCTGCCGCGGTTCCTTTCGCTCCGGGTCCTTTGTCTCTCCGTCTCCGTTTGTCCGTCTGTCTCTCGTCTTGTCTCTCGTCCTGCGGCGTTCCTTCGCGGGCCTGTGTGCCAGAAGAGCCATTAAAACGGTAGAGCGGTCCAAAGCGACCATGGAGAAGGCCAAGAGACGAATGACGTCGGAAAGAAGGAGCAGGGAGGGATAGGGCATAACTGACTCATTTGTTTGGTGAATCGACTTTCCAGTCTTGCAGGCCTCAGTCTCATCCACGTGTCCATCGCTACGTTTTTTTCTAATTGCATTCTCGTCGGTTACTTCTACATTTTGACCGCGAGAAAGTTTACCACCTTAGAGAATTTTAATATGTGATTTTTAATTTCATAATTTTTCTGTCCTTCAAATTTTAGATTACTGACTTATTTTATTTCTTATTTTGTAAAAATTAGTTATACATTTGAAGAGAAATATTACTGAAAGAGAGAGAGCAGCTTGAAATAAAAATTTATTTTTTTTTTACACTTTTTAAATTATTACCTATATAATTTCAGTAATGAAGTACACCGATGAGAATTCATAGCTCTCGTTATTGTAAGATTCTTTGTGGGATTCTCGATAGTGAAGTTTGAGGCGAACACCTATATTCTATTTCCACGTCGACCGCTACCTAAGTATTAATAACTGACGATTTCGAATTCATAATCATTTTTTGCGGTTGGCAAGGACCGACCCTGGGTGGCGGTGCCTTCTTCGTAGGAATGGTCATTAATTATTATGCCCGACGGTGTGGAGGGGAGGCGCGAGAGTCGAAGTGGGCGAGGACGGTGCAGGAAGGTCGAGAGAAGGCAAATAAGTAGAGAAAGAAAAATGCGCGAACTAACAGTCCTCGGAATTAGGCAAGAACAAACATTGGCCTCATTTTCCGCCATGACTTTGCAATTCTGAAAAATATTTAGGGTACGCTGAGAAATCGGATTTGATAATCGATTGATTACTTCGTACTTTATACGGAAAATTTATATTTTTTGTCTTATTTTATTAATGCAGCATAGCAAATTATAATTTCATAGTGTTGATCCGTCCGTCTGTCGGTTCCTTTAATTGTTGTAATTATATCTGTAAAATTTCTTAGAAATGATTTATGCTTTATCATATTTTATTTTCGATAATGGATTCATGATTCATCGGTTACTACTTTTAATTGCTATTATTTGAAAATTAATTTGTTGTTAAATCTCGAGAGTCCATTTTTATCTTAGAACTATGCAGAGTTTATTTTATCTTAAATTATTAATTGTGTGTGTGTTGCCGAAATATAATATTCCTTCCTGATAATTATGCTCGATGACGAAACTATCGAATGGTATCTTCCTCTTCCTTCTCATTTAACATGATTTCGCCGTTGATATCATTTGTGCATTCAGAACGATGAGGTCATATATGCAAATGCATATCCTCCATTTGTTCTTATATTCTTTCCGGGGGAATGTAAAAACGAGTAACCCACACATTCTTTTTCTCGGAACTTACGAAATGCACGTTGTTCGTCTTCCCAAGTACGCTATTAGGAAAGATCGGAATCGGCATAATCCCTCTGTAACGCTCACATCACCGTGTTTGCCTTGTGCGTTCGTTTTGTGTGTTCGTTTGATGTGGCCTTATTGTTGCCCTCACCTGGACCGTATCATTTTAGACCGCCCTTTCGTGAACCCGGCGGTGAAACTCCCCCCTCCGAGCAAACATGTCCAGGATCCTGTCTTAAGTGACGCGAGCCAGAGGCCGCTATTTTGACAGACGAAATTACACGGCTCGTGAACCATAATCAAATTCAATTGCGTCTCTATCGTAGCGTCTAATAGCGACCCGCCCCGCGTTGTGTGTACTTCATCGACACGACGATGAGATCTTTCCGATTCTCGCACGCGTGGGAGGATCGGAGCGTCGTCTCTCCTTCTTTTCTCTCTCTCTCTCTCTCTCTCTCTCTCTCTCTCTCTCTCTCTCTCTCGGGGCCCTGGAATGTCACGGGCCATTATGTGAATTTACCGTAAATTTCGTATTAGGGCCTCTCACCCCCTCGGTATCACGCGGGGCGCGATATAATCGACCATCGGGACCTCGGCGCCACACGGTGGTCTCTCCCTATCTCGCACCGCGACATAAATCGGTCGATTTTATCGATGGCCACCACGAAAAAAAACCCCGAGTGCGTTCCGCTTTGAACGCTTTACGGATATTCCTCTTTCACGCATGCAGCGTGCAGCGTGGGGTCCTTAATTTCGAAGCCGAGGTTGATTTATTTTCAAATCACGTTTCAAACTTTTTCGAGTGGAGTTTCTATCGCATTATATTATTAAAGAACATCAGCTTCACCACACGCAATAAAAATTCCTTCGCAATACAATTCATGTTTATGTCTAATATAAATGTAGATACGTATAAAACTGTAGTATTTGCTGTATGTATAGGAGTGTGATTTAGTTTTGAGGGTTTTGCAAGAGATATGGCACTAATATCACTGTTGTCGAAGACATTCCAATCATTATTTCTTAATATTTTAATATTTCTCCATGATGTTTAATCATTTTCTAACAATGGATGCAATAATTACATAATTTAAAAAATGGAGCTTCCTAAAGAGTATTTTTGACATGCGTTGCTTTTGTTTTAACCAGAAGGAAACGGCGGATGAAGGTCATAGAATTCTGATAGAAATTTTTGTTGATGTTTCATCAATTAAGACATGCCAATATTGGTTCTGTCTATCCAAATGTGGTGATTTCAATGTTAACGACAAAAGGTGGAAGTTGCAGTTTGCAAGCATTATTGGATAAAAATCCAGCACTATCTTCAGAACTTGCCAGAGAATCAAATGTGTATCGTACAACAGTTATTAACATTTACATAACATGTTGTTTAAATAAACAATCAATTTTTGAGAAAAAACCGAGGAAAAAATCCTTGAAACTAAATCGCACTCCTAATATAATGCATATTACTTAAAAAATTTTATTTGTTAATTGTACTTACTTTACTAAATATTTTGTGTATTCAAAGTTTTAACGTCTTGCTTTTATCTCGATTCTCAAAAGATTATGCCACACGAGTGGGTTTTGGGCTGGTCGCGAGATACGATAGCTTGAGCGAAATTATATTTAATTGGATTCATTTACAAGGTGGACCGATAATTTGCGCGTTGTCCAGATTTCCGACACGAAGTATGCGCGTTTTCGGGCCTGACGTGACGATACCGCAGCGTCAATCGCTGTCGGCTGCATCCGGACCGCGTA
>NW_017305927.1:55687-69743 GCF_001594115.1 Trachymyrmex septentrionalis
TTTTCGGGCCTGACGATACCGCAGCGTCAATCGCTGTCGGCTGCATCCGGACCGCGTATCGTTCTCTCCACGAGTTTAGATAGAGTGTTGGCAGCGGTGGCGAGAAGTGGAACGCGCCCGGTATCTCGATCGGCCGACGAGCTGACGGATCGACAGGTGAATATACAGAGAGGGCTACAAATAGTCCCGTACAAAATTATCGACGGATCTGACGTTCACGGTGGCCGGTATCATGGTGGACCATCGACGGGACGGGGGGGAGAATCCTCATCCTTCCTCCTACCTTTCATGAAGAGATCAGACGAGAACCAGTTGATCGAAGCGAATTACGAGCAGTTCGTTTTATTCACTGACACTTTTTGGTCCCTTTTAGCCGGTCTGTGTTTGACAGGAAGCAATTTATTTATTTATTTATTTATTGTGGAGCAACTCGGTAGCTGCTGTCGCTGTGTCCAATCGAGATTAATTTGTGAATGGCATAAGAAACTGTCAATACGAGTTCGCGACGTTTGATCGGAATTTATTTTACCATTAATTCCGATCACTTAAGCATCATCTTTTTGAATTACTCGTTCCTTTTCGAAATACTTGTTTAATAAATACATTTTATCAATTGAGAAAAATATTCCTATTTTTAGTCAAAGCGGATTTTAGTGTTTAAATATTTTGGTGTTAATATATACACATATATTTATATGCAGATCCAATTCTGCAAATTGCGCGCCGAAATCTTCAGATATTAGATTTTTTAATTCGATTTTGATCTTAGAATTATAAAATTCAACTAAAAAAAAAATAATCTGATTATTGTGAGACTCGATTTTAAAAGGTTAGGTTAGGACTGAAGTTAGTTACTGAATTTAAATAATATAGTCTGATAATATCGAATCTTAAAAGGGCAACTTTCAATAAAAAAGAATCTAGTGTCAGGCTCGTATCGTTTAAAAGTCTATTTGAAAATCAATACTAACGTTTGCGTAGAACTGACGATGAAGCAAAACTAGAAACTTGATGTTACTCTTCGCAATTCAAAATTCCTTAAAATATCAAATTTTATGATAATCAAATTACTTTTTTTTTTTAAATTTTGTCTGTCATATTGGATCCATCATTTTTAATTTTTAATTTTTGACCTCAGATTCGAATGAAGCATTATAAAATTATTCACTGAAATCAAGTTTCATAAAAATTGAATGAGCAATTTTTATAAAATAGAAGGTGATGACCCCAAAGAGTCGCCCGTCTACAAAGGGTTAAAAATATTACAAATGAAGGAGATGCATTTAAAGAAACATTATATGAGTTGCGTCGCAATAGAAAAGATAATACATATCGCAATAAAAAAATCACAAGCATCTAGAAAATTTGATCTGTAAGTTTCAATATGCAAATTTCGATTGAGTTTTGATTAATGATCAGTTATTTTCTCAGACAGCAAAGATTGTTTTGGAACCTGTTTTCAATCCAGTGTGAAGTTATTGCTGCTCTAATCTTGCTTTACCTTACGATATGCCAACGACTTGTAGCGTGGGCATATTTGTGTTTTGTTGGATTCATTACAGAAGGGCAGGAGAACGATTCGCGTCGTAGAAGAGAAGGAAAGTTATCGATAAACACGGCTGGCGTAAAAACCGCGAGGATATGTTCCGAGATTGGAAAGGAGAGATGACGCCGAGGGGAAAACAGGATCGCTTTTAGTCTTATCGTTCCGACAGTCCTAATAGGAGGCGAGAGATGCGCGTTTACCGCTCCAACGCCGAAACTTAAAAGATAAGGCCTGATAAACGGACGAAGAACGAGGGTCTATGCTGAACACGAAAGTTTGAATAATTATCATACGTCGGGGTGCAATCGCGTAGCTGGAAACGTGTAATACTCCGAAGCAGTACTTGATGGATGAATCTAGATATCCGTCTCGTATATGTGTAGCATGAACATTAACATAAACATTACTCAACATTATCGCATCCATAAAATTAAAGAGATTTACGCTTTGTTATTACAAATGTATTTAGAATACACTTGGATCGTCCAACTGCGGTCCAACGAGACACTCCGAGGTTTCGCCTCGGGCTCGTTTGCCAACATTGGTTAGTGCCAATTCTGATTAGCGCAATCTCCTCGTCCTAATTGGCTCAAGTTTAAATCTAAATTGCCGCTGAGTCGATAATCCCTAAATTAATTTGACCGCGTTCGGCAGACCAGCTGTAAAGTCTACATTGCAGGTAGAAACGCAATCTCGCGAAACGTGAACAGAGATTCAATTAAGTCCTGCCTATCGATACGCGGCTTATCCCTGCCATTGGCGGTCATGATGCAACGCGGAATTCCGTGCTACACCCCTGCGTGATAACGAGGCCGCTTTTCGTGGCCCTTTGGGAGCGGCGACAAAGGCCGCGAGCTGGCGTCTCGCCAAGGACGAGTGGAGATCCTTTACACGCGGAATGGGACAATCCGCCCCGTATGCAAATGCAATTTCGCTCGCACTCGCAAGTCCGTTACGATTGGCAATATTTCGGGTGTGAGAAATGGGAGGCAATCTATATGTAAGTAAGGCTCCGTGGACGGATCCGCGTAAGGACCGCGTTTCTCCCGAGGCCGGTCTTTTCGCCCGAAGAAAAGAGGCAGAGAGAGAGAGAGAGAGAGAGAGAGAGAGAGAGAGAGAGAGAGAGAGAGAGAGGAGCCGAGGGAGAGAGAACGTCCTTCTTGCGAAGGGGAGAGATAACATCTCGAGAGGATCGGTAGTCACGGAAGCAAGGGCGTAGATCATGCTAATGACATTCCCGCCGATACGACGCACGCTCTCTATGCCATCTCGATTGCTATTGATAGATATCGTGAAACGTCTGGCGGATACGCGAGTGTTTGAGCGCAGCTATCACACGGCTTCTCGCTCTCCTTCTCGCGTCGTAAATCTCTGCGTACGATGATAATTGAGACATGGAAAAACGGGTAGATTAAATGCTGGAATAAATATACCTACCTAGCGGTGAATCGGCGCGATCGTAACGAGCGGACATGACCATTAATCCGTTGTCAGGACGATTGGCTTCGATTATAATTTTATATTTTTCTCTCTGGTTGATATTTCGTATTTCGTAGAGTTTATTTTTAGACAGAAAGCTTCATATCTTAGGGTAATATGATAAACAATACTTTTCAAATTACTTCTTAAATTTTTTGACCTTTACAGTTCTTTCAATTTTCTATATATCGCTCCTTTATTTTAAAAGTGACAGCTAAAAAAATTAAGTTTTTCAGAAAAAGGGAAAAATTATTTTTTAAACGAAGTTTGTGTTATATAATATGAATGAACTATTTTTAATATGAGTGAACTATTTTTTAATCTGACAGCAAATTATTGACTAATCGAATAATATCGGCAAAAAGAATATATTTTTAATATAGTCAAATGTTATTTTTGTCATTTTTATTTTAAACTCTTAAAAAAATCATCCTTTTTGTGATCGTTTTGATAACTTTTTTTAAATTATTTTTTCTGAATTGTGACGATTTTAACGATTTTTTATGAAGCCAAGATGTTCGCCTAATTCGTTTATTGTAATAACTTGAAAATTACACTTTTTTTTAGTCTTTTAAAAAGTGTCACTTTTGAAATAAGACAGCGATGTGTTTCCGAACACGACGAATTTTCGTCGATAAATAAATATTATTTGATACAACTTAAACTTCTGAAAAAATAGAAAATGTATAATATATTATTTTTCGAGAGACGATTCAAAATTCGTATAGATGCGGATAATTTATGAATATAGCCGTAAACAGTAGTTTAATGTTCTATACAATTATGCAATGCATTTTCCATCGATACAAAGCCATAAACTAATCACGATAATTTTAGCATTCATAACATCAGCATCAAATTAATCAATCACCTCATGTCGAACGGGATGCAATTCTTTAAGTAATCTTTTTGTTCACATGCAAGTGGGCAATCTCTTGCACTATCATTAGTCAGATCGAATGACCAAATTACTGGTCGCTGCGCGTACGATTATGAGATTACCGGTCATTTGTTACGACTGTCATTAAGTCTGAGCCTTCGACCTTTGACGGGTGTCGAAAGGTCCGCATCAATCGATTTTGACGCGCATTTCGGCGCGTTAGGAAGCTTAAAGTGGCACAAATAATAATAAATTAAAATATTTATTTTTTCACTTTTTTATTGCGTATTTTTAGAGAAGGAAAATTTCTAATATTCAATTAATTCGTTAGAAATCTTGCATTACATACCTTTTATCTTATATCCATCTTGTAGAAAACATATTCTTACAAAAGCACAATTTCTTTCGTGTTAAATACTTCCCGATGATTTATCGATCATTGGCATTGTCAATCATTTGTTAAACTCATCATTAAGTCTGAACCTTCGACCTTCAACAGGCGTCGAAAGGATCGGATCGATCGACATCGATGTGATTAGCGGGATGAGAGATCTCTCGGAGATCTTTCGAGTCAAACGATGCTCGACGCGAGGGGGATGAAGTATCTCGAGGTAGACCGTAACAAATCTCGAAACAAACAGACGCCACGGCAGATTCGCTATTTAAAATCACAGCGTGAACGACCCGATGACCCCAAGGTCCGAGCCTTTAATTTGGAAATATGTCGGCCGATTACAGTGCCCAGAGGGGGGTGGCTGTGCGCCATTCAACGCCTCTCTCTTTCACCCCCGTCTCTCCCTACGGTTTTCAGTGAGGTAATTTATGCACCCGTGGATTTCGGTCTTTAAATGCCAGCTTAATAATAGACTAAATGCCTTGTTAACCTTAATTAGCCGTAAATCAGCCGCAACTCTCTCCGCACAAAATCCTCCCTCCACCCCTCTTGCTCTCTCGTGCAGATTAACAGCCGCGCGTAGAATCGCCATCAATAATACTTCGTAAGCCGCGAAACAATGCTCTATGGGGGTATGCCGCTTGATTTATGTGCGGAGGCAAGAAACCGGGATTCCTCGACGTCGCGTTTGTCCGTCGTGCGGCAAAAGTAGCCGTTATGTACAAGTTGCTGCTGCTTTTCGCTGCCTGTCGGCGCGTGTTATCGCGGGATTTATAAGGTCCCTGATTATACTTAGTTTTAGAGAACGTCGTGATTATCATTTGGAATAATGTAGAAGCAGAGAGTATCATTTGTGCTTTTCATACAAGCAGTTTTAAGTAAAAACAATCGTAAAATCGTATTAAATATCTGATTTAACGTCGTTATTCATTCTGAAAACTACACAGAAATAGACGCAGAGAAAAGAATCCAACCATAATATACTCGTATATAAGCAAAACTATTGTAATCTTGCTTTAAAGATTTTAGTCTTAATTTGATTGAATTTGTATTGATATAATTTTTAATTGAGCAAGTTATGAATTGAATGCAAAGTAATACTTGCTTCAAATCAAATCAAGACCAATATCTTTGAAGCGAGATTACAATATTTTTTCTTATTTATGAGTATATTATATGGTTGATTTAAGAATAGTTTTTTTTTGTGTAGTTTTATGATAATTTTGAAGGTGTACTAAAAATTGTGAGAAAAAATAAGAAAAAATTATTAAAATATTATAAAAAGATTATTAATAAGGTAGTGTCGTACTTGCTCGTCGCAAACTTAATTTCTAACAGATTCTCTGTAAGGAGCAATTAAAGCAAGATATGGAAAACGGCTCTCTTATGAAACAGATTGAATTAATTATGATTTTAAAAAATAAGAGAGAGAGAGAGAGAGAGAGAGAGAGAAAATTAAATAAGCTTAATAGTATTTAAAATAACATTACTAATATATTAAGTAGTGCTGTGCGTTGCTTTGCAAGATTAATTTCCAACAAGCCCTCTTGATCTCTAAAAGGAGCGATTGGAGCAAGAAATGGATAAAGCGGCTTACGAAACAGATCGAGATTAATTGTGTAGTGAAATCGCCACGAAAAGATATTATTTATAATGCATACAGCATATATAACGTGTTTTATCTGCGTGTGAAACAGCGAAGGTGACAGTCACTTCTCTTTTTTTTTCCTTACTTTGCCGCGATTACGACGGAATCTGGCACGCTGGAGGTACCAGGACTCGAACGATCCTGCTCGACCAGAAAGCGCAATACAATTATGGGTCGATGGCCGTATTATTCATGTCGTGTCTCACCACCGCGGACCTGTAGTTAACTTATCTCATCTACATAACCGCGTCCCCGCTCTCGAAGATTCGAACTAACCGAAAAATACGTTCCTTCGCGGTTGTCACTCCCCTTGCGACTCCCGTTTGAATGCAAATGCATTTGGAAATGAAGGATTCAGCGTCGGGACGAATATCGACACATATCATTATTGAACTCCGATAAATCGCAAAAAATTCGCGTATACGCAGAATTCTTTATATCTTCGTAACTTCAAAGAACTCTTTCATCTTCGTAAAAGGCGAGGATTTCTCATCGTATAGTTATGAATGAGAAAGAATGTTAGATAGTATCACTCTTGCGATTAATGTGCCATTATATTGGTCTATGTTCGTAATATGCGTTTGATAATCATGAAAGTAATATCTCTATTATTATGATTGCAAGAATCCCGAGATTTTTATAAGATTGATTAGCTTCTTATTATTGTTGCTGGTCAAAGCAATTCACTAAAATGACATTCACGTTATGGCAGCCAATTCTCCAGTTTTTGGAGCCATTCTCCACTGGCTTTTTGAATGTATCTCCAACTTTTGAAGAAACCCCCGGCTCTCCGGTAGATAGAAAAAAATCTTCGGCAATCCATCCTAAATTTTGAACTATAGTGACAATTGATAATCGGTATCCAGCAGAATAGTGGAATCTCTGGTAAAAAAGGATCGTTAATTTCCGGTGAACCACTAATGGAAAGATGATAACTGTGGTTATGACGTTAACTAAATGACTTGATCTTGTGGTCATTGATTGGGTTTCTTCACAGAAACCGCATTGGAGTGCAATCGTGTCGGTAAATTTGGTACTTCATGCATAATTGATAATTTCCAATTTAAGATTACTCTTACTTTGCATGATTAGATGGCAAATTTAACGTAAGTTTTCGTAAGTAATCGATTATAGGAAGTGCTTAAAGATAAATTTTGGAAAGCTGCCGGGCTTGAGCATAGTCAGGATTTTATGGGGAGAGATTAGGGGAGGGAGGAGGGGGGGAAAGGAATTAGAGTTGAGATTTCTGGACTCGGGTGAAGGGAAAATAGCCGAGTGTTATGCACTACTGAACTTGTTTTGTGTTTTATATTATTTTTAATTAATTACTAATAAGTAAATCAAAATCACATGTTTAATTTATTATATTAATTTACTTAATTTTTCTTTTAAAATTGTGAACTGGAAAACCGTAAATTATAACACAAACCGTCTTTGATATTCTCAGAAAATCTTTCGGTAATAGCTTTCACCTCCAATTCTATTTTTCTTTTCCAAAATTAATTTCTTGTAAATACTCATTAAGCATAGTTTGAGTGATTTTAATTATTTTGTTTCTCTCTCTCTCTTTTTACGATTTAGTAAAGGAAAACCCCTCTGCTCCTCTGACTACACCTATGCTGTCGAAAGAAACGAAATTCTTTCAACGAAAGAATTGCTTATCTTAAAAATCGATTAAAGAAACCGTAAGTAAAAGGAAGTATTTCGATATACTTCATGTAGGGGTTCGTTTGATTAATCTTGCTTGCGTAACCTCGAATGGTCTCGTGACATCGAAATAAATTCGTCCCGCTCGAATCCTATCGCTATGTAATATCACGCCGAGCCATAAATGCTCGGTGGAGGTTCGTGCAGGTCTGTGAATGAAAAACTGATGGCGCCAGGCGGCTGTTGCAGGTTATACAACCGTTTGCGTGCGTGCCGCGTGTCGCAATGCGCGTGGAAACTTTTACGCGGTGCGGAGCGGAGCTCCTTGATTATGTATGGCCCGCGGTGCATTATTACACGCTCTCAATTTTGCATAAAAGCGCGCGATTGAGCGCGTAACTGCTCCTTTAAATATGCGTTGCGTTTGCGTAAATAGCCGGGAAACAGGTAAGGGAAATGCGCGCTGTAGGTATAAAACAAATCGTAACTAGCAGTTTCTCAGTTTCTTTTTTTACAATTCATTAAACATTTCCCGTTGGATCACAGACGCAACTCGCATTGAAGAATTAATTACATTGATCAAATATGTCACCCGTTTCTTTAATACTTTTCATAAGACATTTCAGATATTATTATAAAGAAGTAGTTATAAATGAAATTGCAAGAGTTATAATTTATCGCTTTAATAATTTAAAAAAATAATATTACAATTATATTATATATAAAAAACATATATATAATATACACAATTATATATATACATATATATATATATATATAATTGTGTATATTATATATATGTTTTTTATTTGAACAGAGTCATCAGGAAAAAAATATGTAAAGTAGACTCATATCTTTCTGCTATGCAAGTAACATTTAATAAGATGAAGTTAAGCCGATACGGTAGGATGAGAAGTGCTACTTGCACCCGAGGCAAAGTGCAGTACATTGCCATAACTACATCTAGTGTGTATTCATTAAGCGTTCACAAGAAAGTACAGTTATATCGCTTGCGTTAAGCTATCGTGAAATTCATGATTTTTATTGCTTTCAACTCCCATGAAAATTGACAAGTGGCGCTCGCAACCTTGAGAATATTTATTTTCGCTTGGAATATTAAGAGAAAATTTGGTCCTGTTTTTTTTTCGGTTTATATGTGATATATTTGAGTTTTTAAACTCTTTCTCTCTCTCTCTCTCTCTCTCTTTTTCTTTCTCTCTCTCTCTTTTTCTTTCTCTCTCTCTCTCTTTCTTTCTCTCTCTAGATTGCGAACTCTTTCGGCGTTTCTATCGCTGCGTTTTCTGTATATCTTGTAAGTTTAGATCAGGATTATCACAGGCTATCACCAGCGATTCGATTCGCAATGAGATACGCTCGCGAAAAAATGAAAGCTCTGATTAAAGGCTCGCCTACCGACAATTAATCCAATCCACTTCGTCGATGCTAAACAGAGACGAACGTTAATTGGCGGGGGATATCTATTATTGGTGGTCGCATATCTCGTAAACACTTCTTGCGAGGATGAAAACCGCATTGCGTATAAACCGCATATCGATTCGGGATCCCGTCCCGCGATGCCGAGTCAGCCGTAATGCTCACGATTGTCAGCGCGTAAATGTCGGCAATTAGGCAAGGAAAGGGAGGTGGAGGTAGATACCGGCGAAAAAGTGCGCTAACATGACCGTTTGCTAATTACCAACTGGTCTTTATCCCTCGAGGGCTTCTCTTTGAACCGACGGCGGCTTCCGGCGAAGTGCAATAATTGCGATTGCCGAGGATTCCTGCGTCGTGTTTCCCAGCTTGTTTTTAGACCTTTATCGTAGAGAATTAGATAGTCGGCATATCAACATACACAGTTGATACTTTTATTTATTAAGCCTAGTCTGTATTTAATGTCACGAAATAGCCTCAACTGATGATAAAGTATGCTGTCGAATGTTATATGTAATTTTATCTAAGGCAAGTTTCAAGTAATTAGGAAATAATTTCTCGTTATTAATTTGCGATGTTATTTTAATCTTTCTTTTAATGCACGTTTTCTAAAACTCATCGATATCGGTTATATTCTCATTTTTTTTAATCGATGTGCCATAATATACCTGAAGATTTTTTTGCGCTGTACGATACCCCGTCGTTAAAATTTGCATAGCACATCAGAATTTTTAGTAAATTGAAGCGAAAGAGCATAAACTACATCAATTTTCTATTACACCTCAATTTATTAAAAATCCTAATGTGCTACGCAAATTCTGACGAAAACATCGTGTTCAGCAAGAAAAAATTGTATACTGAAAAGGAACGTTTTTTTTGCTGAAATAACTAAAAATTTAATTAGATACAGCTCTGAAAATAATTTTATTGAACCGTCGAAATAATTATGTAGGACGTTCAAGCTGGTTGCTGGAATGTCAGAACTTTTGACAACATTGCTCTTATCATACTTGAGTTTCCTCCGTAATTATTCAACAAAATTATTTTCAGATCTGTATCTAACTAAATTTTTAGATGCTTCAGCAAAATCGTTCTTTTTGTGTATATAATTGTACAAAAATCTGAAATTCAAACATAACTTAATAAAAATAACTTGTATAATCATAAACTAAAATTTATTTGAAAGCTCTTGAATTGTACTTTTAGATACCGTAGACTTTATTTAGAAATAAGGTTCTGTTGTGTCATAAAAAATGTTGAAAATGACTAAAATTCTATTTCACTTCAACTTATTCCAAATTCTTCGAGTTGCGTACTACGGCATTTCGGAAAAAAAAATTAGAATTAGCTTCTTGTCGAATAGTGTTGTTGATACTAATGAAAAACTATTTGACTTTGCTGTCGATCTGGTATTAGGCAGATTGTAATAAATAAAAGAAATAAGATAAGAAAGTAACGAGAGCGTCTCCGGCAATATTATTGCATTCGCCGCGTGGCACGTAACTTGCAGTCGGCATGAAAAGTCGGCATTCGCCGGCGCGATGTGTCGGCTTCTATAAGAGTGAATAAGAGTGAAACGGCTCTGAGGATTAGTCCATTTCGATATTGGACAGCTCGTTACTTCTCCATTGCCTCGCATCGACTTACAATTAACGTCGCGGATATGCTGCTACCCCCGCATCGCCGCAGGAAAAGTCCAGCGATACGACCAATCGGCTAATTAATTACCAGCTTATCTTCATCCTGCAGGCTTGTCGCCCGCTTAGCTTCTACTCAAACGAAGCACAATGGTGCGGCTGCCTCTGACAGACAGCCGCAGCGACCACGCTATTGATAGCCTCTCATTATCGGAAGCTGATTGACACCATTTTTGCAAATTTCTTGATTTTAATATCAGTGAGCACGTGATTAATAACTTTATTTTATCTATTTGTATTTTATGGATTTGATCAGTTTGATTTCTGAAAACAATTCATATGTTAATGGAAGATCTTTCTTTATTAAGTTCGAGTTATATATTAATGTGGGAGATCTTTCTTTATATATCTTTATATAAAATGTTTAACTTCTACTATACGACTTTTTGATTGATTTATTTATTTTCACTTTTTTGGATTATTCAGATCTTTTCAATTTCGATTGCATTAATTTTCGGGTCTCATACATTACATGACATACATGTAGCATTATAAATTTTTTATAATAAAACTTGCTACATCAATCCTCTTTTAAAATAATTTTTTTTTAATTTTAGAGATCGGAATGCAAGACATTCATGTTTTTGAAATTGTTAAGTTGGTTTAATTAAGCCAGAGAGAAAAAAGAGGAGCAAAACATTTCTTCAATATTCAGTTATTTTCTTTATTATTATATAAGTTATCTCATATCAGTTATTTCCCTCAAAATATGAATTATCTTATATTAGTTATTTTTTTCAATATAAGTTATCTCATGCAGAAAAATTATAAAAATGTTGACATATCTAATTTTTCTCTTTTTTTCTAATAATTATTGATTATCAACTTTGGCTGCCAATTAAGAATTATCAAATTAATTTGTTCTCCGAATCTATAATAATATAAAAAAACCCATTTATCAGGTTTTCAATATCCGCGCTTTAAATGATAACGGAAAACATAACAAACGTTACAAAAATATTCACGGATTATCCGAATGATTGAGGTAATTAAAAGTGAGCTTGTTACGTCCCTATAAAAGTTCGCGAAGATACTGCTGTTCAAAGGGTTAATAAAGTCCTTGAGGGATGTCGTAACGACTTAATCGCTGATCTACAGGAAAATTCCGTAAGGTAGTGCGATATAGCAGGCGATAAAACGGACGATCGTGCAAAAAGAGAGGAGCAAATCGCGCGGGCTATCCCGGACGCGACGCCCTGGTATTTCTTAATTCGACGAAAGAGTCGTCAACGCGCAGCGGAACCAGCTTGAGAACCGCTCTTAAAAACTCCCATCGACAATTACGAGGCTCTTATCGTGCGCGATCAATCCGCATTCCGCAGGTTCGGCGACATGACGTTGTAATCGCAGGAAATAAGCGTGAAATTCGGCCGAACGCGGTTATTTGGCAATTGTTAAATGTTTTTTCGTTCCAGAATTTTAAGCTCAATTTACATCTAGATATAAACAGTGTCTACTTTTTAATAATTTTTTACTAATTAATAATTTTTTAATTTCTTTTTTAAGAGAATGCTTGTTGTCGATAGTACATTAGATTAGAATAGATATCGTTCTTTTTAAAAGTGACATAACTGAAAGAATTAAGTTTTTCAGAAAAGGAGAGAAAAGTTAAGTTAAGATAAAGTTTTTCAACTTGAAATTGTTGACTGATCTTTTTGTCAAATAATATTGACACAAAGAATATATTCTTAATATGATCAAATTTTTGTTTCTCAATCGTTAAAAACCATTCTGTTTAAGTCATAATAATTTTGATGATTTTTTGTGAAGTTGATTTACTATACTTTTAATGATAGATAGAGTAATACTTTTAATTTGATTAATTTATAATAATAACTCGAAGATCATGTATTTTTTTGAATGTGTTATTTTTGAAGTAAAGAGAGAGAGTTATATGTATATATATATACAAATATATACATACATATAAAATATACTGTTTTTTATAACGCTTTTTTAAATTAAATTTAAAAATAATTTTCACAATCATAAAATCATTAAAAAGGACACACAATCAAAAATTAACTATTAATAATTATTTAATTTTTAGCGATTAAAGTCTGCAAGGTTTCGAAACAAACGAACAGATGTTTACTTGACTAATTCAAGTCCTTACCAATGAATTTCACGAGGCATATTTGTAATAATCTCGAGCGGTGGATACGTTGCGATAGGCTGGGTGGTAATACGGCGATGGCCTCTATGTAAATGAGAAGTTGCAATTAACTGAGGTGACGGGCAAGAGGAAGGTGCTGGAGAGAGAGAGAGAGAGAGAGAGAGAGAGAGAGAGAGAGAGAGAGAGAAAGAGAGAGAGAGAGAGTTGCTCTCGTTTGAAGAACATTCCTCGTCAAGCAGCGAAGACCGCTCTGGATTTTTCGACCCTATGTTGAAGCACGCAATTAATGCGCTTCAAGGCCTACATGGTGGCGTTTCATTTGCGCATTAGTGTCATCCCGCTCCTTGTTGCCGTTCACGGTAAGAAATGCGCGGCATTAGCGAGAAAAAGGTGCGACAAATAGGGACTTCCTGAATTAGTTAAAAGTATCAAGTATAAACTCCGGCGGAATTAACATATGCAAATAAACATAAATATTCTATGTTTCATCGCGGAGAGTTACTGCGTAGAAATAAAGTACGTTAACAAGAAACAGCGCTCTTCGAAGTACAAAGAAGCTTGAGACTTCGTCGTGGGACGTTTAATGTAATATATTGAGATGATAAAGGAGAATGAGGGAACTCTCTGTAAATACTTAAGGGAAAAGTTAAATAAAGCTGATTATTTATCAATTATATATATAAGTCTTTATTCAAAGGATATTGGCTTTAAGAATAATTAACATTCATATATTATCAATATAAACTATAATTTCCATCGAAAAACTTAACCCTTGTTGTTCGGAATTACATGTTACAACTTACAACGCGGGGCGATGCCAAGAAGAGTTTTGCTTTTGTTTAAAATTATAGTTTATATTGATAACGTATAAAAGTGTTAATTATTGTATAAGTTTAAAGCCACTATTCTTTTAATAAAAATTTCTACAATTGATAAATAATCGTCAGCTTTTGTCTTAGATATTCCTCCACTTCCCTATACGAGTATATTATTGCGTTGTTAACTATGACAGATTGTAAGTTAATAAACTTGAAATGAATCTATTTTTAACAGTAAATTCTTTTCTTTATGGCTCATTTGGAAATTTTTGTATCGCTTCGTTGTCCATGCAACTCCAATCTTTCGAAGCGCGCAGAGGTCTCACCTGGAACAAGGATTTACGTGGTTCACCGTGTAAATCCGGATGTAAACGACGTTGTTCTCACGCGTGTATTCGCG
>NW_017305927.1:69843-86569 GCF_001594115.1 Trachymyrmex septentrionalis
TAGAGGTCTCACCTGGAACAAGGATTTACGTGTAAATCCGGATGTAAACGACGTTGTTCTCACGCGTGTATTCGCGTGCGTACGGCCGAGTTACACGGACGAGAATACGCGGACGGTCGCATGTAATTAAGATCTGACTTGTCAGGGACCCGCGGCTCTTTCTTCTCTGTTCGTCCATGCATGGGCTGGCACGCAACTACGCGTCGTCCCTTCACGTTCCACGCGTGCCTCTCTTAGCCGTGCTCGATGCATCCGCGCTCTTTAACCGCCATTACGTCTTACGACGTTGCTTAATCACTTCTAGCCATGGGCGTCGTGAAAGGGATGTGAGCGGTGTTCGCACCCTCCGAGGCTACGAGGATGCTTGTACTCGTATTGTATAAGCGCTCCTTGAACGCGGTATCTCCATTTTTTTCTTTTCCAAGTATTTAATGTGTATTTTAATTTGAGTCGAGGTAGAGACCAATTTTCTTTTTAATACACTTTATTATGACTTTCTGAATATAATTAATACAAATTAACGCACAATATAATCAGCTTTTTGTAAACTTTATTATCTATTTTTTAAATACTACCCTGAAAATTTCGCTGAAATTATTCCACGTTTTCGAGCACTTTTTGGCAAAATTTCAGTTTAATTTCAGCGATTTTTAACTGAAAAATTCATTTTTAGCAAATTTTCAACAAAAATTTCAAAGGAATTTCAGAGTAATTTCATTTTTAGCGATTTTTCATGTTAGCTGAAAAATTTACTTTCAGTGCAATTTCAGCAAATTTTCAACAATTTCGCTGAAATGTTTCAAAACGTGGAATAATTTCAGCGAAATTTTTTCACCAGGGTATCGAAGGATAAATTGTTTTGATAATTCTTAATCGATGGCTGACAGTCGATAATTGACAATTCTATAAAAAATAGAAAAATTAGATGTCCTAATATTTTAATAATTTTTTTGCATGAAATAACTTACTTCAAAGAAAATAACAAAAATTGATGATTCCATTATATTATATTTTTTTTTATTATTATAGGGTATAAATGTCAGTCTAGGAGATAAATTCATTACATTAACGATTACTGCATCATTTGATGAATCGTTTACCTAGAAAATTACATTATAACGAATATACTTTGTAATTCAGATACTTTTCTCTTCTCTTATTGGCCATTTTTAATGAATACGAGCTGCTGTCTCGTTTCGCGTATATGCAACGCAGATTGCTCTCGCGTCAAGTCGTGTCGCATCATTGCATGTTGTCTCGCTCACGATGTGGACAAACGTGGCCTGACATCGTACAGGACATTTACGGAGTCCTTATCTCTTTCGCTGAAGTCGTTACAAATTCGGATAAATGACACCATGACACGAGCATGTCATTTATGAACTTGTCACTCTGATACAGTATTTTCAATTTTGTAAACAGGCTCGTCACTTCAATCTCAAAAATGATAATCTCAATAAAATGAACAGATTCGCGTTATTTTATTACACATGTTATTTTATTATTATTCATGTGTAATTATTATTACATTTTTCATTACACGATATATTATTTTTATCAGTATGTTATTTGGAGAACATATATATATATATTTATATCATATTTAAAAGAAACTTCTAAACTAGGTTTCTTGGACAAATATTCATATTATTGAATTCTATAACAATATATAATAATATTTATAACAACTGTCTCATCTAAATTATACAATGATTATATTTATCATACTGGTAAGATAAGCCGCAAATTTTGATAAATATGAATAAATTTTACAAACGGTTTGCTCAATCAAATCGATTTTCTCTTCTATGTTAATCGAACTTTTGTTAGATAGATTATAATCGCCAGCTCGATGAATGAGCTCACATCCATCTTGCTTGAAGTTACTAAATTGATAAAGTTTAAACTGCAACTGTACGCAAACGTTTGACATCAAACGCGACTATTCTAAATTTATATATTTTTATAAACGTATATATGAGGGAGAATAAAGTCGTAAAATTAATGTTTTTATTTGTTATTAGTTTATCTGCAAATAAGGAAATATATATTAATTCTAAGTAAATATTTAGTAAATGTGTGTGTAAACATATTTATTTTATACAGAAACCATTAATTTGATTTAACTATCATTTTTTAATTGAATAAACATTTATTTACTGTAAGTAAATGTTTACTTAGTATTATTTAAAAAAATAGTAAGATTTAGTAATTATTTTTAGTGTCTTTATATATCTATATGGAGAAAATTTTTTCATAGAGAGATTTTTACCCTGAAAATATGGTAGTGAGACAACATTGTATTTCGAAGAATGTTATGTAAATTTCTCTCATTTATTAATAAAACTGCAATAAAGTATAAAATAAGTTTGATTAATTTTACTGAAGTGCATGGTAAAAAATCTTTAAAATATTATATTGCATCATAACTACTATATTCTCAGGGTGAATTTTCAAAGATAATTCTCTCCGTGTAGTGACTTTAACCCTGCCACCTGCGATGCATTGATTTCATTCGAACCTTGTAGCTCTTTTTGTAATCGTTTACCTCACCGATCATCGGATCGCTACGCTAGTTTAGCTACCACACGATGGCTACCGTAGCTTGACTTAACGCGCTCCTCGAGTTCCATTTGTATCAAGATCTGTTGCAGATACTGAACGCGCGGGTTACACGCGAGTAACATTCCCACTTTGCCACGAGCCATTCCGAACGGCCCACGATTCCGACGAGAGCAACGTATCCGGAATCCTAACGAGTTCTCCGTACCTAATCGTTTGAACACGCGCTGTAAGCGTTTCTGGTGAACAGTGAACGACGCGCATACGGTTCTTCCTCTGTTCCGTATCGAGTACACGTTTAGCCTAGTTTACATTCATGATGATACAGCGTGAATGATCTCGTTACCGTTAAGAACTGTATTAACATTTTATGCGGACATTATAATGCATAGTTGTAATGTAGTTCTCGGTATGTCGACGCTGTTAATAGACCGACGTAGTCTTTCGTGGAACAAGATTAAAAATTTCCTACGAAAGCGGAATTAATGGGAATTCCTGCTACGACCGCGTCTTCGGGAAAAGAATCTGAGAGGGCCCTATTTCTACCGTTCTTGGACCTGAAGTAGACTATCATTTCGTGACCGAGTGCTTGTTTACTCAGTTACTCGAGAGGTGCGTCCGCGTGGTTAAACACTCGAGCAATGGCTGGACATTAATGCAGGCTGTAGTGCCAGATGTCCGAGAAGCGACACAAACGCATTCGTGTCCGACGCCTTGCGATGCTGCTTTAGCATTGCCCGTCGCGATGTTGGGACAGAGTGGAATTCCATAAATTTCTTCTTACTATACGCCACGTGGTACTTCTTGAACAATATATTCTCTACGGCGGACGATCATCTTTAGAGGTTGGTTTCAATTGATGGTTCATCACGATTCTGAGTGCTAAACGCAACTGACGTCTGATGTCTCAAAGACTAGAGCTAATAGTGCGTATATATTTTAACTCGTAATCAATATAGTCGTCATAGCTTCGTCAAACGCGAATGATCAGTCGAATAAAAAAATCTACATAGAAAAGCAGGAATTTTGATTTCATTACATCCACTGCAAATCCAAGGGTGTAAGTAATGCGACCAGATGATTTTAAATCTGTCCAATATTCGATCTTTATTGCAAAGAAAACTTATTCAATCGCTGTATTATATTTTGAAAGTGATAATACATATTCTTTGATTTTAACCGTTGTGAAGTTAGCCCTCCAAGATTAATAAATCTTAAGTTTATATATATATATACATATATCTCATTGTTTGCAATTATTTCGCCGAAATTGGGACGTCTGGACATAATAAATATTTTTATTATGTGATTTAGTCTTCTGTGAAACCATCCTGTGTAACAATATCTTTGTATATTGTACGAGAGTCGTTCGATAAGTCTGGTAAATCTTTATAAAATGGTGCAATCCATTTAATGACATGACATCTGAAAATTACCACTTTTTAAACCTTTCCAGGCCAAATGTCAGCTAGAATTGATGCGTTCGGTAATCATTTAAAGCGAAAAAATTTAGCAGTTGCCGCGTACAAAAATGAAAAAAAAAAAAAAATGAATTCCGTGCAAAATTATAGAATTTGGCTTCGAATTGATTCCTCATCCACTTAATTTTGCAATGGAATTTGTTTCCCTTTTTTATTTTCATACGCGGCAACTGCTTAATTTCTCATTCGCTTTAAACAACTACTAAACGTGAACAACGCATTCTGGTTGAAATTTGACCTGGAAGAGTTTGAAGAATGATACTTTCCAGGTATCACGTCAAGAAGATTTACTCATAAAGATTTATCGAATGGCCCGTACAAAGATATATATAAAAATAGATCTATTAAAGATCTAATAAAGAGATAGATTTATACGGAAATCATACCTACATACTTCTGCAGTCTTATGCATTATCTACTATAGGATAATAAGCCTTGAGCCATAAGAAATTGAGATCAGTCACAGTCGAATGTGAAGAGTATGATTGATTGCGATTGATCAAAATTTCTTGTAGCTTAGGACTTACTACTCTATTGCAGATATCACGTTACTTCAAACTGCTGTTCTGTCTGCGATTTATTCGATTTACATTAGCCTTTTCATTATCGGGATTTCTGAAAGTATATTCCGGTATATACGTCAATTTGTCATCGTATTATGATAAAGACTTATCCGGGGTGTATATATCAAGATGAAATATACTCAGAATTGTTAGGATATCTGCCAACGTAATCGTACGCGTAATCACGCGTAACACGGCAGGCACGGTAGTTTGGCATAAATACCGGGACGGTTGGAGATTATTTAGAGTGATAACTATGATTTGTATAATTGAATGCGGCGCGTCGCAATTATCGCGCGGCGGGATTAGGCGAAGGACTTGGCGTTTTCAATCTTCAACCTGCGACAGTGACTTCGCAACTTACGACTTCCCGGTCGCCGCGCCGCTCGAGGAGCTCTCCCGCCACGAGCGGGATTCACCGGTGGCTCGCAGTCGAGAGTTTGAGAGCAAAAGGAACTTCAAGATCGACAATAAGAAAGAGAAAGAGAGAGGCGAAACGCGTCGGAGTACGCATGTCGAGCTTCAACCGGTCACATACATTTCTCAGACTCGTTCGTTCCAGTAATCACTACGGTTAACAATTATTACATTCGCGAATTCTACGTGATTTACGCAATTGCAATCGCGCTCATACTTTCTTATAATATTTCTTATAATATTCATAATATTCGCTTTTACTATAAATTGAACAGAAATTTTATTTGTATTCGTCTATCATTTAATAAGTCGATGATTATATTTTCGCTGTTACAAGTGAAGGATGATAGATTTGCTATCATAACTTTGATTATTTATATATGACTGGCTGCGTTCAGCGGGAAAGGAAACTTTGCAACTCTGTTATAAAATTCTTTAATCAATCTGAAAAGTTTATGTATTTGGAGTAAGTAGTAAGAACGAGATCAGTCGTACGCCGAGAAAAATTCCTAGACGATTCTTTTGAAAAGGAACGATACAATAGATTTAACTCTGATTTGTCCATTTTTCATTATAGAATCGCAATTAATGCCAGCCTCATTTTCTAATGTATTAAAGAATTTTACAGCAGTTGCATAGCTGCTTTTTTTTCTGCTTAACGCAGCCAGTCATATAATTCCACAGAAGAGTCGATACTAATTCTATTGGATAGATAAAAATGTACGCGTGTTTTACGTTAATTGTACGACATAGATGCATTAGGATTCGAACGGAAATTGAAAGAAGCTAGATTCCGTGCGGAGGATACGCGTAGTGAGAAAAAACACAACGTCATCACGCACGATCAATGAAACAGGTTTCCATACGCATAAAAATATATAGTACCGGGGTGTAGAGAACGCGCGGGCCGTCGCATTGGGCCAGATTGTGACTAATGGCGGTCCGCGGGTCACTTTCATCCTTTTACGGCGAAAAGCTCGAGTAAAAAATCGTGTATCCCGACGGGGATTAAAGGTCTTTACGTGCCCTAATAGCCCTTAATTGAAAGGCCCCACCGACGACTAGCAGGGTCGATTTTTACCCTCGACATCTTTATGCGGCGTAACGTAACACGGCAACCCGTGCGAACTCGTGTCCCGGTTGCCGCGGTACGTATTAAAATTAGGAGCTGAAAGAGGGGGGGGGGAAGGGAGAAAAAAGAGACACGAGCGCATTATTATATATAATAACTTGTCGTAATAGCTGCGATCAAAGCCTTTTGAGCGTGCCGAGGAATCCGTGGCTAATCCGATATTCACTCGTCTCTCGTCTTCGGTAACTTCATCTCTTAATCGTTCACCCTGACGCTAGTCTGCCAAACGGCATTAAATATGTTGGTAGCCTGGATGGCGGCCAAGTGCAGTAGGAAGTGTACTCGAAACCGTTATGAAGGTAAACCGTGTTTGCGGTCAATCTCTCGATGCGCTTCAGACGACAAAGTTATATATTGACTTGTTCTCTGAAACTGAATCAGTGGATAATCATTGATTATTCAGTAGCATACTTGGAACTGAATAATTAATGAAATTTACTTGAAAAGAAAGGAAATTTGAGAATTATATAATTAAAATACCAATATTTATATATCAGTTCCAATTTTTCAATACGATATTCATTGAATTTATATACTAAAGCAAGATTAATTAGGTTTGAAATTCCACGTTTTATTCATTGATTATCGGTAACATACTTGGAACTAATGTCAGCAATTATTTATCAATATTAATTTAAAAAGTAGAAAAATAAAAATAATCAAAATCGATTTAGGATTTTAATCTTTGCCAACTATTGGAAAAATTATTTTTTATAATTTTTTGTAAAATTTTTTATTTGTACGAAATTTGAAACTATGACGACGTGGTTTCATTTTACACAATTTTCTTGCTATTTTAAATTAGCTATTTCGAATTGTCCAGTGAGAGGTTAAGTGCTTTCTGGAATTGTTGAAAGTACCGTGGATGTGTTTGAGGATTTGAAGCATTAACGCCTAAAGCCGAAAACCTTGTCAGGTTTCTGCCGACAATCTCATCCGCATGCGACGGCGGAGATGATATTATGAAACAAAACATTAAAACAAGACAGCACTTGCCGGGAATAAGTTTATGAGGAAGGTGAGAGAAATTGGAGGTACAGGAGAACGGTTGAGATTTCATCTAAGTGGCGATTATATCGACTTTCGACGAAAGTTTCTGCGTAATGATCGACAAACACGAAATCCAACTATTCGTTAACAGTTTCCGGTTAGTGAATTTAATGTGTCTTTTTAATATATGAGACTCTTTAGTAAACTATTTATTTTTATCGTTATCAAACATATTTCTTCGTTTACGATATATATACATATAGTGTTTCTTAAATCGATTTAATTTATTTAATTCTGTCTAGAATTTAGAAATGGAGAAGTACATCAAATATACAAAAAAAAATATATATATTTATGACAAGTCAAATAAGGGAAACAATCCTTTTTTTTTAACTCTTAAAATTTATAGTAACTCTCAATTTAATAATGACGTTAATAACTATCTTAAAATCCTGCAACGAACTATTGCGAATGCAAATTTGTCTAAATATCATCAAGCAACGTTCCCTTCGACCGAAAATAGAATTCTTTCTCTTATTTGACTTATTCTTATCAATCTAAATTTTATTTATAATTATAACGACAAAGTTGTCAATAAATTCTTTCTATTGTAATCTAAAAATTGTTTATTTGATGAACAAGTATATTAAAATAAAAAAAATATTGTATGCAATCCATTAAAATTCTTTCAATTCGTTAAAAAAATTCATTCTCATATCTTTCGAAATGTTTTTAAAAGTTTTCTTTCAAATTAATTAGTGCAAATCAGTTGATTATTTTAATTTAAAATGATCCCTATAGAATAAATGTCATGGACTATCGTAGTTCATAACATGAAATGTTATCAAACTCTGTCCCGAAACTTGATCCGTCACTGCTTCTAATACTTTTATTAGGTGAGAATTCCAAAAACGGCTGGTCGCACATGTGCCAGGTTGACTCATAGTCACGCGCAGTGCCAGGTCTCGCCTACCTTCGAAAGTGCCTCTTAATAATCTCGAGAGGTCGGCGCAAAGTGGCCTACGCTCTCGCGGAGGCGCCATGTATGATTTTTCGATTGCATTAGCGGTCGGTAGGTCCAATCGCATGTTAAGTGCAAATGGAATTTAAGAGAGCTTGGCGATAAATGTCATTTTCTTCATCACTGCGACTTCAAGATTTCGCCGATTGGACTCTTTACGACCTGCGTTAATCGTCGAAACGTTTCAGACCATCTTTGCCACTTCTCTTGCTTACAAAATGTCCCAGAAACGATGCGCTTTCAATAGCGATTAAAAGGAGCGATAATCCGTCTACGCCGTCATTTTAGTAGAGCCTCAAGAAATAGAAAGTGAAAGTGAAAGTGAAAGTCTTAGTGAATTAAGGGATGGCGAAAAAAATTATCAAGTCTCATTCCCCTCGTTAATTTCAATCAGTCCTTGTTTGCATTCGTCTTCGAACTTCAAAATGATAATCTTCGAAATATGAAAACAATAGACGTAATGTTAAAATTCAGTGTTACCGTTTAAACATTTTCAAGAATACAATATATAAGATATATGATGTCTTGTTCCTTGAATATTAATAACGACTTTCGTATATAGGTACATTAGAAATGCCGTAGAGTACCGTTTGTAACTCGTCTTGCCCTCATATGTCTAAAAAGTCGCATAACTTCGCTGGAACTGATATTACCTCGCAGTTTGCGCGAACGTATCCCGTCACGCTTGTCATGTACGCTAAAGGATCGCTTCCTGGATCTCCTTAGATTTCTCCCGCCTATGAAATTCGCAGAGGCTGGCATTTGCGCAGGTGCGTCGCTTTGTCGGCGAGAAACGACGACGCGTTTTCCCCTGATGATATTATTCCGCCGACAAAAGCGGGAATATTGCATCGCTGATACGCTATTATTGCCTCCATTAGTCGTTAATATATGCAAAATATCCTTATTATGATCGGCAGGGCTTATGTGCGCGCGTGAGCTGTGATAAAACGCTGTGATAAAGGCATTATATGGATTCGCGAGCGTGATTTCGGGTGCGGTTCTATTCGGAAACTGATTTCTGTTGACTCGTCAGCTGTCAATTCTACACGAAAAGAACAGTTTTGATGAAGCATCTAAAAATTTAAATACAGATTACGAGATAATAACTTTGTTTGAAACGTCAAAATAATGAAGTAGAACGTTTAAACGTTGATGACACTGCTGTAAAAAGTTTTAACGTCTAACAGTCAATTTAAGCGACTTACATAATTATTTTGACGGTCAAAGAAAATTATTATCAAATTTGTATCTAGTTAAATTCTTAGATACTTGAAAAAAATCATTCCGTATATGATATCTCTACTTAATTTTTTTAAGTACTCGAGAAAAATGATTCGTTCTATGTGTATGATGTTTCTACTGAATTTTACAAATTGGAAAATTTTACAATTGTAAAAATAAGAGAAAGAAAACGAGATGAATTCTCAATCAAAATGGCAATTTTCAAGCTCACTTTATCCTCTATAATTTTACATTTTAATTTATAATTATTTTGCATTGCTTATAAGTCTCATTTTATTTTTGACAGTATTTGCTCAGAGATGAAATTTATATAATGCTTAAGAGAATATAAATAGGAAGTAGAAAAATGATTTTTATGCGATCTCGGATATCGAAATTAACGTGAGATATAAAATGAGCGGTGCATTCAAGAATGAGCTTCTGATTAGAGACCACAATTAAAAGGCATGCCAATTTGATGGTTGAGCCGGTTGTGAAGACAACGATCGTATATATACAGGCTTATGTTAGCGATACGAATCGGCGGTCGAAATCTCCACGGTGTTGATATCGTCAGGTGCATCTGCCCCGATCGAGTTAAGGCTCGTCTCCCTTTAATTATTTTGTGTTGGTCGCTTATCTCGTCGCGGGGGCAATTTAACGGGTTCCGCGCTCGTATTATCTCTCGCATGCTTTTCGAGTGTGCACCGCCGCCGCCGATTTAAATCCCTTTCGACGACTCGATCGCGCTCGAGCACGAACGAGCCCGTAATCTGCGGGTATATTTCACGAACGGCATGTACGCGAGCGGGTTGTTCAAGTGGGATTATCCCCTTTCATGGCCCGACAAGATGAGATTTTAATTAAGCCATGACACTTGGCGCTAACACGCCGTCGTAATAATTTGTTCTTATCCGCACGTTGCGGGTGGTGCCTTTGCGAGAATCGGCAATTTGTTCTCGCAATAAAAAAAATGACGTTTAGAAAAGTCCATATTTTTCTGAGGCTAATTTCGGCAGATTTCGCGGCCGGATATCACATCTGGTTGTTAATCTCCGGATTGCTCTTCCTCTGAAAAATCGAGTAAAAGCGTAAAAATCGTGTGTTAATGTGTTCGAAAATCGTTTTCTTCTTGTGCGCCTGAAATATTTCTTACTGTCCTCCTACGTTGCTTCGTAGAAACAAACGTCTTCCTTTCTCCGTTCGTGCCATTAGTGGTACATTGTCACGACGCTGCACAATGCAACCGCATCCTTTCGCAATCGAATCCCATTATTTTGATATCCTCGCTTATACTTTTGCATCGCCAGTGAATTACGAATCATGCCGATTGCACTCACATACATATATGCAAAGAATAAAATCGACATGTTGTGTTTTTAAGCAGTTTGGTAAAACGTGTAGTGTGCAGTATTATTAAGAATAGCAACTTACTCTTTTACACGGAACCAAAATTTAATCACGAACGATTTCTCAAATTTGAAGTCAATTTCTATTAGCGAGAATTGTCGTTAGTTCCGTCTAATGATAGAAATAACATTGTAACATTATATATTATAAAATTAATTTTTTTATGTTTATTTTATATATAATTACATTTTTATTTAAAATTAATGTTCTTATACTTAAAGGTTAAAATAAATTTACAATCCAAATAATATCCAAGCCAATTTCCAACAGCATTACATTACATTTTTACTCAAATATTAATAGCAGATAATTTCATAGAAAAATATTTTTACTTGAGAAATAATGTGCATGCGCAAAAAAATGATTTTGATTGTCGTGTTGCTATGATTAAGGATTGTTTAAGAAAAGCAAATTTGATCTTTTATAAAATAAATTTTTATAAATTTATACATTTATTTTTACTAATTTTTATAAATTTATTTTACCAAGAATTTTTCATCAAGGATTAAATTTTCTTTTTTTAAGCAGTTTTTATTATAGCGACAATGAAAACAGTTGCCTTAAACTTCGAAAACCATATACGATTATGTACATCATTAACCCTCATGATGCTCGAGTATCTCCTCGCGAAATTTTATCGCGAACATTGTATGCTGATTGTACCGCGTGCCCGTACACGCGTGTGCAACACGCGTGTACATTTCGCCCACACGCCGTTGAACGCAGGGGAGACAAGTTTCTCTTTATGAACTTCCATCCTCGCTTCGCTTTGGAATCTTGCGATCATCGCGGTAGGTAATTAGAAGCGTGCGCCACGGTGATTTAGCATAATGAGAAACGTAATAATTACACTCCCAGGGACAAGTTCCTTCGCGGTACTACCGGCGATTAGCGTAAATCTGCGAAACGTATAAGAATCAATTACGGAAGGCGCTCGAGAAATTTACACAGAGTACGTTCAAATGCGCCGAAGCGTTTGAGATTGTTGTCTCTATGATCGGCGAAGGAATGTAAATCTTGATGATAATTTTTCTATCCACGATACGAAAGCAAAATAAATCGAAATAATCTACATACAGGAAACAAGGAAATTTAAACTTTTATAAAGCGGCTTTTATATCCTGAATTTAAATTATTTCAGGTTTCATTACATTAAATGATATAATATTATTTTAAATTACATAATATTAAATTAAATATATTACGGTTTAAAGATATATTAAATTAACTTTAGATTTATTATTTAAAATACAATTTTCACGCATCATTATTGACGTTTTCGTGATGGAAGTATGAACTTTATTTGAATCTGAGGTCGATCGTAATGAAGTCATTTCGATTGTTACTTATTAAAACATTATGAAATAAGTTTGTCGATTATGTTAAAAGTTTCACGAAGAATCTCAGCCTGACGGCTGTATGACACTTCTTCGGGGCATATTGTTTAAGTATTCCCGAAACTTTGACGATAGATCAATCTGACGGATGACGTCGATGAAAGAGCGCGTTATAAGAAACCTTGAAGTCACGGGAAGTCTTAACTTCTCGGGCTCGTCATTTCACGATAAACTCGACTCACCTCGTTTCCCTTTTTTCGGTCGTTTTTTCTCAGAGTTTCTCTTCGGCTTCTTCAATCACCTGCTCTCGCTGCACACAGGGGTGAATATAAATGAAAACTAACACAACTCGAATTTTCTATAAGAACATTTCTCTTAAGTTATAAAGTTTAAATAATTTTTATTTATTTCGACATGATGATTTTGATTTTTGGGCATACTCGTATTTGGTCTTTATTTCAATTTTGATAAAATTTGATAATTGCACATTAGTTAAGTATTTGAATGTATTCGAATAATAAAAAAGTTGGTAAAGACAGTGCTAATAATGTACCTATTATTATATCATCCAAATAAGGTAGTAGAATAATATATGTGTGAGAAAAAATGCTATTTTTCTATAGTTAATAAATATAACAGTATGGGATGTCAATAATTTTTATTGCCAATATTTATTATATGTGTCGAACGCAAACGCTGCATACAGGGATGAATTTAAAACTAACATAATTTGAATTTTTTATAAAAAAAATTTTGTTTCATACACATTCTAAATGTAATTTTGATTATTCTGACTTGAAATTTTGATTTATAATTGGGCCGATAATTGCACATAAATTATTGCACTGAGAAAAATGGTCTGATCAGATTAAATAATATAATTCTGGTGGAAAATAGACGAATCAGAATTTTCTGGTTAAGTCTATTAGAATTCTAATAGATTTTATCAGAAATATTCTATCAACCAGAATTCCGGTTATCTCATTAGAATTCTAATAGACTTAACCAGAAGTTTCGGATTCGTCCAGTTTCAACCAGAAATTTTTTTGTGGAATGCATCATTTGGATAACAAAATAACAGAAAAGTGTCAATAATGGATCATTATACGTAAATAAGGAAATAGGATAATGACACACTGAAAGAAAAATTGATTGAAAATGAACAAACCAGAATTAGTAGATTTAATCAGAAAATGTTCCGATTAAAATTCTAACTGAGATAACCGGAATTCTGATTGATGTAATCAGAATTTTCTGATTCGTCCATTTTCGAACAAACATTTTTTCCAATCAGTTCATTTTCCTATATAGTTAACAAGACGATGACACGTATAGGGTGCTAATATATATGATCAACGAATAAAAGACTTACAAGATGTTCTCTCGTCAACACCCTCTCGCCAAGAACTCCGAAAAGTATCAACTTCGGGTTCAAGGGATCGCCATCCTTTCGTGGCTCGCTGCAGGCGCCAGGGAGCGATGAGGCACTTTATCACGGGAGTAGATTTGCACATCGGGGGTACCGTCGTGCGCGTGCACATACATCGTGCTTTCAGGCGTGCTGGCCGTAACTGGCTATATACGGCGGCCCATAAAACGCGCCAAGTAATAATCGGTGGAATCTTTAGAACCGCGGTGCCTTATTGGCCACGCGTGCGCCGCGTTCTCTATGCCCGTAGATGGTTCACCGGCCGCGTTTATTGCATTCGGCGAGAGTTTCTTTCCTCCTTTTGTTTTTGCTCCGCAATTTCGATAACGATCGACATCGGTTTTTCCACCCTGAAAAACCGCCGGTTCTCGACATCGTTAGAAAGAAACGTTAGACGCGACGAACGACGGTTTATGTTAGGTACGACGAGGCATTATCTAATCTGAAATTGACTGCGCGCTCGTAGGATTTAATGGCGGACGTCGAAGTATCTCTGCTCAAATAGACAATTGTAACCGTAATTAATACGCTGTTAATTTTACAACGTCGTATTGCACAAAGTAGGTTGAACTGAGATTCAAACGAAGTAATTATTTCGGTGCGTTCAGTCCGTAAATTTTATAGATGCATATACAGGTATACTTACGATTAGCGCAATTAAATTATGGAGGAAATGTCTTGATTCGTCCGTACGATTTTCACCTACTTGGTCGCTACTTGGAAATCGTTTCGCTGTTGAAGAGAAACGCAGGATCGGTGCGTGATGATAAAAGGAGGAGAGCGAGACGCTGCAGGGCGAGACGGAAAGTCTGTCGATTACACGGCGCGCTCTCGCAAATCACGGCGTTGTATGCATTGAAATGAGGAGCAGCAACCGGGCCCGGTCGGGCTACCATAACTCCGATTAGTTAAGTCGCGACTTCATAATGCAACGTAATGCATGCATGCGCCGCGCCCGACGTATACCTACGTTGCGTCCTGCATATTTTACGAGGCCGCTTCGCGCGTGTAATTCGAGGCAGAGATCTCGGCGCGGATACGCGCGAACGATAATTATTTGTAACTCGAAATGGCGAGCGTTTAATTGTTTATTAAACACTCGGTTGATTGTCCGACGCCGCACTTCGATTTCCCGGCGAGTTATTTAAGTGCCACTACTGCGCGACCGTTTATTATTGATCGGTCATTTGGACAAACGCGTTTTCTTCGATACGCATCAGAAGAGGCGCGACGGCCATTCTTGGCTTGACCATTGCGATCTTTATTTTGCGTCGTATGATATAAGTGATGTATAAGTATTAAGGTAAACGTCCGGACACAAAAACTTTATTATTATTAATCTCTCTCTCTCTCTCTCTCTCTCTCTCTCTCTCTCTCAAATATTTTTTTATTGGAACACTAAATTTTTGGGAATAAAATTTCACCTCACTGCTTCAAGAAGTGAATTTTCTAAAAAGTCAACTTTAATGATTAATATCTTACTTTACGAAACGGAACAACGCTTTTTTCTACCATATTTGTCCGTTTTGTAAAAAACACTTGTCAAATGAGCCTAATTTCATTTTCAATGTTGGATGTAGCGGGGCTAAACTTCACATTTATCTTCTCTTCTTTAGCAGAGAGAAATTATTCACTCTTTGCAGAGAAAATTGATTCTCGCTTGGAGTGATTTTTCACTCTTAAAGAGTGATTCTAAAAATTTCTCATCTATCAGAGTAGAATAATTATCACTCTTCGGGAGTGAAATTTTGCTTTCAAAAATTTAGAGTGAATATTATAATTGAATTGTACTTAAAGAACACAATTAAATTATAATATTATATTTAAAGAAATATTTGAAATTAATAATAATATGAACAAATATAAAATTTTGAATAAAGTAAGTACATGTCCGGTGTTTACCTTACCTTGTGTCCCAATATGAAAGAAGAAAAGAGTAAACATAAAAGCTGGAAAAAGAAACGGTAAACTTCAAACTTAAATCGAACATAAATATCCGTATCTTTAATTAATGTGCAAATAAAGTTTAAACGTAACCGCTTATGGAGATAATTATAGGGGCAGTGAGAAGATGTGTAACTTCAGAGCAAAAATGTATAATTTTCGGGAAAAAGAGATGAAAGACGGCCGAGATTATCAGTCGCTTATTCATGCAAATTGCATTGCGACGTATAGGCGTGCAGTTATTTGTATTTTGACAAGACGATGATTGGCCGCGCGCGGCGACGATAGGTAGCTAATTTCGCGAAACGGTCAGCAAATGAGAGAGAGAGGGAGGTTTACGATTTTTAAGGGTTCTCTTATAACCTCCCGTGCGGCCTCTCATCTTCTATTTCATCTGTGGTGTGTAAGAGCGCGCATCGCCATTCTAATGTCCCGTAATTGCTTTCCGTTTGTGGTCTGCGGCGAAATATTTCATAAAGCATTAAAAGGGGGAAGTCGCAGCGATTCGTTCGTCACTGCAACAATCGTCAGGATGATCAGAAATTGTAAATAATTTTGTACTCGATTTTAACGTACGTATATTTACAGTCTTCTTTCGCCACTCACCGTAAACCACTCGTGCGAGATTTTACACTGAGAAAAAAGTTTTAGGTATTTATATCTATAATTATTATGTTATACGTAATACGGTTATTGTTGCTATAATATTAGTAATAATAATTATATATGCGTACTTTTTTCAATAAATATATACATATAGTTGGCACAAAAATGATACAAGTTATAATCAATATTACCATAAAAATGGTTGTAATTACTACAGTTTAATTATAACTTATCATTTTTAGGACAATTGCATAAAATATAGTTGTTTAAAAAATGACTCTAAGTTATAGTAAATGCAACCATTTTTATAATAATAATAACTATTATTTGTAATTATTTATTGATAGAACTACACTCTACTACCTGGTAGAAATGTATGCAATTTTCCTAGACAGTTTTCCTTATTCAATTATGTATATCATCTAATATTACTATTAATTGTAACAATATTGCGTAGAAAATGGACAAGAACATGATGCGAATTTTATCCAGTGGCTAAAGTAGTTTTTCTTGTAAAAGTGATGTCTAATATTAGTATATTATTATTATTATAAATTAGAATACATAACTCATTTATTATTTTACTTTTACTGCTTAAATGGATTCAGAT
>NW_017305927.1:86669-87966 GCF_001594115.1 Trachymyrmex septentrionalis
GGACTTCAGATTTTACGCATCTTTTGTGCATAGTAAACAAAGTCTGCAAAGTTACATCTTGATCTCAAGTAATTTTACTTGCCAGTTATACTAGACAGAGTCAATATAACTGTCCAGTTAATATAATTGCTAAAAAATTGCATAAAAAATTTCTACCAAGGTACATACAGTTATTATTAACATTACAGCGGTAATAACTGTAATTATGGTAACATGTAATTACAGTTGCAATGATCAAAAATTTTCTCTTAGTTTTATTTCCAGACCAATCAGAATTCTGAGTGTATATTCATCGACGACAGTTTATGCGCAGAAAGAATTATATATGGAACATTGTACAATATTTCATATTTCTATGTTTCTCTTTTACATATATTTTAATTAATTCATTCGCGCTCACCAGACGACGGAAATAATTAAATCGATTATAACCGATACGTCCGTTAATTAATAATCCGACATAATTCCGATTTTATTGGAAAATTATGTCGGTATCGCTTCGCTCAAAACCGCGAGAGACGTGTCATTATCAAAACACGAACGTACTATTTTCGGTATACCCGTGGGATTATTCCAAATCGAGAGTATCTTAGGATGTAGCCTTTCGCAATCAAACACGAGTTGCACGTATTAATAATAAACTATCTCGTCCGTTGTAATAAATTACACTCGTGGCACCTACGATATCGACACTTTGGAATAACCAATATCGTTCTATGTCGCTTGGAGGAGAGAGGATAAATCTTCGGTATCGCAACGTATATCGCATCTCTCTCCTTCTATTTCCATGAGAGGAGACACGACTTCGACTGTTCTCCCTCCAATGTATTGAATTATTCTCGACGTAGCGTGACTCTGGGACCATTACTGCATTTGCATTTCGAAATCTGGACCAAATACGGGTCACATGTATTAACAACAAATTGTTTCTTTCTCGACATAAATCGCGCTATGTCTGAAGTTATGTTTTACTGTTGCCGCTCGCTTTATCAGAATATTTCAGAGTGATTTTAAGCACGTGCGCATTATCGCGGGTTCTTGAACGGCGCGAAGAAAGACGAAGAATTCTGAGTGTTGGAATAATGGCTCCTGCACACAGAACGCGGCGGAAGTTGTCGCACTAACTAACAATTCGATGTTTTTAAGTCGGCCTCACCATGCAAAACTTCTAGAAATGATGTAATACTATTGTACTTCCGCCGCGCGGAACAAAAGTTGTGGATTGAGTTCAATTTTTGTGGCGCGCGCGGGTGGAAATTATACTTATATCTATTACTTCTCCAAGCAAGCGAGACAT
>NW_017305927.1:88066-91063 GCF_001594115.1 Trachymyrmex septentrionalis
AATGTAATACTATTGTACTTCCGCCGCGCGGAACAAAAGTTGTGGGCTGAGTTCAATTTTTGTGGCGCGGTGGAAATTATACTTATTACTTCTCCAAGCAAGCGAGACATTGATTGGCTAACGCGCCAATTTTCGTCAGAATTCCTGAACGTGTCTCTTCCGGTGTAACGTTCCTCTCGGATCCGACCTCGAATATGCGAGTCGCTCCTTTCGTGCAAGACGGATCTTCCCGTTTACCTTTCTACCTCTTATGAGAGAACGGCACGGACGTTGTCGAATTGTCTCTGCCAAGATAAAAAGCTGATATGTCGCCAGGGAGTTACAGATAAAGGGAGCTGGAACATTGTACGTGGCGGCGAGGCGCGGCTCATGTACGGCGGCCCTTAAATTGGTTTTACAAATTTATCGCTTCGTCCCCGCAACTCCCGCGAAACCACGGAAAAGGTTCGCCTGGTTTCCTAGAAGAGGGTAATTCTCGTACCATCGCGCTATCGAGATAGGAATGGAAAAATTTACGGCGCGATCACCAGCCGATACCCGCGTGGAAAAAGATTCGATTGCGGTTGCACGGTATTTTATATAGAATCCGTCCGTTATCGATGACTACGCTGATGTATTCTGTACATAATTTAAAAATAAAAATGGTATAAGTGCTTTCTTTGATTGTAAAGAAAATTGACAGAAAATTAATAAACAAGATATAGTTTTATAACAGCATTTTTTCAGTAAGCATTTTTATCTATGATTTTTATTATAATTTTTCATGAATTAACATTGCCACAATTTTTGAATTTTTTTTTTATAACAGGCAAAAATTATTTATCGATCATGTCAATCGGTATTACGCTTTGAATAATATGATTACAGATCCTATTATATATCTATAATTTTCGAAGTTTCTGGAATAGTAATTACGATAATTATCAAAGTTAATTATTCACAGTGCGCGAAATCGACTAAGTACTGAAAATGGAACGGATATTGATGGATTATAAAATAAATATCGATTAACACAGTTTAATACAATTTCCGTATAATACAATATTCGTATTAATACTACAAAATTATCACTTTCAGAATTGTTTACGTTTTATAAAATATGTAAATGAATGAAATTACAATAATAGATAACATTTCAAACAATTAATGTAGTTAGGACGATACAGTGAAAATTTGTTAAACATGCAAGTTTGCGATAATTTATATTTTATAATGGATATAAAATATTGAGGAGACTTTAATTGAGTGTTGAGACGAAGCACCTAATTAAGAATTCGCCGTTAGAACTAGATTGTTGACAGCTCAGATTTTACGTGATTCTTTCCGATTTTGCCGAGTTGCAAAAAAGAAACTTAGGCTAAAGTCTCCCAGCGCTGCGGGATTTTTTTGAAAAAGAAAACGTGGGGGACATCTCTCTCGAAGAATTCGTGATATAAATATTATCCACGCCCAGACACCGAGTTCACAGTCTCGTCTGCAGATACGACTCCCTCTCTTCTCACGGAAAGACCCATCTACCGCCATCGTCACGCTGATCTTGTCGTGCCACCTTTCTGCTGAATTATTCCGTGGTCGAAAACATCTAACTGAGTCATTCCATGACACTCGTGTGAAAGTCCTGTGCACATCTCATATTACATTAGATAGACAATACGTTACATCTTTATAATGTATTCATAAAATATGCATAATATAAAACTATAACTTTACTGAGAAAAATATTCTGATATTAAATCAAAATAATTAAGGATCAGTAAAGACCTTGTTTTTTGGTTAATTAGAACGTTTTTTTTCAGTGTTCCATTTCTTAATAAAATTATATATACATAAGAAGAATAAAAGGGAAATAGAGAGAGAGAGAGAGAGAGAGAGAGAGAGAAATTAGACTGGCACACAACAACTTACAACAACAGGAAGTGATCACAGATACATTTTATTTTAATCCGTCGTTAATGATCGCCCTGAAGGTGCGGCAATGGGATCTACTTTCTATAGCAGTCTAAATCAAGTTGAACCAGATGGAAAAGTGAAAATATCCGCCTACCAAATGCAAACAAGACTCTATATGGGAAAACAAGCAAGAAGAAGTGGAGAGACGCGAGTGAAATCAGACTGCAGACAGCTTCGTGTATCGAAGTGCAAAAAAGAATATTCGAGTAGGTGGGGTGGGAGGGAGAGAGATAGCCCCGAAAGAATTCAACATAAATATTGTCCACGCCCAGACGGTGTGGATCCTGCAGCCTTGTCTCGGGGACGCGTCTCCTACCACCACGTGGTCTCCTTTTCCCCGTGAGAAGACTCGTCCACCACCACGACCATCACCGCCACCACTACCAACAACCATGTCACCGGGATCCACGTTCTCGTATCACCTTCACCGGGCCGGCCACCACCACCATCGCCGTCGCCACCACTACTAACCGGGAGCGATCGTCATCGCCACCATCGCGGAGCGATCGCCATCGCGGCGAAAACTAATAAAACGAAACGCAAAGTGGTCGCGAATGTAGCGGGAGGAGGACGCAGCGGGAGAAAAAGGATCCGATGTGTGAGGAGGTGGCGGGTCGAAGAACGCCTATGACTCTCCAAGTTGCGAGTGCTCCTTCCGTTGGCGTTGGCCCTATTGAAAGGCGAAGGTAAATTTACAGCTCGGGTGGGAAGGGTGAAAATTTACTGCCGCGCCTCCGTGGACGGTCGTCGTCTCGACGGCTCTTGTGGTGCGCCGAGCGAGGCGGTAAAACTCCGCCGAAAATCGAATAATGACTGTCAGGGGCCGACATAGACGTACAGAAGGAGGAAGAGAAGGAGACGAGGGGAGATCCAGCCTTGTATTAAGTGAATAAATAACCAACCCTTTAGATAGGACGGGCCGAGTCTCTCGTCTGCTGGTGGGAAATTTATTTAAATTTTTACTACCCTATAAATAAGCTGACTGATATTGTTCGATGGGCGTCGCGATCGATGCTGATCTGCTATCGCTGATCACGCGTCAAACTT
>NW_017305927.1:91163-102830 GCF_001594115.1 Trachymyrmex septentrionalis
TCCCAATTTTTACTACCCTATAAATAAGCTGACTGGTATTGTTCGATAGTTGTCGGACGACGCGTCGCGATCGATGCTGATCTGCTATCGCTGATCACGCGTCAAACTTATATTATATTGAGCTTGGAGAGCAACGTGAATAGTCGTTAGGATTGTGCGCTAGATCGCAAAGAGAGACGTCTGACGAATTGTTCAATATATCATAGAACAAGATGCATTTAGAAAGCTAGTTTAACGAGGAAATTGTGATAAATTGATAAGGCAATTTAATACTACTCTCTAATTGTCTTTTTTAACACAACTCTTCCGTCCAGCTTAGTAAAATAGGAAAATTCTCGCATAAACTTGGAGTATATCATCGTTCGTGCTTCTTTTAAAAATTTTGTTTCGAAACAAAGAATAGCACAATTTCCATTTTTTTTTTACAAATCTTCTTTATCTAATTTTACTTTTATTTTTATAAAAATAAAATTATTTCATAAACATATTTATCACGTATAAGAAGAACAAATTGTTAAATGATTTTGTCCACGTAGAGTAAAATTTGAAAAAATTTTTCTAGAAATTTTTTAGTAAATTTTATCCTCTTGACGAAAATAAAATTATTTTGTAAGCATATTTATCGCGTATAAGGAGAAAAAATTATTAAATAGGTTTAGAGTCTATATAGAGTAAAATTTGAAAAAAATGTTATCGCTAAGAATTTACCATTTAAGTTTACTAACATAATCCGTATTATTTAAAACTGAAAATGAGATGACTTTTGCGGCTCAGGTGTTATCGGTTTCTTGGTCGAGATTGGTATCGAAAGCTCACGCTCAGAATACAAGAGATATCGATTATCTAATTGGGTAAAAACCGAGAGGGATCGCGCGACGACGTCCCGGAGATCTTAACGATCGACTCGCTAACGAGATAGGCCAGTTCTAGGTAGTGGCACGTTAACGACGAGATCCCCTGGTCCGAAATATTTTATATCCAAGAGGCCCGTGGCCGCCGGATACGCCATTAATTTCCGAGGAGCGCCGTCGTTTCGCGCCTAATAAATGTTCGCCGCATTAAGGAGTCGGTAAAGATCGTCAGTCTGAATAGTTGCTCTCCTCGATTTGTTAATTTATTATTCTATTCCTCGTAAAACTGGTGCATCGATGCGCTTTTATGACGGCTACATTTTGTAACTCATTTATATTATTCGCGATCGGAATTTGCAAAGTAAATATTACAAAAATAAGGCTAGAATAGAAATTGGCAGATTTTTTTTAAACGACAGATTTATGTTGTTTTGAGATTTCTGTATAATGGATCGAAGATAATGGATGAGGATAATGGATTTATTTTTGTTGTTTATGCTTTTTGCATGTAGAATACGAAATTACACGGAAAAGCAACACATATAAATGTTATAATCCATTATAACCCATTATCGTTTGCATAAAAACAATAATAACAACTGCAATGATAATTTAGAAATAGTATTTAGAAATAGTAATATAGGTTTATTATATTAAAATAACATAATTAATATTATAAATAATATTCTTAAATATTTTTTTGGAAGTAAATTAAAAACCTAGTATAATAAATACAAAAAAAAATAAATATAGAATCTGATAAAAATTATTATAGATGGAATTAAGTCACTATAAAAAAGAACAGATGTAATACAGAAACATTTTACTGAGGTATTCTTATTAAGGTAGATATGGATCTGAAAATAATAAAAAATAATTTTGTTACATCGTCAAAATAATTATGTAAAAGATTCAAACGTGATGCTGCAAAAAGTTTCGACATTTTAGCAATTGAGTGTTTTTCTACATAATTATTTTGATAGTGCAATAAAATTATTTTTCGATTTGTATCTAGCTATATTTTTATACATTTCAAAATTATTCTATCCAATGCAATAGACATTACATGGGTTGTTTGAATGCATGAGATGGTCAAAGGCGTCAGTAATATGTATTAGAATATTCTACGAAAACGGGGCATTAAATTCTCGGTTTAATCGATCGTAAAGGGTCGGTTCGCCGAAAATTTTCCATCCCAATTGAGGGAGTCCTCACCCTCGCTATAGAAAATAATACAACACGCGAGGCACAGGAATATCCGACTTTATTGCCGATAAAGATTCGCGAATTTCAAACCCGCGAGACACGATCATTTAATTCGATCGTTCAGATATTCAGTCGAAGGAATAAGGTACGTGTCGTCAACATGGTTGTAAAGTTCTTCCTCTCTCCAATCATTTCTTTGTGTCGAGTATTTTCGCGGATGACATTTCATCTCGTGCGAATCGTTAAAGTCTTGAATGTAAAAATCGCGCGACGTGAATTAAAAAGTTCCACGTACGAAATATAAGAGGAATTATTTCTTGATATACAGATATGCAGAAATAAATTATTTCTTGTTGGCGAATGTGGAAAATGTGTTTATTGCAGTGAAATTTGCGGCAAGATTAGATGACTTAATGTTTCACATCGCTCGTTAAAGACGACCGTAACGACATAATTGCAGTAATTGAATTTAGAGTAGAATGATACTAATTTCATGAGTTTTATTTCTGCTTATTTTTTTCTTCCATTTCTACTTTTTTTTATTGCTGTGCTTATCGATCGAGACTTATTTCTCACGACAATACGGCAACGAATGCACGCGGGCGAGACGCAGAAAAACAGGTTATCGCTATACGAGAGCGCATTGAACCCGATTAACGTCGGACTGCCAGTAAACGTCAGTATATCTACCCACTGCTCGCAATGCAGTCTTCTGCAGGAGGTAATGCAGTTGGCGCCTTTGCCGCCGGTTGGGCAAGATATATCTTTGAGAATATATTTACAATTATATTTTATACATTTTTTTATCTATATACACTCATAAGTATGTATCTATACTCTGAGAATTATAACGTTATTGATGAAATAAAATGTGTAAATTCCACTTTACTGCTATTCACAACTATATTTGCTTTTTTTTTCTAGGATAGGATCTTAAATATGTAAATCAGATATTTATAATAACATCAGAACTACTTTTACATTTATTAAATTATCATTTTGAAATTATGGAATTATTCGCATGTATTACATATATTACATTATTTGCCGTCGTTGGAAGGAAATGGGATTGTTGAGGATAAGAAGTCAATAAAATATTACAAGTACTAAACGCCGGTAGCAAGTCGCGTTTTATCAGTCACATTACATTAGATTAGTTGTAATCGGTAAGTTACGATCCATCAATCGGTTCATGCTTAACATCCCGTGTTGCTCGTTTTTTGATTTTAATAAAACGCTTTACAACTCGCTTATCAACTATTCCACTCACGGACATTCGCTCACGAACTATCAAATTGCACTTACGCGAAATAAATGTCCGTTATCCGCAAACTTGATTCAGCGTATCCGCTCGTATGGATGATGAGAGAGCGTCAGGTAGCACGATTTTATGGCACGTGACGATAACGGCGGCAATCGTAATATCGCGTAATGAAATCCTAACCGCGTTAGAAGATGAAAACGATTCCGGCAGCCCGGAGGTACATTCGCTTACGCTCAAGCAATGATTACGTTCTCCTAGAATTTTTCTTCCTCGCTGTAACACCTTCCACCCACCCACTCTCTCTCTCTCTCTCTCTCTCTCTCTCTCTCGTCTTAGCTCCTTCTGCATATCTCCGCAATCCTTTCGCTAGCTTTGTACTTACATCCCGAGGAATAATATTCTTCGTTCTCTTGCAGATCTGAGAAGAGCTTTTTTAAATTTTAATTACTATCTTCCAGAGGCTTTCACGCTACACTACGTATACACAATTGTTTCAGCGCTCCTTTTTACGCGGTATGCGTTTATGTTCGAGAAATTAAAATAGCAGATTTTTTTTTTTTTTTTAAGAAATTGCAGTCATATTTTAGAAGAAATTTTATTTTATTTCACAATTATACGTCTACGAAAATATTAATGAGAATTTGAATTTGGAGAGCACGCCGCGCATTAATTCGATCGTTCATTTACTTTTCATTTTTATTATACATTTGTGTCGGGAATTTATAATCGGTTGACGTGAAATTTGTCGTGAGAAATAATTAAAATGCCTGCCCGTTACGTTGTGGGTAAGTGAAGAGTGAAGTTGCGAGACGGAAGGTACGATGTCCTGCGCAAGATCATCGATCACGTCACAAAGGGAACTACAGAACCCCTTCTGGTTTCATCTACCACTCTCTCGCTCATTGTCAGACAATTTCTCGGGTCTCGCGGCGACCGCAGAAAGGCACGTTGAAATGGATGGCTCGACAGTGACGAGTCATTTGGATTCCCTTAACAGCTGAACCAAGCTTTCTTCCAATTCCAATCCGTTCCACCTGATTTGATCAAAGCGAAAGGTCTTTTTCCGAAGCTGTCGTGGACATGACATATTAATGCGAATGAAAAGTTCGAAACAGAGGAAAATTCAATCGGTACAATTTTAAAAAGACTTGTATTGAATTTTCTGAGATCGAGAGATCACAAACTTATACTAGTTATATCTACTTTGTAGGACGGGAAAGTTATTGTAGTAGCTCTGAAATGTATTTTAAGATAAGAAATACAATGAAATAATTAATTATGACAAATCCTACTTAAAGAGAAAGGCTATATCTTTTATTTAAAAAAATAGACCTCTTTAAAGGTTAAGCAAAATTTGATTGTAAAACTTATTAACGTATTTGTCGTTTAAACAAATTTTTACTGAATAAAAGCGGTATTAATTTTATCAAAGGGGCTACAGTCGAGAAGATATCCATTAGCGAAGAATATTTTCTTTACGCGCGTCTTCTCGTTCCTTCTTGCCGAAGGAGGGACGTAAGAAGGGGTCGCGTGATGGCATCCCTCGTGCTCGGTAAATAAATTACCCTGGCCTTATCAGGAGTAATAGGGGTGCGCACGACACAGATTGGTCGACGTCGGGCACGCGAATTAAAAGTTACAGCTGTGCTGTCTGCGTTACTGGCGGCGGGACGCCGAAAAGATGGTTGGCGGCGTCGATGGTTTCCAGTAAATACGCACGTTCTACGTTATGGTGCAAAGGCGAGAAGTCTAACGAATGTTTCCACGCGAGTTCATAACTTCCTCGGACTCTGCAGCCTGTCAGATTCGCCGCATCGATTACGTCTATTGCGTTACTTAGCGGAACTACGTTACTCTCTCATGTTACACTGTAGAGGGTGTTTTGCAATTACTACGTAGTTGCATAAGGGTTGTGGGTTTTTCAAATAATTTTTAAAATTAACTTTAAATTATCAGCGTTATTAGCGACATTTCACACTCATACTTATAGTCAGCGTTTTTTTTTTTGGAATGGATTTATGGTCTAAATGGCTAATATCTACTCTTTGGTCATCTATTCTTGCGAATCGAATTTTTAAATAAGTAATCTTTGTTATTTTGTCTTTATACCGTTTTATATTACTATATATGTTTAATATTGATAATGACCAGATCGGAGTCGAAACATTTATAGGATTTACTCACCAAAGTTAAAGTAAACGCATTTTTCGAGTTTGTGTTTACTTTAACTTTGTTTGACAAGAACATCCCAATTGATTACGAATTGTATCTATTGCGTTATGAATATATAATTTATGCACCAATATTTATGGAGGCTTACATAGGCGTTTTATTTGTATTGGATTTATTTTTGAAATCCCAAATTACTATTTTATTTTATTTTAATCAAATACTTTCATATTTTTAATATCTTTGAAACTTGAGTCCGTTAATACCTATTTGAAGCTTCTGAAGAAGATTACGCCGAGCAAGATTAGAGCACAGAAAAGTTTTATAGACATTTTAAATGTTCTTTGCTCCGAATGTGTAAAATAAATAATACGCCAATAAAATAGAAATAATAAAACTTGCGAAGAGAAAATCCAAATAACATATATATTCAAATGCAATAGGATATACATATAGTATAAATAACCAATTACATATTGAAACAATAGTCTGGTTATATTGATTAGAATTTTGATTGAATCTATTACACTGGCTGAAGTAACCAGAATTCTGATTGATATGATCAGAACACAGACTCATATAAGTCTGTGAATCAGAATCTTCTGGTTCGTTTATTCCCAATCAGAAATTTTTTTTCAGTCTAAGGTAAATATTAGACAAATCAATTATTATTAATAATTTTTAGAAAATCGATTGAACAGCACTCGACAACGCACTAAAAAATATCTCACGTTCAAAGAAATCGACGAGCGATCAGATTTCCGTGGGTTCCGTCCTTTTCCTCTTTCCTCTCGGATATACTTTAGCGTTCGAAACGATACAGCAACTTTCTCGGCACGTATATCACATCGCAGGATAGCGAGACGACGGGATACTGCAAGGCTGAGCGACGAAACTTTTCGCACTTCTCTCCTCCGTTGCACTTTCTCGACCTCTCGCCCCTTCCTGCTTTCCTTCTTCTGGCTTCTCGTCATTTTCCTCGCTCGCTTCGAAGATTCGGCGTGAAGTTTCGTCGACTCTTCTCCGACTAGCGCCGATTTCGCGAGATCTCTCAGCGTACCGCCCGCTTCATCTTACCCGTCATCGTTGGGCGGGGACGAGCGCATCTGCGGAAGAACTTTGGAGAACGTCAGTCGAAAAAGTACCATCTACCCGCCCCCGCCCCGACTGATTGATACGATTTTATTAGTCCGCCGAGATTTATCGGCACCGCCGCTTTATACATGATTGATTCGCGCCGACTTTGCGGATTTACTGCCGTTACGCATCCACGTTTGCTCGCCTACCGTTCTGACTCCTTCTAAAAACCAAAATGTCAGAAACATTTATCGGAAAATGTATTGTATTAAATAAAAAGAATGGTTTTATTGAAGTATCTAAAAATTAGCTGTATCAGAATAATTGTGTAGAACTCTCAATCTTGTTGCTAGAATGTTTAAACTTTTTAATTTGCATTGTCATCAACGCTCGAATGTTTAATATAATTGTATTGATAAGAAAATTTAATTTATTTAATTAAATTAATTAAATTAATTTTTTATAGATCTAGCTAAACTTTTAGGTACTTTAATAAATGTATCTAAATACGCAGAAAGGATGGTTTTGCTGAAGCATCCAATATTTAGTTCTAAATACAGATCTGAAAATAATTATGTAGGACACTCAAACTGGTTGCTAGAATATCAAAACTTTTTGCAGCATTGCTGCATTATGCTATGAAATTGCTACGTAATTATTTAGCATTGTTCAGCAAAATTATTTTTCAAATCCATATCTAGTTAAATTTTAGATACTTCACGCTCTCTCGACGTAGATCCGTTCTGCGCCTGTGTAAAGTGAAAAGTAAAAAATAAATATTAAAACGCGTGGCTTTGTGTAATGCGAAAAGGACTTTTAACTTCCAAAACAAACATTTTCCGATTACGCTTTAAGCCTGAATTTTCTTCGCATTGTGTCTCTTAACTAGATCCCAACTTTCGAGTATCTTTTGCAGTCGGAAATTACGTTTTAATCACGACGCAAACGAGACGATATTACTTTTATTTGCTTCTCGTTAAAAATGTTTCAGGCAGAGATTGAAGGAACTTCGAGTTGAGTACTTGTTTACTTTGTGAGACAGCGGAACGCGGCAAGTTTTATGTGTTTAAATTGTTATCCGAGGTCTTGCAGTCAAGGCGGTGGATTATGTAAAGCAAAATCGGAGAATGTATAAATACGGAAGCGTGCAGTTAATGTTAACGTAGAAACGACGCAAGCGATATCGATTACTGCGTATAAACATATAGATGAGAACTATGTAGAGTAAACAGAAAAATAATTAACGGGATATCGCAGATAATATTGATAATTATATAGTATAAAGGATAATAATGCGATGAGAGATATTATATTACATCTACCCTTTCAAAATAAGCGTGTAATTAATGTGAAATGATACATGAGGTATTTTCATAAATGCGCAACGTTTGCGTAAGTGATGAAAATAAATGACGCAAGAAAATGTTATGCTAAATTTGAAAATAAACGCCGGAATATTACGCGATTAAATCATGGAAAAAATAAATGACATAATAAAGGACTACGGTAATTATACGAGCGGGTCGCTCATATAATAGCGTATAGAAGAATATCGCACTAAATCTGTTTCTCTCTTTTTTTTTCTGTTGCAGGTGAGTCGCTGAAACAATCGTATTTGTCATCCGTGAATTTTTTCCGGGACTAATGGAAACCCTTGCGGTAAGACCGCTCCTTGATTTACGAGCTCGGGATATGAATGTGCAGGTGGAGGTTCGGCAAAAGGTGTCGGGACTGAGTTATTATCTGAAAAATATGTTTTCGCGGAAACTTCGGATTAAATTGACAAAGAGCCCAAGTTTTTAACGTTACGAATTGCGCCCCCAAAGGCGTGATTTATATCGGCATTACGGGCTTTTTAAGAGCCGCTTCGACGTCTGCGAGCCGAATTTCTGTGATCGATATTTGGACAAGAACAAGAATTACAATTTCGCCTCCACCTGTGTGTCGCTCGTTACAGTAAATATTACATCTCTTTTTGTGGTGTTCGGTAGGTACATTTTAGAACTATTGTCTCTCTTAATCGTAAGTAGTTAACTACCATGAACTAGCAAAATTTGCAGCTGTAATTAAACGTTAAATCTACTTTAATTACATTTGCATGTACGTAACGATGTACTCTTTGATTATACTTCGTTTCAACAATGAGAAAATATATCTTCTTTTCGAAACTGGCCAAATATATATCCCGCTTTAATTCGGAAATTCTCTCACAGAGTAAGCCAGATATTTATGTCTACATTCCACTTAGGCTATCCGAAAGTACGTATTCTCTCGTTGTGGAGGCGAGTAAGAGTGAGGAAGGGGGAGGGGCAGGGGGAAGGGGGGATTACTCATCGTCTACCTTCTTACCGCCTAATTGATCTTCGCCTCTTAATTGCAATTAACCTCGAACCTCGAACGTAATTATAACGGAATTAAATTAAAATGCTATGAGAGATGAGTGCGCGGACGCCGGTAATGAGAGCGGATAAAGAAAAGTTATCTTTCCATCTCGAAATTAAATCGCAAAAATTCCCTACTTTCTTGCCTTAGATTTTTCGCGGAAGGAAGTGCACGTCGCTCAGGCAAGTTTGTTTCATTGGGGAGAAAGTTTTGCGAACGGATTAATGAGGAGTTATACCTAAGATTGTTAAAGATAATCTCATTTCAATGAGCGTATGTAATTTGCAAGAAAGAATATCTCACGAGAAATAATATTGATTCTACTTTACGGATGAAGGTCTAATAATCGTCTCTTTGAAACAGCATTAACCGGCCGTCGTACAGTATTTATTCTGTGTATTCATTCTTAAGCCAATGCATTTATTAGCACTGTACTTTGTTGGTAATAAAAGCAAAGGATCGCTGGTAACTATTAGATGACGGGTCGACAAGAACAAGAAGGACGCAAGGAATATTTAGCAGGGACTCTCCGGGAAACTTTTGTCGGAACTGTAGGATTCTAACCCGGTTCAGTTAATAGTAACAGCGCGGTCTCGTGTAGTTTAACCTAGCCTAACTTATCCTCAGATTAGTTCAACGGACCGTGTACTTGTTCACTGGCCCCTCCTCACCACCTCGCTGCTAAATGCTATCTATAATCATGCAGCTCTGGTAGTTGCGCGCCATACAAGACGTGCCTACAAATAGCTGCTCTTGTCGACCATCTTCGAAACAACGTACACTTTAAAAAGCTACGACGCTTGATCTTTTAACTAGCTGTTGTTGAAACTTATCATGTGTAATTAATTTTTATTTCTACATCTGTACTTATTTCTTCACGGGAAGAACAATTTTGTTGAAATATCTATAAATTTATAGAAAGATACGGATCTGAAGATAATTTGGTTGGAATTAAAATTACGTAGGAATCTCAGTCATTATCGAGCAACGTAAAAAATGTTTTGACATTCTAATACATAATTTGTTTTAATATTTGACAATTAGTCTGAACGTCCTATAATTATTTTCATATTATAACAATTATTTTGATGATCCTACAAAATTATTTTCAGATCTAGCTAAATTTTTAGATATTCCGACAAAATCATGAATTATAGCACTTTTTCTGTTGTAATATAAAATCATATTTTTTTTACTTTGATTCAAGAGAAAACAGTCAACGTTGTTCTTATTTGCAAGCAAAGAAATAAATATATATACACTGAGAGAAATTATTTTTTTATAGGAACAAATCAAGGACAAACAAATGTGATATTTGTTACGAAAACGATCGATTAGTTACTATTGCAAATTAATTATTTCTCATTCGTCAATGTAACAAATAATTAATAGTATCGCTAGCAATAAAAGACTTATCTTCATAGAAGTCGTAGACGGTTGTAGAGTTTCAAATCTTAAGAAATTAATCAATTCGAGTATTCTCCTTATACTTGACTGTGATTTGTCAGTTTCCTATGACTTAAGATCCCATTTACGATTTTTAGACAAGCCTAAAGTCTATTCAAAAGGTAGGTTAGATTCTAGGTTCGCTTCTGTTACTAACTGGTTGATATAGCAGCAATCACAACAAATCAATTTGTTGTCACATATTTACAAATCAATTGTTAAAAGTACTGATGGCTTGTTAAATTCACAAAATTCTTTCTCTCAGTGTGTGTACATACAGATACGAGACTGAGTCATCCGTTCTGCTTCGAGTCACAGATTTATCTTTGAGGACGATTAGTGGCCACTAATTGACGGGATTCTCTTGTTAATCGTATCAATATTTGGGATTTGGCGTGATCTTAATTCTCAGTGCATGATTAACATTAACTTCCAATCATGTACGCGTCAGTATTTGCCGATTCCCGAGGTCCGTCTCACCCTCCAAGAAGTACATACATAACGCCCCTTTGATGGACGTAGTATCTATAGCGCACCCCCGCCGTGAGCCAGTGATGTGTACTTAAGGAATCGACGCCAAATATAATTACCGGTTTCGTCCGTTTGCTTCTAGCAAACACACCCCCAGCTAATACAGTCAAACACATCGCCACCGCCACCTCCTCTCTTCCGCTCGATCGTCCTCAAACCTCCGCTTGTAGCATCGTGCAATATGTTCGTCCTAAATTGGACCGTTGTTCACTGCTCATATTTGCAGTTCAAAGCGATAGTAACGGTAGCATTTCGGCAATTTGTAATATCAATAGATGGTTACATTGCATTGTAAGTAACGCGAATCCATCTTGGTAAAAGAAAAAGAAATAGGAAGTAAACGAGGATATAAACTTTCTTGCAGTACCGTCGAGTTATTTGTGAGAAACTATTCTTACGAAGTAATATTCTAAGGAGAGTCACACGCCGCAAAGTCACGGGTATTAGTTAGTGCCCTAGTTTTTCGATGATTAATAATTAACTACAGTTACAATAATTAACTACAGTTTAAGGAAGAGAAGATTTTCTATTTCGCGGAAGATAACTTTCTGTTCGAGTACTTACTTGTAGTTACACGTAATCACATATTCTTTCTCGCGCACTCGATTGATACGTTTATTAAATTCCTTCAAGTTTTTCCTCCTTCGGAGTATCATGTTTTTTACAAACGACTGCGAGAATGATGTTCGACGTCCTAATCTTTTCCATTTTTTCGTGATCCTCTCTACAAACTGTGCTCTA
>NW_017305927.1:102930-113348 GCF_001594115.1 Trachymyrmex septentrionalis
TGACCTAATCTTTTCCATTTTTTCGTGATCCTCTCTACAAACTGTGCTCTATCTTTTATCGCGAATTAGACAAACCGCGGACGGGGTGGACGAATCAAATTATTCTAATGTAAAAAAAACTCATAATCCTGAGAATAAAGGTCTTGGTGGTAGTGATACGAAAAATTAACTCTACTGACTTCGCGAGGAATGTAAATTTCGTATAATATTATTATAGATTGCGTCCCAGATCCTCTGAACTCTTATCGCGTTGCATCTACTTTAATTAGTGTTGATCTTTTGTTCTCTCCCTATAGAATTTTAAAATACTGAACTGTTTAAACTGTTAGTTGCAAGTAGCAAACGAGTCCGAAGTCAGCGTTTCGAAAATAAAACAAATTTCCCATCTGAATTCGGAGCAGCCATTTGCCATAATCTTAAGTCTCCGAAATTAGAATAATTCGCGAGTCCCTAATTATAATCAAGTTTCGATTGTCGCGGGACCTGTAACGTGTTAAAGTGATGGCGTCTGGAGATGGAAATTCGTAGAAGATATTCCCACCAGATGCTATTATTCCAGTCGCACATACTTGCCGGTGCGTTTCCGCCGCCAACAACATTTTCCATCCCTCCTCTCTTCTACCTCCCTCCCCCTCTCCCCCAGCTTCGGCTTTCCCTCGTGTTCACGCGACGGCATTTTCAGCACGTGCTTGACTTAAGCGCAATTTAATGTGGTTTAAGTTCGCGCAAAAGGTAGGAGTGGGAGGGACCCGACGACGGAAACAAGTTGCCGCGCCTAATCAAGCCTCGCTTTAACCCCGCCAGGGCCACCGTCGTTCCCCAGGAGACGTTACGAACTACTTGTCCAACTAATAATCGCGGAGGATTCCCCAAACTGAAACTTCCGCCGCGTGGAGCGATGTGTCTACCGACTTCTCGGGGGTGTTTAGCGCTAACGGGTGGCTCGGAATCCCAACCGAATGTGTGCGCGAACGAGAGCGGGGGATAAGGGGGAGGGAGGAAGGAGGCTTTAGGCGAGATGCGAAATGCTTCATGTCGTAAAGTTAACTGAGCGGAAACATGTCTGCAATTGAAATTATTAAACTGCCATGTATCTTTTTTTTATTGAATTTTATTCGATTCCAGCTCGTTAAATAATAGCGGTTTTTTTTTTGTTACATTTAATGTTTAATAATATCTATCGCAATGACGCACTCAGAAGAAAAAATTGTTTAATTTATATACAATATTATACCACAATATGTTTTATGTTACATAATTATACAGGTTCTAATATCTCGATTGCATTCTAATGCGATTTTATATATATTATACTATGTTATGTATTTATTATTGTTACATATTCATGATGCTGATTTCAGTTTCTCCATATTAATTGAGCCACTGGCTGTTTATTTAACGTGTTTTGACTGCATTTTATAGCAGCACAGAATTCATTACCTGTGAGATTTTTCTGTTACGTTGTCCCATGATAATAATATATATTTTATCTAAAATCAATTAACTGAACCAGAATTGAGATATGCAATATGCAATAACGGTTATATTTTAGCATAAAATTCATTTATAAATTATTTGGAAAGTCCATTTGTTTAGATAATTTATCATTTACGTCAGATTTTAGGATAGAATTCTATTTATATAAACTGCATAATTAATATATTTTATACATACTGTTATATCTCTAAAATCTCTAATTAAAAAAATTTTTTTTGATATTGTATGTAAAAATATAATTATTCTAAATTTTCTGACGTGAATTACAAATTATCTCTCTCTAAAATAGGCTTTATTTAAATATAACACCATAATAGCTTATATATGAGTATATTGAGAAAAAAATGTACTAAATTTTAATGTTTGTTCAAATAATACAAATTTTACATTTACTAAATAAAAAAAACGATAGTTAAATCAAATTAATGATTCTTGCACCAAACGAATATTTACATCCAGTAAATATATAGCTAGTACTATTTAAACAAATATTTATTAAAATTTAATACTTTTTGCTGATGAAAAAATTATAGCTACAAAAAATAAAAGTTCATTTCTTTTCAATTAATGAAATTAATTTATCCTTTTTAAAATACAATAGCTTTTTCAAGACATTAATTTAAAGTCATTAATTATTTCTGCCTGTAACAATTATTGATTCCCTTTTTGAAGAAAAATGGGATATATCCAATAGCGATATCTATCCCTGATACCCTTTGCTTCATATTTTTGCTCGCAACATCGATACGTTCCCGTTCGTACATATGTGTCGTGAAGCTCTATAATAACTTTATTAAAGCGGTGATCCGATATCACACTCAGGGAATAATGATATTATCTCTGCGCATTCGATGTAATCAATGCAGGTCGAGGGAACCTGATAAAGCGATCACTGATTAGGAAGTGAAGACGATATCGGTCCACTCTGTATACTCGATTCGTATAGAATGGAAGGAAATCCTGACAAATTTATTCCTTTTTCACGTTGGACCTTCCAGGTATATATCTGTGTTCTAGTCTCGTCTATCAAAACCCAGCTTGTTACCATACTGTTTTCTCGCCCGTCTTGTTCTCGTTTTCGTTGACTGCGGATGAAAGTATAATAAAATGTTATTTTCGGTTGTGAAACGTAAAACGTAAAAGATCCAATACTACTACTATTACTATTAATAAGCGTCGGTGATGACAATCGTGACAAGTAAAAATAGCATGACTAGTAAGCCTCCTTTTAAATATTTTGTTTTAAAAAAATTAATAGATTATATTATTGAATCTAAGATATGCAAATAATTTACGCAAGGAAAGAAAGGTTTTACTAAAATATCTAAAAAATTTAATTAATTTAGATAGATATAAATCTGAAAATGATTATGTAGAACGAGCTAATCAAGGATAGATATAAGAATATCAAAACTTTTTGCAGCATTGTTTATTTACGCTTGAATCTCTTATATATATATTTATTTTGATAACGTAACAGAATTATTTTCAGATCTAGCTAAATTTTTCAATATTTGAGCAAAATTGTTTTTCCTGTGCGCTCACAAATATCTAGCCGCAATTTAATTGAATTGAAAAATTAAATGAGAGTAACGGTTCATTTTTCTTCGGAATAATCTCATCAATTAAAGCATAATAATCGTATCATCTAATGCGATTTTACCGTGGATATTCTATTATATGTGTGTGTGTGTGTGTGTGCATCGATCGCGACCACGTGTCGGCGATATGTCACGTCCGTCCGCCCAATCTCATCGTTATTCTACTTTTTAATCGATGCACGTACGCGCCGTCTCCGTCTTGAAACGAAACCATTGGTCAAATCCAACTCGCTGGTCCCTTCAACTTCCGACAAATTTATTCTCACTTCATGCCTGTTTCCCAATAAATATCGATTCCCGGGGCGGCGGCACAGCCAGACCCCGGCCTCGATATAATCGCGTTACTCCGGAAGAGCCGCCACGTCGCGTGCCTGCCGTTCTTCTTATTTGTCTTGTCTATCCGTTTTCTGCTCGCAAAAGGAAGCGTTTCAGGTCAGCGAGAAAGGGGAACTGAATATCCTCGCTAAAGCCGAATTTATACAGTTCTCTCTAAACGGCCGTATTGAGATGAATCGTTTTAAACGAATGTATCGTGAACGATGTGTCGAATAAACGAGTTTTTATTTGAACGTGTCATCAATAGAAACATGCCGGTCTCAAATATAGTTCCATGCAATTTTGTGGGTGTTCGTGGCTTTTAAAAAAAATCCACTGCCATGAGATTTCTATTTTAATTCTCAGTCACATTTGTTCGCGAATTTTACGTAGAAACGATTTGTCGCGAATCGCCGCCATCCGTCACAAATTTCATAAATGTAAGAGACATCTCCGCTCGTTCTGTCGCGAATGATATATTATTTTTATAAAAACATTTTTCTTTCGTTTTGTGGATGTCTTATCCGGAATGATCGTCGAGAGTAAACTGTGTAAATTTGGCTTAACGGATAGCTAGATGGAAGACGAAGGTACGAGTGTGCACATGAAATACAGCGCGAAAGTGCGCGGGGATGAGGGCGGGAACGATGGAATTTGATATCGTGCGCAGGGCTGGGAAAATAAAGTGGAAAAATTCCATCTGGTCAGACGCACCGGGTTTGCTTGCTAGAAAAGTGGAAGAGGGATGAAGAAAAAGAAGACGAAAGAGAAGAAGAGGAAGAAGGTACAACAGGGAAGGTGACTCAGAGTCGGGATATCCAATACACCGTCTTGATTCGCACGCGAATATGAAAGGGCGCGATTTACGGAGCGAAAGCGAGAGGTACGACAGTCTTCGACTAGACTCTGAAATCGAGTGTTTCGAGTAGCAGAACAAATAACGGAGAAAAAAAGAGAGCTTTGATTTTTCACATTTTATTATTAATTAAATTGTATGAGGAAGCAGTTTTGTAGATTACGATAATTTTATGTGATGATATATAAAGGAATATGTGTAATGTAATAATTATACGTAATTAATAAATATATATTGTATACAGTTTAATTATAATTCAATATTATGTATATTATTATATGTAATTCATAAATTTAATTAATTATATATGTATATATTTATGTAATTTATACTACTAGTATCAAAATTACATATTATTAACATTATTAATATAGATGATATAATTTTATATAAATTGAAATAGCTAAGACATAGTAGATTTTGTTGTGAAATTTAATTATCAAAGAACTTATAGATTGCAACAGAACTCGATAGCTTTACGTCTTTTTCTCGCTATAGACATAACGACAATTTTGTCAGGAAATCCATCGGCGGAACTGGCTTCCACATCTCACATTCATTGCGAAATGCTCGTTAATTGCGGTTAATTGACATTGGCCCATACTCGCCATGGCAAATTATTCGGCGTTTTCGTCCAAAGTCGTACGTTATATAGGCTTCCGACAGTGATGGTTCCTCAAGAACTGATTTGTACTGCCTTTTTCCACCGCTTTTCATCCTTTGCACGCCATCGTGCTCTCGTGTCTCAGAAGTCGGCGAGTTTCGCGACAAAGTAAGTAAAAAGTACTAAACGACGAGGCAAGCTGGTCCGGTCCAGACAGCAGACGAGCCAGGTCGTCGTCATCGTGGTCACCGTCGTTCTCGTCTCGTCGCGTTGTCATCATTTCCCCACCTCTTCTAACTCTTTCTCCGTTCTCTCGTCGTTTGCCGTTCTCGGCGAAATTAAAAACATTTACTTCCACGAAAGAAACACGGAACCGTGGACGATCCTCTCATAAGCGAGAACATATAGCGGGTGTAGAGACGGGGCAACGGCAAACGAGTAAAAAGCTCACCAAAGCGGAAAGAGGCTGAGGTCTGGGAACCCCTCATGTTCGTGTTTGGGATGTACGGCTCGTGCCGCCCGCGGGAACAAAAAGGAGTTCCGTCAAGATGAGAGGGAGAGCGTGGAAGCGGTACGACTCGCGGAAATTAATTCGCGATGTTTGTCGTTCCTCTACGGCGAAATATTGCGCGGACTGAAAATTCTCGACTTATTGATACAAAGCGTTGTGACGTTCAGTATTTGGCAGTTGAGTATAGATTAAATCTCGAAATGGAAAATATCAAGTATCCTTTATGTTTGAATTGCTTAAAAGTTATTTATTTAATTAATTGATATTATATAATAACGTCAATTGAGTAATTAAATAATTGTTATACATCGGAAAGACGTTAAAGTATTTAAAAATTTAACTAAATTTGAAAGTAATGTTGTTGGATCGAAATTATGTAGGACGCTCAAACTAGAATGTCAAAACTTTTTGCATTGTTCATCATGCTTGAGATTCCTATTGTGATTGTTTTGATGACCCAACAAAATTATTTTCAAAATTATTCTTTAGTGAAATTGTTTTTTTTTATGTATTAATTGTGTATAATTAATGTATATTTATATATTATTATATAATCTCACATATGATATTATCACGAAGTGAATTAAATTACATTTTGGAAAAGCACGAAGAAACTTTTACGAGCATTTATAACGTTTTTCACTAGCAGAGCTGCGCACTCAGTGCACTTTAAAGTCATTGTACACAAATTGACGTAAAGATATACGTTTAATAAAAATATAGAAACGAATTAAACCGCAAAATCCTCAATACATTTTATTGTGGCTATTTGATAAAATATACATTGGGTATTTTATTAATTGAGATATCTCACTTTTACATTCAGATTAAGTAAAGTGTATGACAGCTTTAATGTGAACTGAGTGCGCATCAGTTCTGCCAGTGAAAAACGCTATTAGTTGTGAATTTTTCCATTTCTATCTTTTGAATCACAAATGAACGATTAACTTGTAGCATAATTATAATAATTGCATCGCGTTTATGGATAGCACTACGGACTTTTGAAGATGCCCCATAAGAGGTGATTGTACATGCCACTTGGGAAGAGGAGAAGATCGGTAGGAGGTAGGCGTAAGTAGATTACGAGACTGTGTAATTGAATGGCCACTCTAAATGCTTCAACCGCTAATTAAGAAAGCAATACCAATCAATTATCCTGGCTGACATCGATACACGCAGCCTCCATAATCCACTCTTCCGCCAGTGCGACTGTAACGGTACTTGGTTGCAGGAGATCGAAGGGGATGTTCCCCTTCACTCGCCATCCTTCCCTCCCCCCTTAAGTCTGCTATCAGCAAACCCCAGCCGCATCATAGGCTGGCGCACGGCTAACTGCCGATTATTGCCGGTGGTATAACTTTCGATTAAAATCAACCCTCTTGGTTCGTTTAACGGTCCTGTTAGATTGTCCAATCAGCGAGAGAAGCGAAATACTTTTCCAAGGGTAACAACTTTATTTGCTACTCGAACCGAACTTCGACGAATGGATGTTGATTAAGCATCGATAATAAGAAGGAAAGCATATAGATGCAATGAGAAGTGATTTTAATTCTTTCATATATATATTCTCTACGATGCCTCTAAAATGGGGTAGTGGATGCCTATTATACGTGTTTTCTTTTCTCGCGTTTTATAATATTGCTTGGAAAAGGTACAGAGTTTTTTTTAAATATTTCTGTACTTTATACACGGAAAGTGTATACAGTTTTGTTGAAGTATTCAAAAACTTAGCTAGCAACAAACCTAAAAAGAATTTTTCGTATCTGTCCGAATTTATCTCCAATACGTACTCGCGAATCAACATTATTTCTTAATCGGATCGATGCTATCGTCATAACCAATCAGACGGATGCGGATGTTGTATAAATAGAAGATATAAATTTTGCTTGACCAATAATAATTATAGCAAATCGAATACACACAAAGAGAATCTTTAAATTATCTAATCGGATTGATGCTATCGTTAAACCAACCAGATAGATTTTAATGTTTAAATATAAATGAAGGAAATAAATTTTGCTTAGACCAATAATAATTAATTAGCAAATCGAACAAAGAGAATGACTTGGAAAGAACAATTTTATTGAAGCATCTAAAAATTTAGCTAGATACAGATACTGAAAATAATTCTGTTGAAACGCTTAAGCGTTGTTGATAATGCAAAAAGTTTTAACATTCATAGCAATTAGTTTGAACGTCATAATTATTTTGGTGATCCAAATCATTTCTAAATCTGTAACTAACTAAATTTGATTTCAGTAAAATCATTCTTCTCGTGTAGTCATTTCTTTTATTCAATCTGCTAATTATTGGTCCAAACAAAATTAATATCTGCTATTTACGTTTAAACACCCACCTGCTCAGTTTAGACGATAACGTCGATCCGATTAGAGAACATGTTTATTCGTGGGTGCGTACCGGAGATAAATTCGGCCGGATACGATTGACAGAGGTTTCCTTTCGAAGTGTGCCGATCGCGCTGAAAATATTTGTTCGCGCGCGTCAGAATGCGCGACGTGCGATTTACGATGTGATGAAACGCCATCAATCCGCGGTGGTTATCGAGGATCGCGATTGCGCGAAACGGCGAGATGAAAGGCGATGCGCGTAAAACTACCGGCGATGTTTGTTCAACGACGTTTATCGTCAGCGCGGCAATTAACGGAGATTGGGATTTAATTGTCCTTGACCAATTATTCAGTTGTATTCTTTCCAGTATACGTGCCCGGTGAAAATCATACGTTCTCGGTAACTGCAGTGTCTGCTGAATAGCGATTGAATTCACGTGCAATTATTTAGCTAATTATTATTGCGGCATTATCGTTGCTATCGAGATTCATTCAACGCTTTTGCGGTGAGTTTTGCTTAAGTTAGTTATGCCCATAATCCCGATCTAATATTCGGCCTGGTCCAAAATTCAACATTTACAATGCAAAATTCAGTGCAATGTTATTTCTGGAGTTACGAGTTCCAGTATTGATCAAAATTCATGATTTTAGAGAGATACCACCAAAAGTCGTTTTACCAGTGATATATTTTTCCATATTTGATTTGTGTTTATGAAGTTAGCATGGCGTCTTATTAATTTTGGAAAAACAATAATGGTTCCAATAGCACTCTCTTTTCATAGTTCTACAGTTTCATATAAAAAATTAAAAAATTCCGCATTTTTTATACTAAAAATCCAAAATTGAAAACGTAGCAGCCGGAATTTTGTTTAAAAATGATTGTGCATAGAATTCTGCTAAAACTAAGGAATATCACTAGAATTGTGATAAATTTTAGCACTTTTTTCAAGTGCTACAGCTGAGAAAAAAATATCCTAAATTTCAATATTTATTTGAAGAAGTACCAACTAAATATTTATTAAATATTAAGTGTATTTATTTGATACAAAAAACATTAATTTGATTTAACAATCACTTCTTTTTATTAAGTTATTAAATATTTATTTATTATAAGTAAATGTTTAGTTGGCAGTATTCAAATGAATATATATTTTTTTAATTTAGGCTATTTTTTTCTCAGTGTATAATGTCTTCTATATTTAAAGTCTATTAAAATTGATAATTGGTTAGTTGAAACTTTGTTTTCAAATTACATACTTATGTCGGTACAACTTAAGCAATATTAACGGAAATTCTAGTCAAAAGTAGAAATATTTGTCTTTTTCCTGTATTTTAGAAGATAAGTGTTATGCTACAATAGATTCGTGAAGTCGGCATCTTTAATTTTGATTTTTTAGTATAAAAATGCAGAACTTTTTTTTATTTTCATAAAGAACTATAGGACTGCAAAACACGCGTGCTGTTGGGGTTGTAATTATATTTTTTATATCAATACAATAGCGCGCGCTAACTTTATCGATCCCATTTGCTCGCCTAAGTTAATAGTATAATAAAAGATGAAACCTTTAACAAGTTTAAAAAGTGATACATTACATTATAGGCTTGAAAGATTCAATTTCTATTATCAGCGGAATATTCGTTGACTCTTCCTCTCTTCCCATTTCTCTCCTCTCGCTCCGTCTGATGAATAGCCGACGAACCCTCGCGGTTTATACAGCGGTTGAAACCTCGTTGAAATATTGAGGCGCTAAGCCGGGCGTTTAGCATTTTTCCGGGAGGACTATGCCGCTCAGGTGGATTCCAGATCTCGGACGAGCTGCCGAGGGATTCGCGAGGCAGGTGATAAATATTAAAATAACAATTTGAATTCAACTTTCGTTCAACTCGGGTTCGAGTATCGCGCCGGCCGGGCAGGGAGGTGGAGGTTGAACGCCGTACCGAGGGTTGGAAACGCGATTTCCGAAAAGGGGAGGGATGCCCGTTGTGAATTCATACAATAATCATCTTACGTACTTAGTCCGCTTTTTAGCATACCCTCTTCCGTTTTGGCACGACAAGGGTAGCAGTCTCGACGGGAGAGCAACGACGGTAGCACGAATCGAGTAAAACGAGGGTTGGTTAGTCGGAGGCATCGAATATTTAAGAAAGTCAGACTTGTCCGATCGGCTGAATGATTTTCCGGGAAACAGAACCGGTCTCGGGTGCATTAACGAAGAACACAAAACAATCCATGGGTCTAAAAAGATGAGAGAAACGGTTTATAAAGAATGATAAAAAGAAAAATTTGTTTTTACTGAATAAAGGCTCTGATTTAAATCGGAAAATTTCATCATTTTGATCGGAACTGTCAATACTGTCAGGAGAGTTTCGCGGGAAGTTAATTGCAACTGCGTTTGGTGTGAAAAGTTTGATGTTATTATCGGCGGAGATTCATCGTTTATTAAAAGCAAACGCAAAATTGCAGCCTGATCGTCGTGGCCGTCTCTCGCCTCGCACTCGAACAAGGGTGGCGATCAATAGTAATAGCCGCGCCGACAGTATGCAGTGCCGTTATCAAGCGTCGACCAATAACGCTATCAGGCTAGCTGTAATAATTGATAATGCACTTTGTGCGCCCGGGGAAACTTTCCACAAAGACACCGACGCCGCTCGTACATAAGGAATGGGCAGGCGGGGGGGGGGGGGG
>NW_017305927.1:113448-123943 GCF_001594115.1 Trachymyrmex septentrionalis
GTCCGCATGGGTCAGTGCACCTGCTCGAAACTGCAGTTCCGTTGTGCGGAATCGATCAGGAAGCCCGCCGCGCCACATGCAAAGACCGGCCGTTACATAGTTCTAGATTCGATAGCGCATTCCTACACTCTTTTTTCCCCACGAGGCCGATGGGCATCCCCGGGCGCGTTCTTGCATTTCGCGCCCCCGACGCGCGCGCGAGCGCGCGCGGGGGTTTAGGCAAGCAGTCGATCGCTCTTTGACTTTGCGGCTTTCGCGCTGCTACGAGGCCGCGAAAACGGCTATTATGAGCTAACTTCTGGAACAATGCGATACGCACGGCCAACAAATGCTTCTGGTAACAACGCTCGAAGTCGAGCAATATCGACGGCTGCGGCCGCGAATATGAACAACTTGGCCCGTTCGGATGCTCTCGCGTCGTACAGCCGCGCCTGGAGTCTCGCGCACTTTATCGGCTATCCGGCATACAAATGCCGCGAGAGTTCACGGGATGCCCTACGTAAACCGTGTCCTCTTTTTGCTTTGATCCATAACACTCACGGCATTGACCATTTGTATCAACCTCACAAGTGTGAGCCTAAAAGTTGAGCTTACGAGAGTGAATTCTTTTCAATTTCTTTTCTCTTTTCGAACTTAGTAGCTACTTCTCAAGTAAGTGGAGAAGATATCGGCATTCAACTCTCTAAAATATACCGTGTATAATTTGGAGGAAGGAAGAAATTCAAATACCGCCTCGTAAAGTTTAAGGTAACGGTATATAGCAGGGGATAAAACGGTACGGTTAAAGGGGAACGTTCGAATCTCATAAATTGCTAACACAGCGAATTGTATACCTTTTCGATCAAAAGACGTCGCGTTCTTTTTGAGAGCGGAATATTTTTGAAGATGCATGTCTCTCTTTCTGGGTGGAGAAATGAATATTACTTCAATCTTGTTGATGATCTATTTTTTTTTTGGTAAAATCGATTTTGTACATCTCGGCGGAATAAGTTCTTCAATTAATTTATTGCACTCAGCAAATATATTCATACTGAGAAAAAAGTTAAAATATTTCCAAGTAAATATTACATTTGACGTTTCCTTTGATATTTTTTTTAAAGAAATTTGACTGTGATGATGAAATATTTTATTACTTGTAAAAAAATTTAATAGATGGCTTATTTTTGCTAAATATAAAATTTTATTTCTCCGTATTTAAGTAAATAATTTATTTCATTGAAATAAGCATTATCTTTCACAAATAAATTTTCAATTACCGTTTTCTCAGTATAAATTCTAATCGCATTTAGGAATGCGTGAGTACATTTCTGCTTGATATACAATGTTAGATCAAAGGAGTGATGGCAACTCAATCCTTTAGTTAAATAACATTTCGTTATTATTTTTAATTTTTATATCAAAGTGTCAATCCTTTCTGTAGTTCGTCTCAACGGAAACAACATATGCATTTTTAATAAATAAAGACATGATACGATGATAATTGAAAGTTTCATGATGTGCCATCGCATTAACAAGTTGTTTATCAGTTTGATATCTCCGTAATAGTGTATGTATAATAATTAGTATTAATTTATTAATTGTATACTGAAGATGATCACAACAAAGAAACGTCTGTACTTAATCAATACATATTTTTTACACAGTTTCCATTTAGTATTGACTTCCGTGAACTTTCTTATTGTGATGAAAATTTAAATGATAAACTAAATTTGAACTAATTTCAATACATTTTATTGAATTAAACTCTATTGTTTTAATTAAACCAACGACATATTGAATAGAAGCTGCGGTGAACTACAGAAATGATTCGAAATAATTAAAATAGGGTATACTTGTAATTCGACAATGTACTCCTTTAGAGCTATTTGCACTCGTTGATTATAAATAGTTGTTTGTTATTACATTATTGATCTCCATAATTACAATACGTTCAAAACAGGATGTTTCGGCGATTGTCAATTATCGTAACATTGCTCTCTGTAGTCGTTTAATAAGTCAGCAGTAATAGCATGACCCGCGGGATTATCCTTCTATTAACCATCAGCACCTTTGACTACCGCTTCAACTTAGAACGCCAAAGGGGAAATCATAAATTTCGTAGAAAGCGTTATCGAGCTAGAGAGAAAAGTTGTTAAACTCGAGGGCCGCAACATGGGGAGTTTCACGCGAATTTGCTAATTATTTCGTATTGTGCGCGACATCCACGCGAGGACTGTCGTTCTGAACGACGACAGTACGAGAAGAAATGGGCGGGCGGCATGGTGCACGCGTGGTTGAGGGTTGGCGAGACAGGGGGGTCAGATCGTTGGACGACAGACTCGCGACAAAGGCTAATTGCGACGCGCGGGCGAACCGCGTCGCAAACGGGAACAAGCCCATATTACGTCGGAACACACAGTCGTCTACCGCCTCGTGTCCCTTTCCCTCGTGTTCTCGCCCTTTCCGGTACTTGTCTCGTCGACCCCCATCGACCGCCCTCGGTCTCTCGCTCTTCGCTCCCTCGCGAGACCAACCCGAGATGACATCGGGTCGCGCGTCGAGAGCGCGTCGTTGAGGTCGGCGGTGATCCGACGATGGTCCACAACGTCGTGGTCCACTCGGTTCATTGGACTCCGTACGGTCACAATCTCCATGATGATGATCCTGAACCAGGTAAACCTCCGAGGCGCGTAGACCACAACGCATACAATACCTTCGCGTTCGAGTACTCGTGCAACTCGCTGTAGCGTGAATCCAACCGTATTAACCCGAACCTTCGATCGGCCTGATTACCTTCTGATGCATGTCCTGGTAGTGACCGGAGTTTCTCTCCTCTCTCAATTTCTCTCTCTCTCTCTCTCTCTCTCTCTCTCACACACACATACACACACACACTCTCTTTTCTCTCTGTCTTTCTCGATTAGTGGTCGTTGATGAGCCGATGCTCTCGTCCCTCATGTGGCTTTTAACCGATGGTTGTAAGAGGATGAGATGAGGCGCGTTTCGCAACAAAGTTCGGTCCAATAATCGACGTAGTGCGGGGGGATAACCTCGTAAATGAAAAGCTTCGTGGATGTCGATAGTAGCTGCTCAACTTTGTTGCATTGGATCCAAATGAACCTTCGATTAGTTTCGATAAGTTTAATTAAAAGTAGCACATGATGTCCAAACGTATTGCTTGTTGAAACATTTAATTGAACTAATAATTTAATTATCTTCGTGTTTTATTAATGGTTTGAATTCGCACTACCAGTGAATATGGGATATAGAAAGAAATATTGTTGTCAATGTATTTACACATGTACACTTCAAATTTAAACAAAATACTATAAAACTGTGCCTGTAACACTTTTTAGGTACTGTTCAATCATAATTTGACATGTAGCTATATATCATAATAATAACTGTCTAAAATTTTAATAGTACATATTTTGAAGATCAATCGATAAAAACTCTAATGTGAAAATACTACAAGTACACATATTTTTGAGTTATAAGCGAAAAAATTAATGAATAATATCACGTAGAATTCATGCACTTAGGTAAACGTTTAATCAGTTATCTGTTGTTGATTTCACAGTTCACGTGCTGTTGATTTTGACTGCATAGCTGATTTTATCTTTTGATCTATTATACATACATATATTGCAGGAATCAACTGATTTATATTGACAAGTATATTACTAAATATTAAGTTTTAATTATTTAATCCCTTTTTTGATACAAATTGAAACAATTGATAGTTAATTATTTTATTTGAAAAGAATTGTTAAAGCTATTGTTAAAATACAAAGAATAAAATTTTTATTTGTTTTAATATTACAATTATTATTATATTTTTCAAATTTTTATGCCTGAAGAATTATGTGACTTTAATAAATGCATATTTTCCACGGCAGTTAAATTCAATTTTTCATTCCGTTTGTTGAAATACTGCATAATGTCATGTTTTTTCATAAATTTCAGAAATTAATGATAATAAACGATTTATTCAGACTGTTTTTATTAAAAATAAGGTAAAGTTTATGCTTAATGTTAGATTTTATATAATGTAATAACCTAATGGGATTTGAGATGCAAGTAAGAAGAATATATACTACATATGCGACATTTATTGTAGTGCATTAAATACTTCGACGATGATAATTTGATACTTGGCGCTTGTTTTTTACAGTATATTGTTATTTATCTTGTTGGTCTCATCTTATTATGATTTGCGAGGTCAGATTTGAGCGAGGCAACGGGCATTCTGTGCCTCATTACTCTTCGGAACGCCGTCACAGCAAGTGTTACGGGACACCAGACGCGATCGTTCTCTACGATTATTACAATTAGTGATTATTAGCGTTGATTAATTAACTCTCGCGATTAACGACTCGCAAGCGTGTCGAGGCGACCACCATTTATCAATGAAGGTATTTTGCGTGATTTATCCATTCGATATAGGAATATCGGAGAGAATGGGAATGAGCAAATTATTGTTTCATTGCGATGATTATTTCTTTAATGATACATGATTTGAATTTATGATGATTTAAATGTAATTTGCCTATTATTTCCGGATGAAGAGCGTGGGATGAGTGGCTCAAGTAACAGAAAGTCATAATATATCAATTGTTTATTAATAATATGTGCATTTTCGCTGGATTTATATGCTTTTGAAATTTATTGTGTTTGCCCATAATTAACAATAAATGAGAAATCTGTGTAACGTAATTGCAGGTCTGAGTGTGTGAATTTTATATGTGTGATGTATTAATTTTAATTGCTTATAATTCAGACTATTATGAAGTTTTTTTTTTAATTCAAATTTTTTATTTCAATTAATATCCAAAATCTAATAGTCTTATGTGGTAATTGCGAAGTTCTATGAAATACTCTTAATATAAATTTAATGACGTCTTATTTTATATCATTGTAATCATGTAGTATGACTTTTTCGTAACTTATATTGTTTATTACTTAACTAGCAGTAAATCTGGCTCAATCTTTTAATTCTATTTGAATTTTAATTCATCGAGTCTGTGTTTCTATAATAATTTAATTCTTATCTTAATGTTCAGTTTGTTCCAATTTATTAATCATTAATTAAATGGAGCAAATTAAATATTAATATAAGAATTAAAATAAAGAAACAAAGGCTCAATGGATTGAAATTCACACAATAGAATTAAAGAGCTGTGTTGAAATTAGGTTTCAATGCTAGTTAATAATAGATTAATAATTAATCCATTATTATGGATAACATATTTTATCGACAAGATTAGTTTATTTCAGCGGCATTCATCGAGGAGATATTCTTGGTGGTTGGGCGTGTAATTGTAGAAACGTTATTTCGCGGAATAATAAGGGGTGCAAGGGATACAGTTGCGTAAATGAGAATTCTTGTTCACAACTGCCGTTGGGGTGGCACGTGTAAATTTTTTCACCTTCCGATTACCGCAACTATTTATCTCTCTGGACGTTGAGGAAACGCTTTGTGGAAATCCTCGCCGAGCTTTCGAGCTTCGCGACGATTACAGATTGCCTTGCGGTAATTGAATGGATAATTGAAACGATCCTTATCAAGGCCACGGCTCTTATGGGGCACGGTCACGGCAAACGCAAACTCGTTCAACTGCGGCTCCTTCCTTCCTTCCCAGGTCTCTTCCACCGCTTGCGCTTGTTTGGACGTGCTAAGAGCGTTTCCTCCAGCCCAGCAAGCTAACTGGCAATTAATCGTTTAAATATTGATTAAAAGATTTCCCTCTGTCGCCGCAGAGACATCGGCCGCTCTTCACCGTTCTCCGACAATTATCGTCTTCCGCGGTTGCGAAATTAAATTCGTACAACAAATAAACACGCCCCCTTGGACTTTGTGTCTTTCGTGTATCTTTCATGCGATTGCTTTTCCATTTCTATCTGTTTCTTTCCCATAGCGGATAGAATTATACTCACAGGAGAGGAAACTGCAGGATACGTTGCGATTGATAAACTATAAATTTCGTTAAACGTTGCGCGAATGCAACACGATATATTTCAGCGTAATTGAATAACGTAAGTGTTTAAATAATATTGGGTTAAAGTGATATAAATTTCACGAAATTTATTTTGTTTTTTTTTTTTGCGAACGTGCTGCAGCAAAATTACGATATATGTTCGATTTCATTGTTGTTTGTATTATTAAATCAATTAACACGATTATCGTTCGCGCCTCCTGACGGAGTTTAGACTGCTTGACGTTACAATCTCCTCGTTCGAAAGTCAAATAGAAATATCGACGTACACGAGAGCATCACTATATAAATACCTACATAAGCTATCGCGCACAAAAGACGCCCTCCCATGAAATTGAATTCCTTTTACTCCCAGCCCGCTCGCGTGTTCGTGCCGGCCATCTTTGAATTCCGTGATATTTCATATAGTGTAGCAATATCCCGTTAACATCGCGAACTAAAGCTATTGTGAGTCAACATGGCTCACTATGAATGAGCATGAAAGTCGCGCATGATCGTTTCTGCGCGCCAAAGTGCACGCGAGATTTAACGAGCGAGCTTGGCAAGTTATTTAGCAAGTTAAAAATTACATAAGTAAAATATGAGACGCGATAATTATTCGATCGAAAGATTGTTTACAATGCCAACTTTTTATGGATAAATTTATCTTTTCACGACATCTTTGACGTCATATTTTATGTGTTTAATTGGTATTTGCCCAGAAATTGTCATAATTGGAAAGAGATTTGCTGATAGCTAAATTAACTAGATACGGATCTGAAAATAATTTTATTGGACCACCTAAATAATAACATTGAATGTCCAAACGAGTTGCTAGAACGTCAATACTTTTTGCAATACATTAAGTTTGAACGTCTGCATATAATTATTTTGAGGTCCAACAAAATTATTTTCAGATTTGTCTAGTTAAATTATTAGTTTAGTTATTATTTTAACAAATATTGTTTTTTTTTGTATTTGCAAATCTAGTGTATTTTAAATTAATGTATTTTCGTTCAAGGTTATCATAATTGAACGTTTTTCAATTTAAAAATCAATATTCGAGGAATAACATTACATAACTTAAAAGTGTTTCATATTTTCAAAATGATAACAAAATTATGAAAAAATTACAGATTATTCTAAATCATATTTAACAATATAATACGATAAATTTGGTTTACTATCTGGATCATAAGTTATTTTAATAAAAAGTGATTTTTTTTTAATCTGTGCTTTAATAAAAATATATGAAAATGTATTATAAAATAAATGATAAAAATTTCAATTTTTAAATATATGTACATTATGTATTAAAAATTAAAAATTAATTACGTAGAATTATATTGCGATGCATGAACTAGTGTCCAGTAAAAACAAAATACTTATTTGTTCTATATCTTTGTAACTAATCAGTAATTTGCAATAAAACTTTGTATAAATTACTTTGAATATTTAAAATACTTATACAAAAAAGAAATGTAAATTTTTTTATCATTATTAAAAGTTTAATTTTTAATAATAAAAATAATAACAAATAAAATAAATATGTTATTAAACAAAAATAATTTTATATATTCAACAATATAATCTTATTCACTCAACTTTCATATGTAAGTATAGAATTCATTTGAAGTGTAAATATTAAACATATTTCCAAATTTAATTTCCTTTGCAGCTACTGTACGTACAAAATACATACTTAAAATTATGTAAGGGGGGAGGGTTGTGAAAAACATTTATTATAATAAATTTTTCACAACGTAGTTGAAGAAAATGTCTGCAAGATGTACAAATATTGATTAGAATTAAACGGAATTTTGTATAAACTGGAAAAAACGAGGATATTAATAAATTATAAATATTTTAATTAAAAACGTGGCAGCGTATGCAAAACTGTAAGTCGGATTATTCGTCTGTACAACAGTATTTTAGCTATTCGGCGCGCGCGAGGGCCATTTGTCAGTCCCGCCGAGCATTCTATACCTTTCGAATATTGATTTTCGATTTCACCTCCTCATTGCGGCGACGGGGGCGGGTTGTAAATTTCTCGGGGCACACGTCGACCAGCCTTCTCTCTCGCGTGCGCTCGGCCGAAACGACAACGTCTCCGCGAATCTCCGGCCGTATAATTTCCTTTCCCATTGTTAAACTTTCGTACCGGACGGCCATTTTGCCGAAACCGCCTGACTTTTCTTGCGACTAACCGCGCACCGTCGCCTTTCAGACCGTCTACGACGGCGGAACTGCGAAAAGGTGTAATGTAAGCGGGTCACTTGGCATGCAAGTCGAGGGATAGTCGCGCCTCTGGAATTCCGTATGGATTAAGTGACCCCGCGTGCATAAGATTATGTGGAATCGTGTACTGGGTGTCTCCGAATGACAGCTTGAGAGATAAACGGCATGCAAATTGCTGAAAATAACCATGGCGTTATGAAGATTTCTTTATTACACTTCACAATTCTATAACAGGAAACATGAAATGTATGAAAATGAACCCAAAACGTTCATGGTACCGTTTTTTATGTCTGTATAATTGTAATAATCGTTCGATTTAATTATCATTTTATTTATTTTGCTTTATTAGATTCTATTTTTATTTTTAGAGATTAGTAGTATTATATATACAGTGTAGTTGTACATATAATAACTACTAATTGTAAGTTGTAATATTAAATAGTAGTTAAACAAATTAAATATGTTTAGGCTCTAGCGAAATTAAATCAAAAAGAGTGGAAAGCCTGTAAGAGCTACACGAACTAGTTATGTGTAACAATATTTTTATTTGTGGATTATTGAACCATTGTATTATAAAAAAACAGCAAAAAAGAGAATATTTTGCTCAAGTACACGTTTTACATTTTTGAAATTTCGAGACGCTATAAATTAAAGATTTTTCAAGGATCGTGCAGATTGTTCCAGAAAAAAGATGTACGTACTTCCGCCATAAAATTTTGATATGTCAGGTTATCAGGTTTCCAGCAGAAATATCATTCTGCTGGATTTTGTTTCTCATTGTTGAAATTTATACTTGAGACTGATGTAAATTCTCTTTCTTCAATTCAACTTTTATCGCATCGCACCTTCGAAAAAACGAATATTATGGAGCTCACGGAGATTACGCGGCCGATTCTTTTTGCCATTCCACGCTTTCGCAATAATTATTGCAAACACGTCGGTACGTGCCTCGGTTGTTATCTTTAATTTTCCTCCGCCAACCACATTTCTTCCGGTCTATCTTAGCGCTGCGGTACTCAGCGGTAATAATTCAGCTTCGTAATCCGTTCGTGGGAGAAATTGCTATAAAACAAACAAAATAATTCATCAACGTCTGTTGGGATAAATTCCTTTCCACGATACTTTATAGTAGAAGGCGACATAGATTAAGACATTCGATATGTATCTTATAATTTATTATTAAGAATTATTTAACATCGAAGTAAGATAAGTAATGATTTTTATTTACAATTGTAAAACCGATTTGAAATGAAAAATGCATCTATATTTGAACTAAAAGGTTAAATATAAAAAATATTTAATTAAAAATCCGTTACTTTTAATATTAATTAAAGGTAATTGTATTCTCACAATTGAAGAAATGAAAAATTAAAGTGAAAAATATCTTATACATTTTTTAATTTTTTGTTTACGACATAAGTGATAATTATTTGCACAAACAACGATTATTTCGAGGAATAATATGATAATTCGTACAAGTCAATGTTACTTCGAAAAATAAAAACTCATTTGAAAAAAAATTAAATCTGTGCAGAAAAAATGACCAATTCTCTCTCTCTCTCTCTCTCTCTCTCTCTCTTACCATTCAAAATGATATTATCCGCATAAAATTCCGATCCCGTTGTCTTCCGTCGCGCCGCGTAAAAAGGATAAACGCCGTCTGGCTGAAGCCGGCACTTTTGGGCGTCGCGACGGGCGGTTGAGCTTTGTCAAGTTCTTCCAGAGGTTCCCATCCCCGCCCCCTTCTTTATTTTTTCCCCTTCTCTTTTTTCACCAGAGTATGTTCTAGCCTCGGGGGTCTCGAGACCTGCGAAGGAAGAGACGGCGACAACGGCAAGGTGACAACGCAATTTCGCGAACGTAACGGGCGAGAAGGTATAAAGAGATTGTCTTTCGCGCTGGTGCTTAAAAATTTGCACTTTTATGCCTCACGGAATAAAACTATCCTCCGCGTGAGCTGTACGAGCTTTACGTCTCCCCAGACGCGAGTAAGGTTGTGCGCGCTGCCGGCGTACCGTTTGGTTTACGCGTAGCATCGTCTTTACGGCCACAGAGGCCTGAAGCCTGGAAATTATTTTGGGACTTTGCAAATCAACCTACACTGAACGAATAATTTTTTAATTTGAGTAATATTTTCTTGAATGGTATTAAGTAAACATTTCCTTACCCTGCAAATATTTATTAAAATATTTATTTTAAAAAAAGTAACTTAAATCAAATAATATATATTTACTTTTATAGTAAATATTTATTTGCAATAAAAAAAATGTTTACTTAATAATATTAAAAAAAAAAATTATTTA
>NW_017305927.1:124043-153889 GCF_001594115.1 Trachymyrmex septentrionalis
ATAAAAGTAAATTATAAATAAAAAAATAAGTATAAATTAATACTATATACTATTATATACTATTTATCTTTTAATTTTTATACAATGTTTATTGACATATTACCGATTTTCTATCAATTACAATTCCGCAGTTTTATATCTTTGAATTCTGCGCTTCAATTGTTCACTATTGAATCTTTATTTTTTGCCCTCAATCTTTCGGTTTCAACATGTCTATTTCATAAAATTAAATCGGTGGCTGAGATTAAAATACATGATTATACCTGTACATGGCTTGTATGGCAATTAGTGCGTAAATATGATTTATTGGATTTGATATTGAAGAGCTGCGAAGCAGTGAATGTACTATTAAACGTTCGTTTCTCGTTTTACACATTATCCTATTGCAACCTTGCATAAATAATATTAATATACATCATGAAATATGCGACATTATATAAACTCGAATTGAATTACGGTGAATATTTGCGTCATAAATTACTTCCTGATTCTTTACTTTCTGATAACATTTACGTGAAATATCGTATTGAGAATTATTAATATAGTGAACATTTATATTTTTTCTTTCTTTGTAAGTGTTTAATTTATGATTTTTAACAACAAGCAATTCGTGCTTACTTTTCGTAATTTTAGTAATCAGATTTACGTAAAAAGCGAAATATGTTTATGGAAGTATTTAGTTTAATAGTTTGTTAATAGTTTACAAATTGCAAATAATATTACGAATATATTTTAAGTAAGTAAATCTTAACTCTTTAGCTGCAATTTTTTATTTTTGTTCCTTCTGTCTGCAATCTGAGTTTTTTCCAGATTAAACTTTTTTGTTCTAGACTTTTAAAAAAATATGGAAAAATTCAGGATTATCTTTCTCAACATCTATATTATATTATGAAATAGTTTTTAACTTAAATATTAAAATCTTTATTTAATAAAAATTAAAATTTTAGGATGAAAATTGTGCTTGTATAAAAAACAGATTAAACGGAAAGCTATTAAACTGAAAGCTTTTCCACGATAAAATAAAATATGGGCATTCTATTTTATAGGCGCCCAAGTCTTTTCCTAATATGTAAGTTTTCTTTAGACCCATGTGAAGTTGGCCCTCCAACTTTTGAAAAAATTAACTTTTTATAGCTCATTTAGTTAAAAAGTTATTAACATTAAAGTTTCGGGGATGGAACATCTATCGATTGTCATTTCAATTTTCTTCAAAATTTGAGTTCAAAATATACTTTTTGCAGCATAAGTTAGTCCCTCCAAAATTATTCTTTTTATACCTTTTCACCAGAAGTATGCAAACAAAAATTTGAAATATGCATACATCTGCAAACGATGAGCAATCGAATAAGCTATAGAAAATTAATTTTTTTTAAATTTGGGAGATCAACTTCACACGGATTTTCTTTAGATCTTTCTACAATATTCTTGTTCTATTGAACGGTAAACGAATGCACGTTGCAGCATCGACATTTCCGATTTTAGAAGTGTGCAAAAAGTGTTTCTGTTCTTTTCTGTTTATTCGTATTGCATTCCGGGTCTATCCGTCCTCCCTATTTCATGCTGTGCCGCGAACCACAAAATAGATGAACAGAAGATCGAGATGTAAGGTGTAAAAGCGTACGCGTATGTACGTGCGCGCACAGATACTGTCGTGCACGCATATATATATATATATATACCTTCCCTTTGGCGCGGTTCTTTGAAACGCACCGGCTTTGCCGGGGAACATATTCCGTACACGCTGACTCGTGCACTTTCCTGTTTATCCTACGCCTCCATCCCCGGGGTGGTCTCGGGGCGCATCGACTTACGGGCCTGATTTTCCCGTGTCGAATTACCCCCTTCCCTCCATCCCCTCTCTCTCTCTCTCTCTCGCCCTCTCTCGAAAATCTCGAAGTCGATGACAAGACGAGGGCGGTTTTGTTTGAGCAGCGAGTTACCTTTCTCGCTTGGCGGTTTCCCATTGAGATGCTGATGAAATCTGACGACTCGCGAACTTCCCGGGACGCCGTTATCCATGACGGCGACGTCGGCAATGTTGCGATAATACTTTCGCAGCTTTTAACCGCGGATTGCGCCCCCAGCCGATTCCTTACAATCGCGAACTTTGCGAGCTCTAATTATACATACCTGAGGTTCGCATTGTATCTTCGCCGAACAGGCGCGCGTACACTGAATTTAAATTAATAAACTTTTAATCGCGTCGCGTCGCTCGTAAATTTGCATGTCGGAAAATTATGGATGTATTAAGTGACAATAGGGATTGTGATGAAAATATGGATACCTCATGACGGAATGGGCATTGTGCAAAGCGCACTGAGAGAATAATGCTTGTCTATAAATCATAACTTCTATGGCCAACAATAATAAATATGATAAAAACTAATAAACGAAAACTAAAATAAAAGGAAATTATAATAATATTAAAAGATTAATAAATAATTATATGTTTGATAAAGTAAAATATAACTATGTAAAGTTTCTTCTTTTTTTTTTTACACATTTTGTAATCTTCTTTAAGATTGTCTACTGCAGCTTAGATTGTGACATCAGAAGCGAGAAAAATAGGTAAAGAAAATTCTTGCAAATTATATACAAAAGTGTATCTTTTAATAAAAGAACGATTGCAATTGATAGAATAGATTCATAAAATGTACTATAGATTTCCCTTGAGTTTTAGTGATAAATAATCATATATTTGAAATTGAATTATGTGTAAGCAGGAAACGAAACAAATTGTGACAACTATTGACATAAATATATTTTTATTTCTACTTTAAAATAAGAGGACAGTTTTTGATATATTCTACAAGCGTATTCTATCAAGTGAAAATGCTGTTTTATTGAATAATTCTATTTTAGTATATTTTGTAAGAGTTTTTATTATGTATTTTCTCGCTTGTGACGTCATGAATCTGAAATTGGTGAGTGTAGTCAGAAGCCTTAAAATTAAAATCTTTTTCTTGCTCTCGCTTGATTATACAGTCCGTATATTTTAGATAAGCAGTACATGTTTTTGGCTTAGTGTACAGTGGCTTACAACAAAAACTGTCATGAATATCTGTAAACGAACTGTTTGTCCGTCGTGTTTATTAGTGTCATGATAACGAGCGGATTTGTCAACAAGTTTTAGACTGAAAATACGATATCTTCAGGTATTATTCTAGTTCAGATAATAATCGTTCACTAAGAATCGCAGCGTGTAGTCGACAATGATCACTCAACTTCGCAATGTTACTTTTCAATCGTGAAACCTTTAGATTTTTTTGTGATTCTTATTTGTGAGTCCCTGGCTTTTTAAAACCAACGTGTTACGCAAGCAAATCTTAATTGTCATTTAAAAATGCACTGTAACCATCGAGGATATCTTGATGACGTTTCCGCTCATGCAAATATGCGCTGATTTGAATTGGGTTGTTAGTGGGCTTAAATATTCTTCCGCGTAATTCCCGACAGCTTGATTAATCGAGGTTGAATAATTAATCTCGGGTTACCTTATTAATCACGAAAGGGAGGCGTTACTTTACAGACGTCATTGTACACTTAACATTATAAATTCCATTGAAATCGCTGTTGCTTTATGGATATTACAAAATCCATATTCGTTATATATTATTATTATATATCATTATATATCTTCTCGCCGAAATTTATATATTATATAATTTTATTTTATTATTAATTCAAATATCAATTATCGTATTATAAATATCAAATGATAAATTTATCTGAATATGAATATAAAGCGAAATTTAGAGAAAGTAATTTTTGGGATGAAAAATTAATTTTAAAATTATTATTATTATTTTCCCGATAATATTAATATTTATATTATCGCATAAACTTAATTCATAAAAACAGTTTTTAATAATAACCATCTTGCGCGTCAAGACGTCGATAAGCGAGTGCTTCTTATGCACTACGGATAAAATGGGAATTGTGTGTGGTGCCAAGATGCCAAGGAGTTTAATACACGAACGGAGTTTCCATTGTAATGGAATAACTGTCTATTTATCAGTAGCGAGCGCAGACGGTTTGAAGTTCGACACTTCGTCGGCACTGCAGGCAATTAACATTGCGAGTGGCTGATTAACATATTATCGCCGTAAGACAGACAGTGTCGCAGACTTGAGAGATGGGGAGGAGAGAGAGAGAGAGAGAGAGAGAGAGAGAGAGAGAGAGAGAGAGAAAGGGGGAGAAAGAAAATGAGAGAATGAGACTGTGTGTGAGAGAGAGTGAGAGAGAGGAAAAGGTGGGGTAGTCGCGCATGGAGATTGCGTGCATCGAAATTTCGCGTTGAGAGAAGAAGAGGATTGAGTGACGAGATCTCAGACTCAAACAAATAACGAACGATAGAAGGGATAGAAGGGAAGAAGAGATCGAAACCACGCTGGTTAGTGGAAATAGTCAGATATAACAGGAGAAGATGAAAGAGTACTGGGTGGAGAGTTGTGAAGCATCTCTCTCTTCAAGCACGTTCGACTATTAACCCCGTTGAGATTCGAAAAGGTGCTGGCGACTGAAGCCACTGTCTCCACTTGCAACTCCTAGAAACGTTTGAACGAAAGACTTCTAGTGCAGTGTCTCTGTAACAAGGACGAATTCAGCTCGAGAGCTGAAGACAGACGTACTCCTTCCCTCCTCCTGGTACGGCTATGTTCTCCTCTATTTTGCCGTATGTGTTCTCTCTTTCATTCTGCGAAGAATCGCGAACGGAGGTGACATGATTAAAACGAAATTGTCGTCGCGCTTTCACCACGTTCTCCCACGGGAACTGATGATATCCGTGACAAAAAGGGAAGTTTTTGTAATTTTTGTACGTGCACAATATAAAGTACGTGTTTCAAGAAATATTTATATTCTAATAATAATTTGATATTAATTTATGTGCTCCGTTTTCCATTTTTATCTTATCTAAAAGCCTATAATAATATTAAAAATTATAATTAAATTTTACAATGTGTATGTGTGTGTGTGTGTAACAGTTTATGAGATAATTAAAATTACTTTTGTGATAAAAAATTATATACACGGCCCACTTATATTTTTATCTCGAAAGTGCATATAAACTGCTTTATTTACTTTTCTACGCAGCGGGTAGTTTCAGTTGTCTAATTAAATATTTTAATTAATTACAGCTGTCATCTTTTTAAGCGTAAACATATTTTATGAATTTTTTTATTAAAGCTTTCTGTTTTTGGAAATCATAGTTTTGCATGCATTGTATAAATGAAGAGAACATAATCCACTAAAATTTGCATTTATTTACTTAAAATAACATTGAGTAAATGGCTTTTTTAGTGAAAGAATTGCGAACTATTTCTCTTCAGCTCTTTTCCTGTTACGTCGACAAGCAAGTGACAGTGTTGGCATGATTAAAACAAAATCGTCGTCGTCGCGTTATTGCCAGTGCCGCATTTTCTGACGAATTGCAACGGAGATTCGTGGAGGAAATTCCGCACCTCCGGCTAGGCGAGGGTGATTTATTGCGAACTCCACATAATGCTAGACGATACATAGTTCGCTTTAATGTCACTGTTTCCTTTTATAGATGCGTGTATAATATTAAGAATAATGATGAAGTAATAATATTGCCAACATCAAGTTTATTGAAAATGTATTTGTAATTTCAAACTCGGTAAAATAACATAATTTTCGAAAGAAAAATAGCTTGAAATATGTTATAACGTTAAGAAAAGAAGGTATAACACGATAGATAGTATGAAATACATGATTGGTAGAATGATTATGTATTTAATTAAATAATAACAAGAGTTTCAAGTTTCAAGTTAATGCTGTTATTTCAAGAAAATTATTCTGTTTAATGATATTTGAAGGAGTCTAGCAAAATATCTTGTTCTATTTTGTATATACGTTTGTCACTTCAATATTTGATTAACGATATTTTCACAAAGTAGAATAATAATAAAGATGGAAAGTTTGTTGGATAAACTGAGTATATGTACGCACTGAAATATGCCACGTATAATAATGATCGACAGTACATACATCAGTAATAGCAGTGGCATGTCATATTTTGTTTTAACATTTCGTTCTACTAATACTTTTTTACTATAATATAATTATGCCTATTGTAAGTAACGCATAATTCCGCTTTGCGATAAATATTGAAATTTTAACAGCAATTTTACACGTCATTATCAAAAAATGTACTATGCTGATTTCAAACGAAATTAATATAAAATATGGTTTTTATTACATACGCACTCATACACACATATATTAATGTATAATATAATACTATAATACACGAAGAGCAGATTTCCAAAAATGTATTTTGTCCAAAATTTTATTTTTTTAGTTAGAGATGGCATAGTGTTCAGTGTTGAAGACTCATAATTATTACAAGCTACTCTGAGATGTTCGGAAAGCATTTCTTTATCATTAATTTATATGCTGAAAAAACAGACATTTCGAAGTGCATTATATTTTTTAACTAGAGACAAACAAAATGCATTTGTTTAACATTTACAGCAATTGTTTAGCAATTTTGTTTAATATTTCACATCCTGATTGGCATATTGTTATTTTCTGTAAAGTAATTTTCTTGTGTGCAGAGTTTCTTTCTTTCCGTTTTCTGAAAATTACAAATTTTAAAAGTCTACTCCTCATATAATTATTTAATATTTGCCTGTTGTTTAATAAAATTAACGATAGCGAAATTAAAATATTTATCTTGGTTACGCTATATTTTCTGATAGAATTTTATTGCCTCTTGTTTTCTCTCTCTTTTTTACGCTCAGTTACTTATACAATTTTTAACATGAATAATCATCGCAAATGAATAGCCTTCCATTGTCTGCGATAGTTTGGAGCACTTTGGTTGACGACACGAAGTAAGATCGGAAAACGGTTTAGCAAACATAACTGGCGAAAGTTGATGGTGTGAAGAACGTTTAATGCAAGGAGTTGATCGCGCGAGAGCAAATGTAGTATTTCGAATAGAAGAGCATTGTATGGAATTGGAGTGCAGGCCATTGCGATATCTCAGACTTAGCGCACGCTGATCCTACGGTACATATCACGTACATCGTGTTAGGCACATATAGACACATTTATATAGATAGACGCCTGCTACATACATAAATAATTATGTATTCAAACGTGTACGGAGTGCGAATACATAATTGTCATCAATCTCTTCAACTAAGAAACAAATACAGAAAAAAATAATTGCTTTTTTGTCGCAATTATCTTTGAATAACAAGATGCACAAAATAAAATATTTTGGCAACTAATAAATAATTAGGAATTTTACTTATCTTTAGTCTTTAAATTGTCAGTTTGTTAACAATTTGAATCAATGAAATATCTTTATGATTTATTATTTATAAAATGACATCGACATTATGATGCAAAATTAGGGATTAGCGAAATGCTTTTTCATCACGTTACGGTGCTTATTAATGTATGGCGCTTAAGGTAAACGATTCAGTTATACCTAGTTGTAGTATTCAGATTCCATCGGTTACGAAGAGGAGAGACGAATAGAGCAGCTTCTGATAGAGCAGAAACACAGTGACGAGAGAGGGAAGAGGGCATGAGAGGATGGAGGGATCGAGGATGTCGGGTCGCCACAGGGGTCGCAGTATGTAGGCTAGTTGGTAAAGGCAAACGCGAACAATTTGCCGTAATAATCCGATAACTGATAATATTGGCAATTTGGCTGGGGACTAAACGGATCTCGCGGAGTGCCGCTGCGTGCGTTATCTCGATTATTGTTATTGTTCATGATTGTTAGAGGCGGGGGAAGGGGTTCGACCGGGGGCTACAAATAGGTGACCATTTCTTGTGGATATCTTTCCGCTTTCATTCTATCGCGAGCGTTTTGTTATCTGTCTTTCTTTTCGAAATAAAGCAAAAGAGGTCTTTACAATTTCGCAATATTTTGATTAAACGAAATCTTACAAATACACATGGAAAGAACGGTTTTGCTGAAGTATTATATCTAAAAGTTTAACTAAATACAGATCTGAAAATAATTTTGTTTGCCTGAAATAATTTCGCTAAGAACGTTTAAATGTTGATATGACGGTGCTGGAAAAAGTTTTAATATTCTATTAATCAGTGAGCGTCTTACAGAATTATTTTGGTCCGATAAAATTATTTTCAGATATGTATCAATAGTTGACCTTTTGACAAAATTGTTCTTTCCATGTAAGAAAAAAAAAGACAAATAACATATGTAAGAAATATTTTATCTCCGTTCAATAAACGCGTCCAATAAATCATGAGTTCATTTCGTACTTTCTTTCCGAAAGAAGGCACTTCGGCCTCTTCTAGTTACTTTTACAGAGAAAGAATAATTTTGCTAAAGTATCTGAAAATTTAGCTACAAATCTGAAAATAATTTTGCTAGACCATTGAAATTATTACATAGGTCGCGTTGGCTGCTAGAATATAAGCTTTTATATAGCTGAAATAGCAGCATTGTTCATTATGCTTGAACATTCTATTTAATTATTTGGGTAGCTCAGCAAAATTGTTTTCAGACTTGTATCTATATTTTACCTAGCTATATTTTTAGATATTTTAGCAAAATTATTCTTTAGTGTAGCTTACTTATTATGCAGAGTTATGCATCATAAAATTCGATATTCTAATTCGGGCTTATTTACTCTGAGGTACGATGAGCGAACTTCGAAAACTAATGAAATTGCTGAATCAGCAATAATGAGAATTGCTTTAGCCCGAAACTGAATCGGTGAGCAATAACCATGTCCATTTATTTACTCGATTATTCGCTGGAAGCATTAGATATGCGGTTCCATTATTTGCTTTATGGCGCTACATATAATGTTCTTTTGTATGTCCAAAGTAGGCTACATTATACATTTGTAACAAAACAATAGATGAAAATAAAAAGGAAAGAGGAATTCAGCAGATCGCATCAAAGTGATTAAAAATAGTGAATAAATCGCAATCCTGGGAAATGGATCGAATTTGATTTGCTTTGATCCTTAACATCTACACTGAAAGAAAATATTGGCTGCTGCAACAATTTAGATAAAATATGGCATAACATTTTTAATTGGCTGCAGCAGCCAAGTTTTGGTTGCGTTAGTTTCTCCGCAATAATGATATATCAATTTCGATAGGCTAACGCAACTAAAAATTGGCTATTGCAGCCAATTAAAAATGCCATATTCAGTCAATTTTTTTCCTTCAGTGTACGTAATGCAAATGCAGACTGTCCGTTCGCGGTGGAGTCAATCAGATCGAGAAAACATTAATGAAACAAGTCGATCGATGTTTCGAGAATCGCTTTTGTGTAGCGGGAGAAATCGCACTTCGAAATATCTCGATCCTCCTTGGTATATATCGTCCTCGCCAATGTCTGTCCATCAGCGGAAACGAAACGAACCACAAGAACGCACGATCATCTCGAGGAATCTCGACTCCGACGGCACAGCGAGACGTGCCTTCGAAGTTTGCCGGAAGTGGTTTCGGGGGTGATTGATTTCCCACATCGAATCGTCGGCACACACAGTGGTGTGGGGACGTATAGACGAGCGTGCGGTACCGGGATCGAGATTTTGCGGGTTGCCTGTGGAAAATTGTTGAATATGCTCGAGAACAACGAATCGATTGATTAATCATTCATTGCTCGTTAATTGACAAGGTTTTAGAGCAGCTGTCTCTGTTAATGTGCTTTTAAGTCACTTGCTCATTACTGAACTAATTACTAAGTTTTGTCTGTTTGAAATCAACATCGGTTTTTCGATATTTCTTTTTCTTTTAATATTTTTTTAATCTAAAAAGTGTTTGACAAAAATTTTAAAAATGTTTTTGTCTCTATTAATGTGCTCTCCAAGAGACGATGATCCTACAATGGGCTCCCAATTTGTGTTCCTATCCGCATTTGACTTATTTTAATATATCGTTATTGAAAATAATATTAAAGATAATAGATGTAAGCTAATTGTTCAACTTAATATTGCATAAATCATTATTTTAATTATATTTTAATGTACACTCATAATGCTCTTAGCTCCAATATGGGATACATTTAACAGAGACAAGCTTAAAATTTTGTGGCATTATTACTGGACATAAATTCCTCGTATCTTTCGGAAAAAATGTTTACTATACTTTAATAGTGAAAAAATAGAATATTATTTTTAGTATTATACATATTAATAATTTAAAGAGAATATTTTATTTATTTAGTTGTACAAATTTTCTTTATGGTTTATTTAAGTTAGGCTTAACAGAGGCACGTAATAAAAACAATTACTCTATACTGTATGTTAGGGCGAAGAAAGATAAGGTGAACGGTGATAACTTTTTATTCTACTTCGCGGATTTTATCGTCGGTAGAGCGGAGTGTATTATTGATTAGTGGTGTGCACGCGTCAAGCTATAATTTTCATGAATGTTTGTGATTCTGTAATGTGGGTTACAGAAATCTCTGTGCGCAGTAAAATCTCATTAGAACGAAGTCCGTCGGGCATACAAAGGCACAAGGCTGCCGTTCTGAAATTGATTTGTATCGAGCTATGCATATTAGCGCAGACGCGCTGATTGACAATATAATTGAATATCCAGAAGATGAACCTTTTTATTTTTCCCTAATAGTGTAATGGAATTTATCATTTTCTCCACAAATATAGCGACAGATGGAGATGTGGAATGTAATCGTAACAATCATACTCGATCATTAAACAACACAATCAATACATAAACACTCAATCATTCTCTAATATAAGTGTCGATTCGACACGATAATTTTACTTTTGAAATGATGTTACCTTTTTTAATTAGGAGACGATTAATTATTTATTAAATTTATTAAGGAAAATCAATTTAAAGTGAATTAAAATCTCAAATGAGTTAAAATTATATTATTTGTTATAAATATGTAATAAGGATTTGATTTACATAGCGATATAAAAAAATAGATGAGTAATTGCATTTATTTATCTGTAATTGAATCGATGATCTAAAACGGCAAATATAATTTTGTCGCTTTTCTTATCTATATATTTATATAGTTAGTACTATTAGGGATACTGTTACATTTTACTTTATTGAATCAATTTGATCGTTTTTAGTAATTTCACTATTCTATATTTTCCGTCGAGACAATATCGGAGTATCTTGCTACTAGAAACGGCACGGAAATACGTAGATAAAGAGGAAGAGAGAATTAAAATCTAAATTCAACGCTGAAAATCCGTTATTGTCGATCCACTAATCCATTAGATGAACTATGCGATTGAATACTGCAGAGAATAAATGTGAAGAACGTTGATTAAGGAATCGATCTTTCAACAATTTTAATTTTTCATTTGAAAAAACATTCTCGCAGATACATGTCACCTTTTCGTATTACTTATTTGTGAATCGATTTATCGATGTACAGTCCAGAGGTGTAAATCTTTTAACGTGTATTGCACTCGTTCCAGTATCACGAAACGCGCTCTGAGAAAGGTTGTTATCAAGAAACGAACGTCATCAGTTGCAATAATCTTTCTTGGGTGAAAGAGACTCTCTCTGCATGCTTTCGAATCAATTTATCGATGTCGTCTCGATATCAGTTCCTTTCGTTCGTGTCGCGCTTCGGGTATGCACCATAGAACGAGGGAGTACCGAGTGGCGGATACCTATACCAAGTGCAACGTATACCACCGTCGCGTCGGGCCGATTCACCTGGCGCAGGCGCGCTGCACTCACCTCGTCCTACCCTCTGCATCCCCGAGTCCACCCCTGTCCCCGAGGGAGAGCCGACGGAGACGGCGGACTCGTTCGACGAAGACGAGTCGAGTTTCGGGTGCGGGGTCGACTGACAGCCGAACCGTGCTTCAGTCGGCCGGCGAACTCGCGTGCCGAGCCTTCGCGCGTCCGCTGACGCTTCTCCCTCTTTCTCTCTCTCTCTCCCTCTGTCACTCTTTTTCTCGTCGTCCGCCCTTCGGTCGGTGCATCCGGCGCGTACTGAACGTCGAGGACGTTTCTCGCCCCCCCCCGATCCGTCGTTTTGTCGATTCGCCGGTCATCCGGTTGTCCGACGTTCGCGAACCGGGAGTTTGCCCTCCCCGAGGAATAAAAAGGCCTCTGGATGGTCTGTTCTGAGATGCATCGTGGATACTGACTGAGAGCGAATGCCCTTCGTGGAATAAGGATGTTTCTCCATTGCGACGCGAACCGTTCACCGGCAACTCTCGCGGACGGATGATGATCTGACTCGGGAACTGCTCGGATGAATAGTGCAGGAAGTGGGATTCGAGGAAGTGAATGTGCAGTGCGCGCGGTGTTCAGTTCGTTGAGCGGTACTCGAAAATATCTCCGAGGACCCGGCCGGTGAACGCAGTCGATCGAATATCCGTGCCGAAAACGTCAATGTTTCCGCGAGGCTCCGTTAAACTACTCGGAACGCCAGAACGCAAAGAGTGCCGGAATCGTGCATTGTAAGCACCGTCAAAACTCGCCAGGTATCGAAATAGTGTAATTTTTCTCGCTGTGTCGAGCGGCACCCGGTTATTCCGGAGTAACATATCGATGGTTTGAAGAAACATTGCGAAAGATTAGGAGGATTGAGATTACCGCAAGTTGTTTGTCTATCAGGGGGTTGTCTATCAGGAATCTGCAAAATCAATGTTTACAGTCATCACAACGTATCGATGATCCAAGAAGAGTAGAAAAATTGCTCATCTCTAAGCTCCGTCACGTGATCTGAGATTAATCAACCTCTCGGTCAACAAGTCCAGAACGCTGTACGTGACGAGTCATCCGTGAAAACATATCAGTGAAATGTCAGTGAAGCAGTGCATCTCGCGACCCGTCGAGATCCGTCACGTATCGTATTGGTGAAATTCTTGGCAAAAGCGCCTCCGCTCGCGACGAATTGTTCGGGAAACGTGCCGTTGATTCGGGAAACTGCGGTGAGATCGCGGAAGATCTAGGAGGCGAATAAGATCGGTAAGATCCTATATCGATGACGTGTACTGAGGCGTGCGTGACGAAATCGTTCGGCAATCGTCCTATCTGCAACATATCCGTGAGTCGCTCTCTCTCTTTACAAGCGAGCAACATATCATCTCCGTCGCGAGAAATATAATATAGTGCCGTCGCGAGTCTCGTGAGCTTTACGAGCGCGTGGGATCGATAGTCGTCCGCGATAACCATCGTTTTCCGACGGTCTGCATTGTTCCGCTGGCTCGGGAAAAAATATGCCGTCTCCCGGTACGCAGCACCGTGACACGGCCTGTGCGAGTAGTACAAGCGGACATTAGTTCGCCCGAGCCGTGATGCGACTCGGCGATTATCACGGACAGGACTTGCACTTTCGCTAATAGTATACGATTTTTGTCGCACATCGCAAGGAGTCGCTGTATCGATTGGAATTCAATCTCTGTCTGGTGTAGTGTGGTCGAAACGCTCGACTGTGAATGAGACTACGAGGATCGAAGCTCGTTAATTAAAGGCTGACCGGGAGTCGAGACGAGAAGTGCCACCAGGTAAATATTTCCCGTGGCCACATGGCGAGATTGTAATTTCACGCTGCGCCATTTTTCTCCGTCCTCGTCCACAATGACGGGAGGACGGAGAGAAAAAGAAAGATTAGAACTGGATGTTTTTCCGAGACGTCGTTTCGCGTTAATCCACGGATAAGGTGAGGCGTGATTTTTCGAGAACGCGGCGAGGAGGAAATTCGTTTTCGTTTTCGACGTTATATATATCGTCGTTGTGCATCGGTGAATTGTATAAATTCCTTCGCGGAGTCTTGTGCGAAGGATGCACTCCAGACGATTCATAAGAGTAGAAAGGGATCGGGAGTGGTATAGGAATGGAGGTGGGAAATCCCCTTTCGTTCTCTTCCGCGTACGAATTTCCGGCGACGTACGTTTACGGGTTCCGCGATCGTTTCGCTTTACGCGAAATTGGATTATCGACCTACTGTAATAGTCCTCCAGCATCTTCTCGGAGGACAAGGACACGTGTTCTGGATTGTCCTCCTCCCAATTATGTACTTTCCACCAAGTTACCGAAACATCGGGCGTGAAAGAATTCGATTTTTGCGATAGAGAACGAGCTATGCGGTTTTCGATACCGAACATGTATATTCTCTTTATTTTTGTTAATTTTTTTTCTAATACAAATCTTATAAAATGTCTACGTAAGCCATCGCGGATGTTGGTGCGTGAATTAATATTCACACGATAGAATTTGCAATTCGAAACCAATTGGAATATACTTATCGAACAATGTTAAAGCAAACATTTCGATTCTAGATCTGACAAGAGTTTTTTTCTTCAGTGCAGAAGTCAAGTACGAAGTACTACAAAGTACAAGAGATTTTTTTTTTTTAGAGAAAAGAGACTCTCTTTATATCCATTGTGAATTCATGATAAATTCCATTTTATTATGATAAAACAAATTTTTTCAATTAACAATACTTTAAATTTATATTACGTGATACGATTTTATTTCTTTGTTAAAATTTTTATTTATTTAATTCATAATCCGCTCTTTGTGCGCGCAATGGAAAATTTATGCAAAAAAAAAATCTACTCGTCTGACTCACGTAGAGCTATCGCGAGGTAGAGGTACCTGCTTTTCATATTTTTCGCGAATGTGCAATAAATAGCGTTTTGTTGATTACGCGGATGCTTTTGGAAACGTGACCCCACCAATAATACTGTGACACAAATAATACCGTTGTTACCGTTCGAAAAATGGAATACAAATCACCGGGATTTAGGGGCATCAGGCATCGTGTCGAATTTATTAGTCTCGTCGGGACGTTTCCGTTCGCTTGTTCGTTAAAGAGCGCGCGAAATTGGCGGCTGGTCAATTTTATTAGCTCGAACGACGCGGATTCGATTCGACGCTTTGTTGATATACTCTTCGTGATATCCCTCGTTTTTACCTCTTTCACCTGTTTTTTTATATCGACACAATTGACTGACGGAGTGACATTCAACTGCCGGTCACGAACGGTAATAGACGTGATCAGGATTTTACGGTCAGTAGTGATAACCGACAAATCTTCCGTGCCGTAACACTCGGTAGTCTATCAAAAACGCAGGTTAGGGTCGTATTATAGTCTGAACCTTTGACGTAATCGTCGAGAGTTACATTTTAAGATTTTTATTGTATTGAATTGTCGATATAAGATTGACTTGTAGCAACGACTTTGCAGGCGTTAGGTACTTGTTTCCGAATATCGCTGAATATTCGGCTAATATTGAGGTAATATCGATTAATATACGAGAATTTGTACCAAGAGTTGGTAGAGCTTTTTTCATCATGCGTTGCCGTTAATTGCTAAATGTGTTAAAATAGGGAAATTTCAGTAACTCGGTATGATTTATCGCAAATTGTGATTTGCTTGCGATTTTTCATTTCAATTCTATTCGTGACTTGAATTATAACCCATGGATACTGCTTCATACCGTTAAATAACAAAACACGATGGCAATTAATTTCCGTAGCATTTTGGTCGATATATCATTTTCAAACGTTATTGTACGCGGAAAAGAAGGCGCCGCTATATTTTTGCTCGCGTTCGGTAACAATTCGGGCACAAATTTGGCATGGACCGCAATTAGGCTTTTCACTTCATTTTGAAGTGCAATATTTTGGCCAACGTTGCACATGCCAGTTTCAGCTTTCTACGTCAGTCGGTTAAACAAAACTGCGCGTTTTAATGAGATATCGATAATTGCAAATTTACCGCGCAATTTGATAAAAGGCGAAACGCCGGTGTTAATTCGGCGACGCAACGTCACTTGGTTAGCGTCGACGTGGAAGTAACGCGATCGATGATAAACGCGGGCCCCGCGTCGAAATCCTGGCGAAAAGCTCGATAGGAGGAAGGGAGCTGTAGCACAGCTATCTCGCCGCAATTTCGTACATTACCGGTCTTAATCGCAGGAAAGTTTACCCGGAAGCTTCCACGTTGCAGCTTAAGTTCGCGCGATATCGGTCGGATCGATTGGCACGCCACGTTGTTGTAACGATGACGCCTGTGTGATAAAGTCTCGATTGGCCGGGGAAACTTAGAGGCAAACTGTAATGAGGCTCGTCGGGGATTACTCTGTAAATCATGATCTCGATCGCGCGATCCTTTGATCTTCCACTCGCAATGACATTGACTTGTACTTCCGCTAAATGATTCCGTTAAATGATTTCAAAACTGTGTTCCATTTACTGTATAAATAGTGAGAGATAATAAGACATTATGTGTCGTTTTGGCAGTTATATCGTATTTTTACAAATATTATTATATAAATTAATTTAATAAATTATAGACGAATTTCTCGAGAAGAATCGATTTTTTTTAAGCAAAATTAAGTTCTTTCTGGCTTTTTGTTATATATAGGTAAATATTAAATTTGATATTTAAGAAAGCAGGAGAGAAGTACATATAGATATTACACGAATCACAATAATTACACAGATCATTATTCATCTAATTATTTAGAATATTGTCTGTAAATGTTTTGAATGTAAAACTAAAATGGCGAAATCTGATCACTTTTGTGACTTAAAAAACGTAACAAATTTACGCCGACATACATTTGTGACTGTAAAATCAATATTGCAAGGAACGATGTAAAGGTGAAAGGTATTTTATAGTTTAAATTGCGCAAAAAGTACTTACTTTCGTGCCGCTTATCTTTGAAAGTCGAGGCATATACGTTTTTGTTATTTTTTTTTTCTTATTGTTATTTACGCAAAATATCTACATAATATGATATGGCAGAAACATGGATTTTATTAATCTCGGGAATATTAAACGCGGTTATTAAACCCTTTTCTACTCAACAGTTTTTTTCATCATTATTGGTTTGTTATTCATCTTTTTTAATCCTGATCTTACGATGGTTTGTGCCACGATAATTAAGCATGCTCAGTCGAGAGCAAAAGAGATCAAAAGAGTTTAATTAAATATTTAATATTCGATTAGCGCGGCTTAATTTTTTTTCACTTCTCTTATTTGGATACTGACATTATTTTTTATAATTAATTATTTTTAATTTCTACTTATTTTAAATATTATGGATAATACTTATAGATTTTTCCCTTCGTACGTAAACTTTAGCATTTTTGTTTTTCCTTCACGCAATTCGTAAAGTGATGTCTGTATGTGCTTTCGTTCACGTGATTTTTATTGCATAGTTATTATCATACTGTCAGTAATCAATTATTCAGTAATTTTTTTCGCTTTTGTACTGAATTTATCTACTGCAGCGATCTCACTTTATTTTGTGACGTTTATTTTTCTAAGCTTCTCGTTGTGCTATTGGGATGCGACAAAAGTGGGTGTTCTTCGGACTCTGTTTACGACTGTGTGAAGTTCTCGGCATAGTCCGGAGGAATTATTCGGGCCAAGAAACCGGAACCGCGTTAGCACTCCGACGTTACTTGTTAACGGCGCAACTCGTAACTTCGGACAATTATTCAGTGGTGTAATTGGTCCGCCCGGGATCTTCGGACCGCGTAACTCCTGTAACTAAGAAACAGCTCTGGAGGATAGGTTGTTTTCGATCTCTTTACCGAGTTTGTTTCAGTTATATTTGTAATTTGTTCTTTTTATGCAGTTAATAATATGTTATTATTATAACTTCTGTTTTAATTATTTATTTACAATTAAAACAAGTTTGATTATTTTGTACTGTGGAAGAAATACGTTTTTTGAATTCTTTTGCTAGAAATTTGTATTAAAAAATATATACATGTATAATAAAATAAAAAATAATTTTCGTGATTCCAAGAATAAATTAAACACGAATAAAATTACTATAATATGAGCATTTCGTGGTTGTTGATGCGTAAGTAAATATATTTATAAGGCTATAAGATATAATTCGCAAATGATAATAATTTTGATAAAAAACATTTTTGCTAATACACTTAAATTCGTGTTATAGCGTATCACAGTGATAAAAGCAACGGATTGATGGGTTTAATTTGTTAACACCTGTTAATTAATCGCTATCCGACTCAACTTTTTGATCGTAAATGAAAATTGCTATCTCCATTAATCAAGGTTTGTTTATTGAGTGGTTCTCCATTATGATTGTCGAGGCGTGAATGCGATTATCACGTCTCCCGAAAGCGAGATAACATAAATATCAAATCACCGAAATTTGTGAGAAAATTCAACTATCAATTTCTGCTTGATTAGTAATTCTATGAATAGGCTTTGCACACGCCAACGATATATTTTGCATCATTCACGGCTTTAGCGAATTTAACAGCAGGAAATATTTACATATTTATATGAAAATCTGTGTTATATTTAAATATTCAACATTCACACATTTTTCAAATACTACGATCAAAATTGAAAATTCAATTAATTAAATATCAGTTTGATAATTGAAGGAGTTTTATTTTTTTTTTTTTGCAATATATCATGCACTCGTAGTAACATTGAAATAAATATTTGCAGTGAAATTTAACAATATATTTTTTTATATACATATTGAAAAGCAAAATACAAATAACTGCAAAGAATATGAAATGCATACTGTATAAAATGCGTCGATATTTTTTGTTGACATCGGCATTCTTTGTTGCCTAAGGCAACTCTATATGTGCGCACAAAAATGTTTTAATATCGATATTTTAAAGTATCGACCGGTCGAATGTCGTCTATCCAAATTCAATTTGTAATTAACAGTCGTTTAAATAAACTATTTTTTCCGTGTCTGTATTCTGTTTTCAATAAATCGAGCTCAAATTTAATTCGCCGTACTTAATCGCGACCATTTAATCTTCTTTCCGTTCATCATTCTCGAGTTTGCACATCTCGGCGATTTATTTTGCTATCGCCATTGTCGTAGCATAGCGTAATTTCGTAATTTTTGTATTATTAGCCCTCTATTAATTCAGCAATCGCTCGCGGCTGGACTATGATCTCTCTCGGAGTGAGGTGTGTTTAATTTAACTCGCTTGAGTCACAGCGAAGAGATCCTCGGCAATCACGCCCTATCATAAACCCAAGTAATCCTCGCAGAATTTAATTAGGACCACTTTTCCTTTGCCCGCCTTGTAACTACCTTATAAGCGCCGAGTAATTTTATTCAAGAATTCCGTCGGCCATTCTTTTTCAAGTATCCGGACGTCCGTTTATTTTATCGCGTCGGGAAGATAAAGGGCAGACCGGGCACTTCGGAGAGGATCTTTGCGCGTGAAAGTTTATTAAGTAACAAGCGAAGTAACGAACACTCGATCGCTTTTACGCGCGAGTAATAAACGTTAAACGTTGCCAATAACTGTCTGTTATATTTTTTATTTTCCTGAAATTACGCGTCTTAGATTCACGAATTTATATTCCAACTTCTTGGATATTCTTCTATATGAAAATCAAAGATTCCATCAGGAACTCGCTTTTGTCTTACTTGCGATATTTGCAGCTCATCGTAGTTCTTACACGAAATTATGGCCAGTCGCAAAATCTCGAAGAGAGATTGGATATTAAGGGAAAGGAGAATAGGATAGAGTTTAGTTGCGACTGCCCGTACTTTTTATGAGAAAATGCATGGATTACGGCTCGTAAGAAATACAAATTGTCTTAGATAAGGCCGTGCCGGTCTGATCGTTCTGATTAATGTCTGGCTTTCTAGATACACGGCGGTGTACGTGAGCATGAACATGCAGCCGATTTAGAGGCGCTTTGGGTGCGATTACGAGTTGGCAAGATAATGCTCTGGAGCAAAAATTTTTACGCCGCAAGCCGATGATTTTTCAGAAGTTAACACGTAAGCAGTCAGATAACAGATTATCAGTAAAAGTCGATTTTTCGGAGAAAAGTGTTTTTATATTTTTATAATTTATATGCATTATAAAATCCGTTTTCACTTTATTTTTATTTTCGAAGCAGAAGAGAAGTAAGAGAAATAAATAATCTTTTATTAAAAATCATTTGTACATTATGATCAGTCAGTTACATCTATTATTGATAAATAATGATACTTATAAACACCAGAAACTGTTAAATAGATGATCAGATAAAGAATTAAAACTCTCTTTCTCTTTTTCTTTCTCTGTCATTATTGCTTTTCAAAATTAATTAAGGTGAAATATTCAAGATGGTTGAATATCTAACGTCTGTCTGTTAATTCATCGAATTAGTTATAATGTGCATCTGTAAATATATGTCGGATTTGGTGGAATTTAAGGAATATATACCATATCCGTACGTGGGAAAATGTCGTGTTTGCTCCGCCTGATCAAATAAACGCGCGTGTCTGGCGAATAGTGCATCCCATTTATCGTCTCTACACTCAGCCTATCTCATCCTCCTCGTGTGAATGCAACCTACACAGAATGCGGCGCGAATGATTCAAGGAGCAGCCGACACGGAAAGAATCGACGAGCCGACTTCCTTGGAGCTCGTGTGTCTTGATTTTGTTTTCCTCGCTATTATCATAAATCACGTCGATCGCTTTTGCGCCGTAAAATTTGTTTTAATGATTCTAATCCTTCTTGGAGTGACTTTAATGGGAGTTTATTCAAATGTTAAGTCAAGAGGTCATTTATATTACACACATATATCTATTATTAACCTTACATTACTCGCGTGATTTTTTTAAATATAATTTCTCGCGTTGGAGATGTTTCTGAAATCTCAATATTATGGACGTCTCCCTAGCTTGCTTTCCCCCCTCCACCACTTAACCAAATCTTAATGAATAAATTCTATAATAATTATATAAAATACATAGGATTTATGCGCTATTTATGCGCTTTCATATTCTCATAGTTTCAATTTTTGCGCTGTATTCCTTAAGACACTTCCGTCTTAGAGCAAACGGACATATATATAATATATATTCATCCCTAAGTCGTTTAAAATTACCAAATTAATAAATCGAAGATATAGGCATATTGCATAATTAGATAACGTAATTTTGCAATAAGTGCAAAAATTTTGAGAGTGCATAAATAGTGCATTATTATATAATTTATTCATTAAGATTTGGTTAAGTGCGGGGGGGGGGAGGAAGAGAGGCAGACATATATTATGGCCAGTATTCATAGTCCATTCTTGTATTTAAGACTTATAAGTAAAATCTTAAAATGTTATGAGCCAATCAAAAAGTCGTATTAGTATCTGAAGACTTACTTAAGATGGTTTTGAAATTCTCATCTCAACTTTCATTCTTCTCTTTGATGATTTACAATTAAATAAAAAGATTGATAATATTGTATACATTCTTTGTCTACATAAGGATGAAATCGTGCTGAATACAATAATGTGTATAAATAACATTTATGCATTGAACACATTTATAAGGCAGAGATGTATTGGACATCTCACGTAAGAGTAATAAAGGGTTAATTATCATTGTTTCGTATTTTTTCATGTCTCGAGAGAAGCATACTTTACAGTTTTATCTTTGAATTTGCCGTTGTAAACTTGTTAGCTTCTGGATTATTTTTCTAAAGCTTTCCTGTAATATCAAAATCTGTGCTTATTCTAAGTTAGTTATAAAGGATAAGGATCTTTCTATCTTGCGGCGCTGGTTGAACACGCCATTTGCGATTATTTGAATCTGTTTGACTAATCTCTATTTTAACTCTCATCGTTTATATTGGAACGCAACAATTACGTACAACACGAAAATCTCAAATGCATACGGGGGTACATTGTACGAACACATGCACGTGTCTCGTGTCGTCGCGCCATTAACCTTTTGGGGCCAAGACTCCGGCATTTTGACCCGACATCCCGACATCCCGGCCCGGTTCGCATCGATATTTCACATGCTAAAGTCGAGTGTTTGTGAATCGCATTCCCCTTTTGCGCCCCGTAGATGTGCAGTTTTAGTAAACCATGCATCTTGTTACAAGCCTGTTGTTAATAGTAAAATTGGCTGAAAAAGAGGCTAATGCTTTCAGACATGTATAAAGGATAATTGTTAAAAATAACGGAAAATTATATCTTCAAAATAAATGGTCGAAAATCATTTCTTATTGACAGTAATGAATAAATTCAGATAACTATAAAAATAAATCGAATAAGCAAGAAAACGATCAATATGCAAATATAGATTTTGGTATTTAATAATATTTTTTTAAATGTAAATTCTAAACACATCTAGCGCGAGGATTTGATAAGAATATTTTGAAACAGTTTTAAAAACATCGAGGATTTGATGAAGAGTATTTTGGAACAATTAAAAATATCGAGTTTATTATTGATTTCAGTGCTCACTTGTTTCATTCGTTGGAAGAGGGAGTAGTTTTTTAATACTTGCCGTGACAAAATTAGTCTTGATTTACCACCACGTATCACGTATTATAATTTACCAGTGTCTTCGTGAAATATACTCGCCGTATCACGATCGCTTTATTATCTCGCAATTATGCGGAATCGAGCAGAACTGTATTTGCATTTATTATCTCGGCTAACCGCGGAATAGAGTCAAAATGCTCAAGCTCGATTCTGTCTCATTGACATATCCAATCCGGCATTAAAAGATAATATTGATACTTTTCTAGCTATACATAATCCAGCTATTCATCATCTACACCGCAATTGAGACATCTCTCGTGTTGAAACATTATGCACAGAATTACTTCATTAATTATATATTGGAAAATATATATAATCTATGGATGACTCACTGAGAACACTTTCTGATTAATAATGAATGAACTAGAAGATTTTGAACATATCAATTAAAGCTTTGATTATTTCAATTCGAATTATGACAAATTTAGTCAGAAAATTCTATTCTGTCCATTTTCGATCATAATTCTAATTAATACAATCAGACTATTTTTCTGGTGAGTCAGGTAAATTATATAATTCTATAAACTCGATTTATTTTGCCGACTTAATTTGCATCAAGCGTTTTTTTTTTATTTTAGTACGAGAAAATAGAGACAGTAATAAAGGAAACGCGACGCATTTAGTCGATACTTTGTTATTTTTGGTAAAACTTTGTTTCACGAGCATTAACAAGTTTTAATTTAAAAAAATCGTTCCCGAATATAATTCTAGTTTTAACATGTATATTAAAATAAAAATTTAGACTATTGTACGTTATTATGTACGTTCTAATTGGGAGATGAAGAAGATGAATTATGTTCGGTTGTCGCTAACGTCAGCAATAAAATATCGTCAATTACAATCGAATCGTAGTTTTCGCGCACAAGTCTCTCGCATCGCCGCATCGCGGACGTATGAAATAAATTATTTTTTTTTTCGTTGCGCGCAATTTCGGATTTTTTTTTCTGCGTTAAACGTTCCCGCGAGCGCACTAACTTTGTAGGGCAGCCGGACGGCAATTTTTCAGCGGACGAAACGAGCCGCGCGACCCGGCAGTTTATTACGGCCGTAGCGTGATTCCGAAACTGCCGCATCGATGACGGCGAACGGCGGCGCGCGAATTTCCGGCACGTTAAAGTACCGTAAAAAGAGATCGTGAAGTCGGGAAAGCGCGCGTAAATACGTTGACCATGTTCGAAAAATTATTTCCCCGATATATATATATATTCGCGGGTGGGTGTGTGGAATTCGGGGAAAAAGCGCGAAATAAAATCTGGAAACTAAAATATATGAAAAGTATAATATCCGTGTGGGACGGGTACATTTCCGGATAATGAAATTTCGCTACGCTGACTCGCTTTTGTCATAGCGGGGGATCGTGATTTTTCCAACTTTTACGCGTCCGTCGTTTCGGATCCTCCCCCCTCCCCCCTTTCCGACATTTTGGGAACAAGAGGGATATTCCGGACCGGTGACACATTTTGGACAAAGGAATTTTCAGTATTACATTGTGACGCGCACTTTTCTAATGTCGCGAATTGTAATCTTTGTGGGGCTTTGTACGTTCACACTGACGAGTCCGACGGCTATCAGAAAATTTCATGCCTCTCGTGCTATGCGCGTGTGAATATTTCACGAGATTCCCGGACTTTACCGCCGGGACTTCATGGCTCATCGTCGACCCCGAAAATAGTACCCGTCTCTCGCGAACGGTATTGCTGGTGAAACGACCGAGCAGGTCACTCCAAGAGCTCTTTTATACCACATCGTACGATCAACCATGGTACCGAAAGAGATAGTCGATCGAAACTTGGAACTTTTGGCTCATGTTGGTAAAGCCAATCTTCGTCCTTTTTCAGAGCGGAGCAAAGGGGGAGAGATTGTCGGGACGAAGATAGCGGAAGGTAGAAGGAATGAAGGGTTGAGGAAAGAAAAGAGATTACCTCGTGTAAAATCACGGCGCGCCGACTTTTCGTCGTTCACGAAACAGCCTCGGACAAGTCAACGAGTTCCTTCCTCTTCCTTTCATCGCTGATAATTCCGCAAGAAGACATTCCGTTATAAGCTAGCCAGACAAAGAAGCTGGCTTGGTTTTTGACCAAGAAAAGGCAACACGTCTGTTCTCAAATAGGACTGCGGTTTATCCGATGTTTGCTCATGCGATGGCATCTATTCAGAGGATGCTAAAAAATGGACATTAACTCTTAAATCTCACGTTACTCTCTAAAATTTTTCAAGTGGAATCTAACACTGAAAAGTGAAATTTCATTCTGGAATTGACAATTAAGCTACCTTTTTTTAACACTAACTCAATCGTCACTTTTTTTCACTTTTTAGAATTAGATTTCACTCCAAATATTTTAGAAAATATGAAAACAGCGCGACACACATACATGCACACACACATTTAGTATATTTCAATTAAAATAATTAAAATAAGATAAAATTGTGCTCTCGAGATAACAAATAAATATATTGATAAATTAATACAGGCAATTGAGAGTAAAATTGTGACACAGTTATTCAAGCGTATATATAAATTATATTTCTAAGATGTTACATGTACTCGTATATTTGTACAATATCGAATGTTTCAGCTTAGTTCGAGTCATCATTAGCGATGTTAAAGTATTAATTTCAACATTCGTAATTATTTCATCGTGTTCGATTCCAACCAAGTCTCTTTGATTTTACTTTTGAGAAACTTTTTTGTCACTTTTAATTAGTCGTGACTAAATGATCACTATGAATAATGTGATGAATTAATTTATTGAAAGATGTTATAAATAAAAATTATTAAAGGACTTACCCGCTGCAATCTTTGAATCACTATTAAATACTTTAACTAAAAATTATGGATTGTGATAAATCTTTAAGAGAGAGAATTTGCGCTTACAGAATATAACTTTGAAATGACAGTTACAACATGAGTCTGAACAGTGAAGCATTGTTTGTTATTCGACAATGCTTCAGATGTTGTAATTGTCATTTCAAAGTTATATTCTGTAAGCGCAAGTTCTCTTAAAGATTCATCACAATCCATAATTTTTAGTTAACGTATTTAATGTTGTGATTCGAAAATTGCAGCGGGTGAGTTCTTTGAACATTTTTATTTATAATATTGTTCAATAAATTAGTAATCATTTAGCCACAACTAATTGTAAGTCACAAAGAGGCTTCTCAAAAATAAAATTGAAGAGGCTCGCTATGCTGCTGCATTCTTGGATTCGAACATGATGGAATAATTGCGAATGTTGAAATTAATACTTGTACATCGCTAATGATGGCTCGAACTGAGTCGAAACATTCGATATTGTACAAATATACATGTAAGACCTTAGAAATATAATTTATATTTAACGCTTGAATAACTGCATAAAAATAAACATATTGTAAAAATTTTTTTTGATTAAAACGTCGAATATTAAGGAACATAAATGCATATAATGTACTTTTAAAATATAATTTTAATTTTTAATATACTCGATTTCTTTCGAAAAATTCATCCACAGAGAACCTTTCAGAGAAAGGTTTCTTCGATTCAAAGAAATGTTTCTTTGCTATACGTTAAAGAAAAATTTCTTTGATTTGAACGTCATTTCTTTAATTTAAACATTTATTTTTTTAAATTAAATAAAAAGATTTGATTGATTTAAACAAATTATGTTGAAATTAAAGAAATTTTTTTTTAACAGAAAAGAAACATTTCTTTGAATTGAAAAAACCATTCTCTGGATGTTGTTAGCGATATTCTTGTGTCACTGATTGTATATCTGAATTAAAGCAACGTTTTGATTTTAACAGGTGCTGTCAGTTATTTTTGACGAGTCTCTTATTTAACAGAATTATATTTATTTTAATAAAAATATAGAGATTAAAAACTATACTAAGGAATAATATTAAAACTCCTTTTACGTTTATTTAAACGTTTATCATTGTTTTCGCAAATTCATGAAATATTCTTCGCTTCCTTGAATAATTGGCGTCTAATGGTAACGCAGGTATGTTTGCAGCGAATTTCGTGTGACTCGCTGAACGACATCTCCGATAAAAAAGGTGATGACGATAAAGTTTGTCCTTTGCACGTAGAAAAAGAGAGGAAGAGAGCAAGAGCGAGAGAGAAAGAGAGAAAGAAATAAAGTCGGAGTCGATAGTAAACCAAATTAAAGACTCCGCGCGAGGGCGGTAAAGCAATTTCGTAGTCCCGCACGGGAGGCTCTTCGTGAGGCGTTTCCACGTCACCAAGCGCGAATAGTGAGCAAGAGAGTAATGGCGAGAGAGCCGATAGTACCCAAGCAGGATACAGGACGTTGGATCTATTTTCTGTGAATGACTATAGTGAAATCTCCGCTTTGCCTGTGCACGTTCTTGCATTTTGTTCCTGAAAGGATTTCTCTTAATGATCTGGCAAAGTCTCGTTCCCGTCTTCTTCCTTCGCAAACGGAAACCACGATTATTTTGTCATTTCTCAAGACTATATAATTAATTTGTTGAAATGGAGCTTGCTGAACTTGCCAAACGTACCGTCGTGCGTTTTGAGAGAATCTTAGAACCCTTAAGACTTAATTTACTGAAAAGTAGAGATTTAATTTGAATGTTGTTGTGTTCGAGACTCTTTCTTTTCTTCAGGAAAAACAAAAACAAAAAAAGCACTTAATATACATTATATGAAATGTAATGAATATTGAACGATATTCTCGAATTATTAGGATATTATTGCACAATCAAAAAATTAAACAAGATTTGCAAATACATATATATTTAATTATATTGCAGTTTAACATTTATACTTTAACTTACTAAATAAAATCAATTTGATTGACGTAAAGGGATTTATGACTAAAAGTAAGTGCGTAATGCATTTTATATACACATCAGTACGATATTGTTACCGTACGATTCTTCATTTAAAGCGAACGCCGACGCGCAAGTCATCTCTGTTATTAGAAACGCCGGGCTGCGAAATACATTTTACATTATATGGAACGCAATAATATAAAACGCAATCAAAAGCAGCTCAGGACATGACGATATCCTGTTAGATTTCAAAGGAACAATGATGAAAATCAATCCTTTAAATTAAAACATTTTATTATTTTTAGCTACTATGATAATAATAGGATTGAATACAATACAATGTTCTTATATATAGTTAATTGAAAACAATAGTACATGACAAAATATCAAAAGCGTATAACAGGTATGATTACAGGTAAGAATTTGACGCCTAATCTGAATGAATAATTGACAAAAAAAAATGTATGTCAAAATGTAAATTAATACTCGTTTTTGTAGTTAATTTTAATTAGAATAAAAAACATCCATATTATTGTGTACACTTAATAAATAATAAAGTTAGTATATAAATAACAATAAACTGGTAAAAATAACAATAAATATTAAACTTAGTAAATAATAATTGATCAAGTAATATATATTTTTAATACATTTTTTAAGTTAAATTTGAGTTGTTTAATTCTTTTGTTAATTAAATTAACGATATATTGAGTAGGAATAATAGTGATTTGTAACAATTTTTGAGAATTTGTAAAAACTTAAATTGAATAATATGACATTATGAATTCAGTGTAATTCATAACAGAGCACAGACGCGATGAAATCCCTCTTCTTTGTCTGATATTTCATCGAATATTATCTGTACGAGATAGAGAGTACTGGTTCAAAAAACATTTGCTACGCGACACAGAACGAATTATTACGGAATGGAAATTTTACGAGATTTGCATTACATTGAGTGCATGCTCGAACGGATCGCATCACGCGATATCAATTATAAAAACAGCAGGCGGACTATATATCGCGTGGGTGAGATACAAGCGCGTGATTTGTGCCACCCCGTCGTCCAAGTAACGTTTCGACTAATGCCGATTTTATTCGAAAAAGCAAATGCCTTGGGAAATCCCGGAGCTACAAGGTACGAAGGGATGTAATGTTTAATGTGCGCAATTCTTTCGAGAGAACTTTATTATTTAAACCAAAATTGCTCGCGCTTTCTTGTGATTGCTTGAAGGAAATTCGATAGTTTTTGTAATCTAATTTAATAGTCGTCGGATAATTTAGATTCTATCAACCAACTTTATTTCACGACACAAAACTAAAGAACTGTTTTATAGCACGCTATACGTTGTACTTTTCTCTCCAACAATCGCGATGCAATTATCGTCAGCGTTAATCAGTTTCCACAATATCTAGATTTTAATTAGTAGGAAGATCATAATAGACGTGAGTTTAACTTTTCTTTTTATTTGAACGCTCGAAAGAGAAAATCAGAAATGTAGTTTCCGTCCAATGGAAATCTATAAACGTACATAATATCGTCTGACCGATCTAAATATTTGAAACAGGTTGAAGAAGATAGATCGATCGCGATCGTAATATCGATTCCAATGTCATGGTATCCTGAGAAAAGCGTTGGCTTTTTATTCATTAAAATTTTTTATTTTAATCTGACAAAAACTAAAATAAGTATTTTCTGTATATTTCAATGACATGTATTTTCTTTAAAGACAGATAAGTTATCACTATTACCTATTTTATTTTTCATTGAAATTTATCTGTTTCGAAAAAATATGTATTATTGAAACATCTTATTTTAATCTTAATTTAATTTTTGTTCAGGTTAAAATAAAAAATTTAGTATAAAAAATATAGTGTATGTACAAATAATGCATAAAAAATTAAGTGAGCAAGATTATTATTGAGTCATATTTCAAAAGGTTTACTCTGTCATGTTAAAAGCTAGGACAAGAGGAGATCTTTAAAAATTCATGGATAAATTCTAAGCAGAATAGTAAGGTTCGTAAGTTGTTATTTTCGTAAAACTTGTAAGAACTTTGACTGGAATGCTTATAACTTTATGCAGTATCTTTACAGACAATATAGACAGTTTCTTACTAGTCGTAAGATTTACGAAAAATTATAAATGGATATTTACAAATGATCGTATGTCTTGCGGTATACAGAATTACAACTTCTGTCAGAAATTCTTACAAGTCTTACGAGCAAACCTTACAATTCTGCTTGAAATTGATTCATCAATTCATTTATGTATTGATTTGAACTTTCTGGTGATCAATATAACAGAGAGCGTGATAAATAATTTAAAATTTTAATCATTGTTATTATATATTTTATTAGTGTTTATCATTAACAGTATAAAAATATAAACTGTACAAAAATTGTATGTTACATTAACTAAGAGCGATTTATTTCCTTGTATATAAAATTTATCGATAGCAATACTGTGTCACTCAATAGCGTTACTTTTAGAATTAAACTTTCGATACAAAATGCAACATCGCCAAAGTGCTAATTTAGCCAGAAAGAAGATATTCTTTTCCAGGCGTATGACTCTCAAACTGCTTGACGTTATGTTCAACGAACGAGATCGAAATCTCGGGCTGTGTGGTTGTTACAACTTGTCCGAGTTTGCGATCTTACGTATTACGCGCTCGATGCACCGAAAGCTCTTTAAAGACTTTCAAACTCGTTTCGCCGGTGATTCCACACAGGTCAAATCACCCCTTTGACACGGCATTAAGTATCCGTCTACGACGCGGTGTGAGCTAAGGAA
>NW_017305927.1:153989-157359 GCF_001594115.1 Trachymyrmex septentrionalis
CCCTTGACACGGCATTAAGTATCCGTCTACGACGCGGTGTGAGCTAAGGAACATTCGCCTACTTCGCTAATTCTATCAGCTGCACACGCGACACGCGTATCGCCTTTGCGCCTTTCCCCGCGAGAATAACGTGGCGTTTTATCATCCGCCTTCGTACTGCCTTTTGTACTCTTCACGCAATCGTAAAACACAGGTTGGCCTGGATCGATATTCTACTATATTCAGTTTTGAAAAATTCGCGTTAGTTGAACGCGGCTGTTTGCGTGCTTTTATACGTAGCATGCAAAGATTCTATACATACCTTTCTAAAGCTAAATTGTATATTATATTTAAATTGTATACTATTAAATTCAAATTATATCCAATTTGAGTTATTTTTAATCATTCCTATAAGTCATCGTTGCTTTTACTTAATATGTCGTTAATCTAACTAAAACAATAGATTCAAAGTACAGTTCAAGAAAATGTATAATATTTTTTACTCAAATTTAGTTTATTATTTACTGAGTGCATTCGTTAATATGAACATATTATTTACTTTCGTGCTAACTTGGAACAGAAATGGATTGATTTACATTTTGACACATAGAAATTAAAAAAACAACAAAATAATTTGTTATTTTTATTTCTTTTTTTTTATATTTAGCAGTGCAAGACATAGAGAATATTTCATATCGTAAAACTTCGTTTAGAACACGCTGTAATGTACATATATAATTGTTTTATTTAGGAACATTTGTCACTTAAAAATATTTGCATTATTATATTATTAATTGGAATATATTACTCGAATTATTGTTTTATTTAATAACACTATATATTTGTACTAACACTTATTGAATTTTTTAAAGCGATAATAGTTGATAATAAGGCTAAGTGATTAAAATAAGAATGGGATATCTGATACTTTATTTTTATACTTTTATTTATTATTTGCTATAGTTGCTCGCAATTATTTTACGGTGCGAAGGGTTAAAGACTAGATATCGCGCTCATCTACTAGTATTCTCTCTTCTACAATGCTTTTCTATAGAACCTCGCCCTTAGCCTTTTGACTAACCATATTATAGAAAAGGCTTATTAAGTCTTCAATCTCGGAGAGAAAACACGTGCCTGTCCATCACGTCTATCGCCCGCGCTGGCTCAACTTTTAAATTTCGGCGTGAAAAAGGGCGACGGAGAGAAACGACGGTATATAATTATTGAAATTATTGCGGCACATGATACATGATTCGCGATGACATGCGGATCACAAACGCTGCAACAGTTTCGCATTGCGGAAATTTGACATCCCTTACATTGACCTCCACTTGTATGTGTACGTCACTTGCGTAAATCGTTCGTTCATGTAAAATCCCGCTCAATTTTAACCGAGATTCGGCTCTCTCGACGAATTTCCAGAAATCTTTCCCGCATCAAAATTCATGAAGGTTGTCCCTGTGGAACGTTTGAACAGATTGCGAATCGTTCGGACAGAGATATGCGAACTTTTCTCAGTTTTCGACTCGTAATTCTCTTCTATATATATTTTAAATCTTCACATCACGTTTTGTTGCACTTATTTTATATTAAAACAGAGAGAGAGAGAAAGAGAGAGAGAGAGAGAGAGAGAGAGAGAGAGAGAGAGAGAGCAAATATAAAAATAAATTTTTGTTATAAAAAAGTTACAATATATTTTTAATACAATATTTTTAGTGTAACATTTTTTATATGTTATTTTATTATACTCTTATTACGTGCAATATTTTAATACATAGTATATATAGGGGTATAAAGATAAAATTTAACTGTGTATTTGATATAATAATTGAAATAGCAATTTCGAAAACATTCGATTAATTGCTAACAGTAGGATTATTTTCTCTCTTTTCTCTTTTTTCTTTTTTTTCAAGCCATTTAGCTTTTTTAATCTTTTTTTAGCAGATTAATTTAATAAAATTAATATATAAATTTAATATATAAGCGATATAACAAGTTAATAAATTCCTGTTAATATTTTTGACATGAATTTCAAACATCCGCTGATCTTTGCTTAATTCTGCCAGAGTCACTTTTTGAGTCGATAATATATTTCTCGGAGAGATCTCGCACCCCGTTGGTCTGTATGCTATAGATACATGTATATATGTGTATCCGACCTTTTCGCTTCGTTGCTGTGTTCGCTTACATCCCGAGGCGACTATCGCTGACGAGAAACCTTTATTAAGTCTTCAACTTCACGATACGCGTGTCTGTCCGTCAGAGCGAAATTGAGTTGCCGCGAATCATCCTTCGGTCGACACATCGATGAATATGGGATTTCTAATGAGAAATTCAGATGCTGTGCGTTTAGCTTTATTTAACCTGGATTATATCTTGCTTTGAAAAATTGTGAAAGGCTATCGTCATTCAGTTTATTTACAGACCGTTCGATCAATTGCTTAAGCGAAATTTTTATCGGAAACCATACCTTTCCGAGACTGCAATTTCCCGAGTTCCGTAATACTTTCGTATCACCACTGAATATTTCACATTTTTGGAAATTAAAATTCTTTAAAAATCTTTTTAAAATTTTTTATGTTAAATATATTTATTCTAAATATTAAATATTATTAAAACTTTTAAGCACAATATATTTATTCTAATATCAAATCTATCAAATTTTAAAAATATAACTGAAAAAATTAATTATAATAAATGTAAAAAGCAAGATTGCATATATTTTTTTACTAAATACAATTTTATATACATCCATTCAAATCTTAATCTGTACGGATTAATTTAAGTTAATATGTATGAAATTAATTTTGTAAAGATTGATTCACAATTAGCTTAGAAAATTTAAACCGTTAATTTGGCACCGTTAATTTAAACACGTTTGCGATGTGTTCTCGAATCGTTCTAAATAATTACGATTAGATCAACGCAATGTAAAAGAGACACGTTACATTATATAAAGTACTGGAAATAGTTACAATATATGTATAAATGAGGATATATTTATAATTTATCACATTCTCGAATTCTGTTTGACGGCTATCAATTAGAGGTAAATTTGTACTCGATTTCTGTCGTTTGCACAGTGTGCGGATGGTTTATGTCGCTAATCGTGTGCTATTCTATGGGATGCTTCACAGTTCGTGTCTCAAACGTGATTTTCCGCATCGCTCCCGGAAACACGTCCGACGAACTTTATTGCACGGTCATTTTTCCTCGCCACAGCACAATCGTAAAATAGTCACGTGTTACTGAATATTTTTATACGATTAAAAGTGTCGTCCTGGAACAAGCGTTGTGCATGAAATAGCAATAAATGGCTTTGATAAATATAGTTGCTTTAATAAACCTTTAGTACTTTTTCTTTTATTTGCCATATGATATATATATATAT
>NW_017305927.1:157420-158177 GCF_001594115.1 Trachymyrmex septentrionalis
TTTTTACTCATTGTTTAAAAATATATTAATTTTTTATATTATGAAGTTAATTAAAAAGTATCTTTTTAATTAATGAATTTTTCATTAAAAATACTGACGCTGTCAGCCAATTTCTGAAATTTGGCTTGTCGATCAACTCGAGAAGTGAAATAAAATCAAAAGCTATTTCATCTGTTATAATACCTTTGAATGTTGCTGAAACTAGCAGCAGTAAAAATACATTTCTCGGTTACTTCATTGATATAAATTGAATTTTCGTAACATGTTAGCAAATTACAAAATAACTACGGATACAAGCGGAATCAAGCTCTCGCAATTGTAAAAAATTTTTTATTGCCTTAGGGCTGCGTTCCAAATCGTCATGGAAAGAATATAATTGTTTTATGAAACAATTATAAAATAATTATAAAATTAAAATCATTTTTAATAATTAATCTTTTTTTATTTTAATGTATGTATTGTGAACATTATAATACTTGCAATTTTGAGCTTTTTTTTCTTTGGATTCAGAAAATTTTTGCGAATCCACGAGGAAGGAATGAGGGGAAAATAGCAAGCGGAAAAGAAGATTGAGAGTGTCGCCGGGAATATATTTTCCGGTTGTCTGCTGATTCTCGAGGCAAAGGGCATTTTTGGATAAGCGAAGCATTTTTAATCTTCAAAAGCAAACGTACAAGAGAGAAAGAGGGAGAGGGAGAGGAAAAGGGAGAGGGGGAGAGGGGGAGAGGGAGAGAGAGAGAGAGAGAGAGAGAGAGAG
>NW_017305927.1:158277-173894 GCF_001594115.1 Trachymyrmex septentrionalis
GAGAGAGAGAGAGAGTAGTGGAGCAAGAAAGTAGCAAAGTTCTATCGCAAAGTTCTGTGGGAGTACAGTTACTCAGCGTGGTAATGTCGTAGACCGCGAGCTTGCGAATCGAATATTTTATTCACGATTGTTGAACAAGTAGTGCATTATGTGGGGCTATACATCGAATAAGATATTACTCGTATAATAATCATAAATACCGCATGATATTGCATTGCAATATCGTATTTGTGCGCAGTGACCATGCAGCTGGTTTAACTATGGACTAAGCGATCCGAAATCTCATGATAATTCGACGTGAAACGCTAAGCCGTAATCGGGCAAAGTGCGCATTATACAATAATATTATGCGTTCAGAAGGAAAATACACCGTGCATCGTCGTGACATTGCAGGTTGAATAGCGAACCGGTAAGTTAATAACTACAGACGGTTTTCCTCTCCCTAGTAAGAGAATTAATAATTCAAAATGAGATATTTCATTTTGGCCCCGGGCATTTTTATTCTGCTTTGCTGGAACGAAGTATCTCGTAGTTTGAAATAATTATGTTTTTGCCAGAGACCTCCGTTTCCTATTCACTTCATTTTATTCTACACGAAAATGAGAGAAATTTGCGGAGAAATTAAGCATTCTCGTATTACAAATAAAGTATGAGGGAGTATACATTGTTATATAATGTAAGGATATCTACGTTATCATTATCTGAGCACATTAAATTACGGGATAATCCTTACATAGTTATTTGTTGAAAGTCTATTCATTATCTATCTACGTTATTTAAATGCTTATAAGTACATGATTAATTATTTTATTTGTTTGAATTATTAAAGGAAAGATAGCTTTACTTTCTCTTCCTCTATTTCTCTCTCCGTCTATATCAAAGAAATTAATTTTTTTTTCATAAAAAGTATACTCTATTCTCTTCTTCGCCGTTTTTTTTGTTGGAAAAATCAATTTTAATAGGAAAGCGCGGGAAGTAAAAATTTACGAACGAATCCTCGTATCTTGTAGAAAAAAGGCTCCGGTATGCACCGGCGATTTACTTGGTTTTATTGCGGACTCTGCCATTTATTTCGATCCAGCTTTCGCCTCGCTGTTGGGAACTTTTGAACGTCCACGGAACGAATAGTCCGCGGTAAAAGTGCTTAAAGCTTGTCCTTAAAATGTGTTGGGAATTGGAGACAAAACGATTTTTAAATAACAAATTGAACAAAAATAATCAAAATGGATATTTTGATTAAAGTTAAGAAATACATTTGTCAAAATTGGAAGAAAATCTTTTTGAGGGAAAAATAATAAATTTTTTATCTCTCTCTCTCTCTCTCTCTCTCTCTCTCTCTAAGAAATAAATATTGTTTGTTATATAAATTTAAAATACATTGCAAAAAAATAGAGCAACTAATCAGATTGTGAAAAAGCTTGTATAATAACGTGAATAATGTAGTGCATGTAATTAATCAACCTTCTTTTGTTTTTAAAAATGGGCATTGTGTTCTTGATGCCATGCCTCGTTCGCCATAACGTCAGCGATGTAAAACAGTTTGTTATTTATAATTTATTATTTGGCCTGGTCGCTAGGCTTCTCTGATAACTCGCACGCGAGCCCTTAGAAGGGGTAGGCGAAGTTTTCTTCAGCCACATTACCTGAATGAGCTAAATCAAAGTTCTTTATGACTCGCCACGTTCAGTCGATAAAATAACATCTTTCTACGCGAAAATTTTCGTTAGACGAGATGAAACAGAGATCCTTATCCAATCCAACGTTTAATTGCAATGTCTGACTATACTGTGCGATAACTACTATCATGAAAATTCTAGACTTTCAATTTGGTCTGATTTTGGAGATATTCAGTTTCTCAGATATTGAAGTCATTTTTAATATAATTTTGTTTAGATATTAAATTTTTTAATATGATTACTAAATAATTTTAATGGATATCGCTCTTTTATTGAAAAAAATGTGATTTTTAATTGTCACAAGTTAAACATGAATAAGTTAAATAAATATTTTTAATCATCAAAAGTGAACTATAATTTAACTTTACAAAAAAATCGTAAAAATCATAACAATTCAAAAAGGATGGTTTTTGAAAGAAAAAAAACCGTCAAAATTGTTACAATTCACAAGAGTGATTTTTTAAAACAAAGTTTAAAATAAAAATGACATTTATGTTAAGAATATATTCTTTTTCCGATTATTATGTGATTAATCAATAATTTTCAAATTGAAAAATAATTTTCCTCCTTTTCTGAGAAACTTAATCTTTTTAGTTACATCACTTTTGAAGTAAAAGAACTATGTCTAAATTATATAATATATCAAAAGGACCGATGTTTGTAGACCACAGTTCTACACGATTTTAAACGTTGTCATATAATCAATACAAGCAATATTGTTAAGTCCAAGCTTGATTATGAGGCGCTTGATATCCGCACGAATGTTAATTAACCCAACTTAGCTATATATACGTTAGCAGGATGTTGCCTTGTCGCTCATCTTGCCTCTATATTGCCACGTCGCTCGTCTTGTTTCATATTACTGAACTCAAAGCGGCAACTAATCCTGATAACCAGTACAGGTCGTCAATATTACTTAATAATATTCGATCATGTAAGCAGTACTATTACGCAATAAATGACAATTATTATCAACAATAACCGTTGTCGAACAATTATTAATTTCACACAATTAATTGATGAAAATAATAATTTATTCATATTGTTTTGAAAATACATACGTGTAACACCTAATTATCAACTGTTCAACCGTTATTGGCGAAAGTCATGCACGAATCAATACGCACAGTGCGTTGAGCAGTTTCTGATTCTAAAGCCGCACTTTTCTTTACGTCGTCCAACTTTTCGCATAAAGATACTTCAGCAGCGTGAAATGTACGTGTGCGGCACGAGTAACCGACTTATACCGCTGAGTATAGTATTTCAACCACCCGCCACCGTGTTCCGCGCCGCTATTTATTGCATTCTCTCGCGGGGATGTGATAAGTATTACTCCTATACTTAAGATCGATCGCGGCCATCCACAACGTGTGTACACATTCCTCTTTCGCTTTTCCTCCCTTTGTATCTTTTTTTCGTTCTATACTTCAACTCGTTCTTTCGCGCCTTACTCCACTTTGCGAGCCACTCTGATCACCCATACATCGATCGACTTTTTTTTTTCCTCTGACTATTCGCTATCTCTGCCGCGATTCCGTCATGTGTATGCCGTAACGTAACGCCGCCGTGACCTATCCCACGGAAATCGATACGCTGCGCCCGAGGATATCGAACTCTTTTGCGAGCTGTAGTCACATTGTTGACTGTGTCGCCCTGGTATAAATACTGTGCAGAGCGCAGGATTTTAATGAAAACAATCGGCTGTCTCTCTTTTTCTATATTTTCTTCTTCTCCCTCTCTCTCTGTCTCTCTCTCTCTCTCTCCCCCTCTCTCCCTCTTGTTTCCGGTAGTAAACTTTGCGACTTAAACCAGATTTAAATGTGGTGTAGATAAATGAGGCAAAATCCGAAGTGACTAAAACAGAAAAGGGGAAGCAAATGTTCAGGTTAGTTACTTTTACATGCATAATTCATGTACATGTATTTCCTCTGTTTACGTGCCCCACTAAATGTAGAATGACTAGTGGTATGAAACGCAAGCACATTATACATATGTTTTTATTAAATAACGTAACCAAGATCGGTAATTGCGGCATTAACGAAATTAAATTGTTGACGTTAATAAACCTCTCCGTAATTATTATAATTTTATATGAAATAATAGTTTTTATATTATAATTTATGACATTATCGTATTCATTACATTGTCCTTTGTTTCTCATTAAATATTATCATTAATATCAATAAATGATGCAATATTATCATTATTTGTTCTCAATCCATTTACAGTTTTATGCACGATTACCTGATTTTCGATCGCTTTGACATATTTCCAATGTGTTTCAACAAGCTCGAACTTAACAGATGCGATATATTTTTAAATGTAGGTAGTATCGAATGCTCTCTTAATTGACTACTCCGCGCAATTATTCATTGTTTCACATTTGACGTGCAAATTTCGGTTTATAATCTAATGTAAGAATCGAATTATTGTCGATTCGACATGGTGTTATTTTAAAAATTGCAGAAGAGATAATTTTATCGTTATCAGAGAAAATCGTCGTGTCGTAATCCACGGCGCTTTCTGCCGTCGATCTTCGCTATGACTTTGTTTCCTCTCCGCGTCGGGAAGACATTGCATCTCTCAGCTTCCATTGAGAAAAATGTTCCACAATAAAATTAAAGAATAAATTGCAAAGTTACTAGAATATTTGAATTATGCGATGCGTGCTTAATGCACTACCTTGTATAGTGACTGAAATGATCGTTCGCGTTTACTATGTTCGTCGTCTCTTTTCTTAACCTTTAATATGATTGGACTATTCGTATTCTGCGCGTTTCTTTTCTTTAAAGCATTTGCATCTAGCTAAAAATAATGGTCCCAATGTTTTCCTTTTTTTACATAACTTTATAAATATTCTCTAAAGCTGTTAAAAGTATATGTACACTCCAAAAAAATATTGGTGTGGATTTAATACCATGCAGTGTCCATGTAATTCTCACTGTATTGATTTTAATATTAAAAAAATCGATGTGGATTTAACATCATGCGATGTTAATTGCACACTGATATTTTTTGAAGTGCAAAAATTACTTAAACTCAAATTTTTATATACTTTTAAAAATAATGAAAATTAACCCGACACACAAATAACCCATCATGTACTGTAAACAGTGACCCGAACCCAACCGATAATCGTTTCGAAATTTTTTTTTTTAATGAACCGAAACCGTAACCGAACTGGTAAAATTTTATAATTTTATTTGGTTCTTAATTTTTTATCTTTATGCTTGTTCTTAATCCTTGTTTTGCTGTTCTTTCGTCCAAATCACCAATGTTCAATCCAGTACCACTGTCGTCAGTTCTCTTAACAACCGGAAAAATATTTCGAATTTCTAATCTTTTTTTTATGGTAGTAGACAGTACAAAGTTTTCCTGATATAGTTCGTTTACTATAAACATAGTATATATATAAATAATACTTAATAAATTAAATTTTTTTTCTATCTATAAGAATAAAATAAGTTGTAAGAAAGGACCGAGAGAAATATGCTTAAAATAATGTTTACGTAATTTTTATTGAGAGTCACGTGATCAATTGACGCCTTTCTTGAATTAGGCTGTCTAGATTGAACACCCCCCCCCCCTCTCTTCCCCTCTCCCTCCTTCCCTCCCTCCTTTTTCCTTTCTCTCTTCTTAATAGAATAAATTTAAAGAATAAATAAAATAAAGCGAGTAAGAGAGTAGAATCGAAAAAAAAACCGTTAAAAACATTATTTTTATGGTTTCCGTTTTCTTTACTAGTAAAAAAAAATTGTAATTGAAACCGTAGCATTTATTTGATATTTTATTAAACCGGAACTAGAGTCGAATCGAAAGAACCTTTCGATTCGGGTCCTTAATTGTAAAGGATCAAAAAATCATCGTATGTATTAACAAGGTTAATAAAAAGATTCTAATATAAATTGTTTCAATATTAAAGTGTACAGAGTTTGCTGCAATATATTGTTGCGATAATTTTTTCGAGTTTACCACAAGTGAGGGATTCGTCACGAATCGAACGTCAAACAGTACCTACCCATTCTCTTCATCACGTTCTGAAAATTGCACTTCAAAGTCTCTTCTTGTGAATACTTTAAGACGCCGTGATAAACTTTTTATCTGTCTAAATAATGTTTGCGCATCCGTTGAGAAACCCGATGATACATACACCACCACAGAACTGAATACTACAGCTGTAGACGAATATGAAACGGCAGATGTGACATTCGTCGGGACGACGTCTTGCTGGAAGGAGAAAAAGAAAATGAGGATGGTTTGGATGATGGGGTGGGGAAGACCGGGGGCGGGATGGAATAAAAAGGAGAAAAACGTTTGCTAGCTGCACGCTTCACGGAGGATGGAGCGCGGGGAGATCGGACGAACCTGTGACGAGAGGGTTGGCGGGTGAGACGGACGATAGTACAAGGGGGTGGCATCTAAATGGAGATGTCTTGTATGTAGAGCCGCGCCGTCAGGACGATAACTCGAAAGCTGCGTCCGTTTCCAAGACTAAGAGACAAAAGTTGCTAAAAGGGAAATCTATCAGAAGATACTTGCTCCCTTTCCCGTAAAAACTTCGTAAAATAAACCGATTTCTGCTGATTCTCTCTCTGCTTCTTTTCCTTTTTCATGTATACATATTTATATTGTTTTATCTTAAATGTAATTAGACTTTTCTTTCAGTATACCTGTCGATATTTCGTATTAATGAGCATTTATTATAATATCCATAATTTTTATATACAAGATTGATGCATAAATGTCGATAAGTCTTAACATTTCTGTTTTTACATTACTAAAAATTTGAAAATACTGAAGATGACTTAATAAAGATCGAAACGTTTATTATTATTATAGTTATTTTGACAAATAAATGTATTATATTGTATGATGATATTCGCTTTGAACCAGCGTTGGCTTTTGTATTTTTTTATTAATTAATTTGCAGTCTACACACATATGCGGTCTAATATAAAGTTTTTTAACATTGTTTAATTAATTTTTTTGTTTACATTACTGTTATTTTTTTATTTTATTGATGGTCTGCTTCAGATAGATTTAAGTTCCTCTCTAGCGTTAAGATCTCTTTCTATGTATCTCTCTATCCTACTTTGCGTCGTTTCTCACGAGCACCGTCTTATCCGTCTGCTCTCTATTCTTTCCAGTTTCGACTTATTCTGCGAATAAAAAGGCACCTGCGACAATTCTTATCTACTCTCGATGCACTCTGCTCTTGCGATCGCGTATCTCGATTTTTCGCATCTCGTCCGGACGATAATTCTCGCGTGAACGATGGCGACAAACTACAACTGGATGCGTTTGATGCACCGGAAATGTCCTCCTACGGGAAAGTCTCCAGATGCTGAAAGCTGTGGGGCTTTAAGATGGTTTCATCGTTCACTCGCCAACCTTCGATGTTGTCGTGACATTGACAACCTTTACGATAGATATTTCGATCAAAGTATCCGGAGATTAATATAAGTATCTTATAGATCGGAGAGAGACGACAAAATGGGAAAATATGGATTAAAATAGAATAGACTTAATTCCGAGAGTTAACGGTTTTCCAAAATTGTAACGTCTTAAATCAGTCGCGTTTTAATTTGAATTAGATTGAAATTTTAAATTAATTTAAAATTGTATAAATTCTTTTAAATTTACTGTTAGATATCAATGCGATGGCAACCCTTTGATTAAATAACGTTCTATTATTTTTAATTTCCATGTGTGTCAAGATGTAAATCAATCCATTTCTGTGGTTAGTTTCAAAGAAAACGTTCATATATTAATGTACGTACTTAGTAAATATTAAACTAAATTTGAATCAAAAATACAGTTTCTTGAATTAAATTGTTTAACTCTATTGTTTTAGTTTAATAATTAATATATTGAGCAGCAGTGACGATCTTTACAAATTATTAAAAACTCAATTTGATATTGTAAATTTAACAGTGTATTTATTGATTTATCATATTTTGGTTTCAACCTAAAGAGTACAAGATTCATTTAATTATTTAAGACAGCAGCTTTATACACGTTAATTGATAAGATAATTATTTTTTTTATCTTATCTTATCGCTCGTATAAAATAACATTAGTAACCCTATAGAAAACTTTGGAATAATTTATGAGACATTATTTATGGAGACATTAGTGACTAGGATTGTATTGCAAAGTACGATGAAATGTGAGGAAAATAGAGACGTAATTGATCGCTGTTTTACATTGTCAGTATAGAGTAAAGTTGGACAGATGCTGTTTCCTACTTCTATCTTTATAAAGCTTCAAAACGAGAACAAGTGACCGATCAGTTCGATGACCCTTCATGATTTTCAAATCACATCGATCTTTACATTAAATTCTTTCATTAAAAAATTGTAACATACATACTGAAGCGTTTTTAATTATCGAAAGTATCACTTTCAGAGGGCCGAGTGTCATGCCGTGTTTTTTCCACCTGGTAGTTGTCTACCTCTATATCGCGGTAGAGAAACGAACCGATAAAAATAATCGGGGCATCTATACGAGTGAAGGCGCTTCTTGAAATATGTACGCGGTGGTATCGTCGAGGCGCGTAAAGTTACTTGTACTTACTCTCCCCCAGAGTTTGTGTCTACTTTCTTGCACGTGCGCGTGTGTGTATACATGTCGACATAATCTGCAAGCAAACCGTTATCCTCGAGTGATTGTTGTACCCGTTTCCACCCAGTCTGGCCTATCGATCACCAGTGGAATGGCAAAGATCAGTAAAAGCCCACTGACTGATTGCTAAAGTGCATCGATGCGGTGTCGATGCACCTTGCACTCTTCATCGATCGCGAGACGGCGCCCAGCGTTGCAGTGAGACTATTTATTTTCCGGCATATATATATGTATATATGTACACGCGCGTGCCTTTCTTTCATCTCGTGGGGAAATATCGTTGCGTTAGAATGCACGTATTGAGGCGAGGCGCCGTAGTCGGTGTGTATTGATTGAATCTAATTTTATTCGGTTTCTAGTGCTACATTGGAATTGCAAATGGATTCTACTGCAGGTTAAGCTCTTTTCGCGCAGATTGCACCACGTTTATCTCTGCAGAATTGGCATTGGAACAAGGCGGATTAGGTCAGCAATGTAAAGTTGATCCTTCTTTTAGTGAAAATTTTATCGAAAGGAAGTAAGAAGGGGAAAAAATAGATAGAAAGAGATGTCGTTTTTTATTAAAAATTAAAAAAAAAAAGAATTATTATTTTTAATATTACCTTTATAGAATGGCAAAGCCATTATAGTGGCGTGAAACAGTATCATATTTTAAGACAAGGAGAGGGGGGGGGGAGGAATACAATGAAATAATGAATTATAATAAATTTTACTCGGGAGAAATTAAGATTTAAAACATGAACCCCCGTCTTTTAAAGGTTAAACGTTCGTAATTGTACTTCTTGTTATAAGTCTAAATTTCTGTCCTAATTGTGCAAAATCTTTTTTATAAAAGTCTCTCATTTTAAATCGCTTATAAGAGATATCCGCATACATCAACGCTCTACGTTAATATGTATTATACTACTAGACAACGTGGTACAAGAGATTCGGGAAAGAAATAAATGCCCGCATAACGTCCGTACGTCTGCTTTACGGAGCCATGAATCCCCCCCACGTAGTATTAATAGCAGCTCATTTGAGCGCTTTGCGTAGACTTGAAATGGGAACGACGGTGAAGCGTTTGCTCGACAGTTCGAGTTCCCTTAAGTGCGCGACCCTATCCACCGCCTTCGACCCTCCTCTCGGTCGCTCACTGGTGTCTCATCCTCGTTGAAACAAGCGACGTTGTTTATCTCCGTATCTCACCTTCTTAACCGCCTCCTTGCACTTACATAGCAGCGCCCCAAAGCTTTTCCCAAGGCGACTCATGGCCGCCTCATTAAGCCGGTTTCACATCGGAAATACAGCCAACATCTGCAAATTTCTGCTTATGGTTATAAATTTCTTGTCGAAGGAACTACAATCCGTGTCCGTAACTTCTTATGTCTTGAAATTATTAAATCGTCGAAAACGTTAAAATCTCTTGAGATTCATTGTGACGTTTCGATTGATTTTTAGCTTCTTAACAATTTGAATGAAATGCGGACATGATGATTTTTGCAACGAATTTCATCTTATTGAAGTTTAATATTCGTTTCCTTTTTGAGTTAACGATATATTAACATTTTAGGGCGGATAACGTGGATCAAAAATTTTTTATAAGAAATTTTTTATGATTAGTAAAAAATTTAGATACCGATAAGAATAGATAAGCAGAAAAAATTCTGTTTTCGATTGAGGTTTATGATTGTGAAATAAATGGTAATCAATAAAACGATGTAACAAAGTTTCATCAATGCGTTAAATAGACGATAATGCGAATTAAGTTTTAACAACACATTTTATATAAAAATATTATTATACACATTTTATAAAAAACATTATTGCTATATACTGGGTTATTATACGACTGTATTATCAAATCGATAATTGTTACTTTGATTGGATGACAGTTGCTCTATCTGCAGGCGTAGCTATCTGTAATGTATCATCCGTATCTAATATATCTATTACATATTGCATACAGCCCCCTGCCTTCTGTATGCCAATCCTCCTTGAAGATACATGGTCTATAGAGAGATGCAAACATCATCTCCTCCAAGGCACTTAGGGCTTAGCTGCTACATGCGACGTCATCATCTGCCTCATTAAAACCAAACTGTAGAGATCTTCATGTACAGGGTATTCGAAAATTAGCTACTTTTTTCGTGGTCGGATATTTCCTGATCTTTTTTTAATGAAAAGTTAGATGTCATATCGTTCCATCATTTTTTAATTTCTGACTAAAAGTATCTTGGCACTCAACAACCTCGAATTAATTATAGCGACTTGAAAGCACGTAAGAATAATATTATTTAAGCTTATTTGTCAAACTTTTATAACTTTAATTTTTATAGCTTAAAAGTGATTGTTATGTAATGTATTTTTAAATAGAGAAATCGATTATTATCAATAAATAGAAGAGATGTAAATGAAAATAGTCGTGACAAATCTGGAACACCGTGTTTGTAATGAATATCTTATCGTACATCTTAATCTTCGTGATATATATTTCATATAAAGCTTTCCACAGTATTATCGTACTTGTATCTTGAATCTTGACTCGATTTGATTTATTAAACATGTACCTATGATATGAGAAAATTAGTTGATCTATATGAATTCAAAAATTTATCAAACCGGTAGAAAGAATCAAATGGATTGTTTAGTTAAATATCATACATTCAAGTATCAAATTGATAATTTTAAATAATTTCATTTGTCGTTATAGAAATTTATATCGATCATTTCTTGCAAACTATAATAATTTTTTTTCAAAAGACAATTCTTGATAAGATGAGTTTGTCTATAGAAGTTTAGCAGATATCGACGTAAACATTTTAATGAACGATCAATTAATGTTATTAGTTCCAAAGCCCAGTGTTCTGTCATTGTTCTCTTCACATAGCTGTTCTTATCACTGCACTCTTATCCGAGATGAATGATGGTTTTTTTTATGACAGGCATCTATCGTCTTCTTTCTAACGTTAGTTTTTCTACTTTCCCATCGTTTACCCGTTGGACATATTGTTATTCGCCCGCTGAATTTATCCCCTGGTGCCGGGAGCATGAACGAGGTGTCGTCGTTTTGATAGCAGTAGATGATAGCTGCCTCCGAGCGCAACGCAAGCCGGCGCTCGCGTATCAAGGACATCTATCCCTACTATAAACAGGGGTCGTGCACTTCAGTCCTATATCTACCTCGCAGATACTCTACGCTACACCCTCTTCTCCTGCGGTACTTAGATCTCGGTACTACATATACGAGATGTTCTCTCTCCCGCCTCATTAAAGCCAGCTGCAGTGAAAACCTTTCCCTAGGTCGATGTGCGCCGTGTCTTGTCAGTCCTTGCGCGTCGCCCCACGGGGGTGTGTCGCTCCAGCTAACACACCCTCCGAACAGACGTTCTGCCATTCTGCTCCCTGATGATCCGTCGACCTTGCGATTTTTCAAGTAACGTCGCCTGGCTAATTAAATCTGTCGCTCTCAGTAGAGCGATGCCCTTCGGCTTAGCGTAAGCCTCTTACGTCCGGGATTAGAGGTGTGTGTATACTTAGAAATTATTTCTCCGCTGGAGGAGATGTTTTATCGAAATTTTCCCTCCAACTCTTCATCTTACACGAAAATTATCGTTCCATTTTGATAATGCAAAGAGACGAGGATTATCTTTGTATGTATAAGGAATGTTTTTAATGATTTAATTTTTCACGTATTCCGTTCTTGAAATATTATTCCTAAACAATAATGTAGCATAGGTATTATTTATTAAAATTAATTAAAACGTTTTTATTATTAAATATTTTTGTATTCAAAGGGATATCATACACTTTATTTTATATTATAATTCTTCTCTTATAGAGATCCTGTTTCTGAACGTCATTTACTGAAAAATTCACACTGACAATCCAATACTTGGTGCTCCTACTATTTCAAAGAAATGAAATGCGTAAGATACGAATAATCTAAGTGTGTGTATCAAAGGTTAATGTAAGTATTTTATAACAGAAAGAGAGAAGTGCATGAAAAGGTCGAGAGCTAATACATTAAAATGTATTCTTGCGATTGTAAATAATAATTTGAAGTTTTCCCTTTGGACAAGATAGTATATCCGGATTTCAAGTTGAAATTGTCTGATGTATATTTATTACAACGTAGCTTCTTTTTGATTAGTAATCGGCATAGATATCTCTTTTTTTTTTCCTTTCCCCTCGGTGACCTGGGAAAGCGGACTCAGGATGAAAGAAGAGATCGAAATAATTTATTTGTGCTCGTTCGTCGAGGATTGAAATGGGTTCGAGGTCATGGTCGATAGTTTGGCTGATGGAAGAACGTGGATTAAGGGGGCGTCTCGTGGCGAATGGAAATCGGAAACCGCGGGTATCGATAAAACCACCGTCCCACTCTTCTTCCCTATCGATTTATCGACGTGGTTACGGCAATGGACTGTTGCCCAGGTGATTTGATGCTACTCCATAAAGCATGCTTCCGTCTGTGCGATGTTCCCGGTAACACTTGTTTTATTCAATTCATTTCATTTTGGAAGTTGATGCCGGTATTGTCCACGGTGTCCCATTTGTAAAATTCTAAGTGTGACCTGTGTGATCCTTAAGTTATTTATGCTTCAGCTAAAAGGCTCTTTTTAGGTCACTCAATGTCCTCGTTTTGTAAATTTATTTTCTTAAAAATATCTTTTATGAAATGTCAAAAGCTCTGACTGTTTTAATGCGATCAATATAGTCATACTATATATCACAGTAATCTTTATGCATACATTTTATATACGACGGTAGATAGTATGCACGTGAAATAAGCTCGTATTTTCTTGAAATAGAAAAGATAATGAATTTTTAAACATATATTAATGTACGAGTATATCATACAAAATTTTACGGCATTTTGTAATGTATTGTGACATATAAAAATATATGTAACGTAATTTGATAATCCTTTATCAAATAAACTGTTAACGTTGGTTTTGATTTGAGGATTATTTTATCGAAAGACGATTACTTAAACTTAACGAATTATTTTATGAAAGTTATTAAAAGTTAGATTATTAACTTTTCGAAAAACGATTTATAGACTGGAAAATCCACGGGGACGCAGTAATGTCCTGGACAGTAAAGACAGACATGACGTATTACGTTCGCGATCGAGTTTACATGAACGTCGCAAAATATCTAGCGAGAGCTTTAGGTCGACGTCCCCCGAGAAGGGATCGATCATTCACTCGTTACCGACGAGGCGAAACTTTACACCTATTTCTTCAGGAAGCACTTAAGATACGCTCGGACTATTCGGACTAATAATCCCGCGACGTTACCTTAGGTGCTATATTATCCTGTTTCGCTATATTATCCTGTGTCACCGACATTGTTTTTTTTTTTATACATTAAGAGTGACATATAATCAATGTCATGTGTAAAAGCTTCTCTTAATACATTGCACACTTCGCTGGAGTAAGAAGTAAAGTTGGTTTAAGAAAAAAATTTTATGAGCATATAAGGATAAGAAATTAAGGATCAACTGTGGAGTGCATAGAGTTTTTTAAGAATTTCCTTAGCATATTGTATCTTACACATATTTCTCTAAAGTGTACTTAAAGCTTCTGTTCACTAGGATCAAAAATATATCGAGAACAATCTTCTTGTTTAGGGGAGAAATTATATTTATTTCTTTATGTTATTATATTTGATAATTTGTCATAGTTGTGAACGTAGTTCATTTCACTTTTAGTTATGCATAATTTATTTCCTAATATATCGTTATTTATTAATTAACGAAGCAAAAGGAGAGTTTGTGATATATTTTACCTGTCAGTTCTATCGATATAATTGTTATTTTATTGAAATATGTCCATATTAATTTATTTTGCAAGAATTTTTATTGTGTTTTTTCTTTTGATGATAATCTGAAATAGTAGAGAGAGAGAGAGAGAGAGAGAGAGAAGAAGAAAAGCCTCAAAAAGCATGCTAAAATATTTTATGGCAATGTAAAAAACTCCGCTTTATTTTATTTCAACATAGAGTATCAATTAGTTTAGTCCAATTATAGGTATTTGTTTATCTAATTTAAATCTATATTAAAAAATATATTTTTTTGTTATTTTCTAAGATCAAAATTACAAACAGAGGCTAAAGCGTTCTTCCCTCGATGTCTGACATCGCGTAACCGCACGATGTTCTACGTCTTTTTACAGAGAATAGAGTATTCCGCTTTTGTGTCGCGTACGCTTTTCTTTACGGTACACTTGGTCGAGGTAAGGACAGGCCGAGCCAAACTGCAACTGCAGGAATCGTGCCAAGATTCGACAATCCACCCGCCGTCGGTTTTGCCGGTCTGCATGCCGGCCCGTTGTTTATTCGTATTCGCGAGATAAGAACAATCCGCGGTTCCCGTATTTGTTTTCACGAGGCGAGAAGATCCGTGGTTTCGAGTACTGTGTCTACAAGAGCGCTAGCTCGCGCCGTTACAGCAGCGGTGGAAAGAGAGATTATATTAGTCGTTGAGAGAAGAAATAGTTTCCGGCGAGCTGTATATTCGTGTCCCGGATGATTAGCGCATTTCTTCTCTACTCTTGAGAGTAGAGATTTGAGAGAGAGAGAGAGAGAGAGAGAGAGAGAGAGAGAGAGAGAGGAGAGAGGAGTTTATTTTACAGTAGTGCAAAGACTTAACTTTGCTAGTATAATAAATTAAATTGTACAAATGAGCTGGAAAAGAAAGAGAGAGAGAAGATAAAGATGATAGTACGAAGGAGAAATTCCTCTAATTTTACAACTAAATAAAATCATAAGAATGAAATTATATTTTCAGCTTTTAATGTGCAAGTGCAATTTTTAAAAAATTAATGCATGTTGATATGAACTAATGATTCGAACGTTTCGTTGCAAATATTTGTTTCTCGAGTCGATTTCCCGGAATGATACGGAGTAAAAAAAAGGTCCGTTTATGATTTCTATTAGTATATAAGAAACACAGAGTATATTCGAGATTTTATTTCTTGACACGCCCGACGGGGAACTTTATTTCTCGGCGGAGAACGCACGCGAGCATCCATCTCACCCCTGAGGGGCCGGTACGGGGGCAATCGGGGCGTAAAATCGAACGAATTCAATTTCTGTCTTGATTCGCCGACTTCATTACTCCTTTACACACAGTTAGCTATATACGCAGCCGAGCCCCTCGTACATTTGCCACCACCCCTCTTGGCTCTGTAATTCGAGGGGTCGTCTTCTCCCCGAGGTTTCGAACGAGAGCGGAGATGTTGCTAGTTTGAACGGTTCATCCAACAAAACGGAATTTGAGTCGCGATCGGGATGGAGACATAGGGCGAAGAGATGGACCTTCGGTATGAG
>NW_017305927.1:173994-190519 GCF_001594115.1 Trachymyrmex septentrionalis
GCTAGTTCATCCAACAAAACGGAATTTGAGTTGCGATCGGGATGGAGACATAGGGCGAAGAGATGGACCTTCGGTATGAGTGAGAGACGAAAGGGTGATGTCGGAGAGCGAAGACCGATGGTCGGATCTTCCTCTTCTAGCAGGCGAGCTTTCTCTAGAGGCTCGCGAAAAAGTGAGGGAAAACTTTTAGGTAGCCTTTTGGGAGAGCTTGTCATAAACTTTTATTTCCAAGAAGATTGAAAGGATTGCGAGGCGATTTAATGAAATGTCTTGTCTCCTCGCCTTCGTAGATAATCACGAAAGATTGGAACGATTATTGCGCGAATGAATTAAATTCTGATATTAAAGTTTTAACGGAATATTTGGCGATATTCTTTCAATTACGAATCTGGATTAAAAAGAATGGATACAGCTCGCAACGATGGGATGCTTTTTATGTTTGTTAGTTAATCGCAATTGCACAATAATTTTGAACGCGAGTAGTTACATTGTTAAATTTATTTATCAAATTATACCTATAATTTTAGTTATTTTTTATAATATCTATAGTTTGCCTGTTTCTACTCTACCCTCTAAATCTTGTGGAGTGAAATCTCGCTCGAAGAGACTCAAAATTTAGCCTGTCTTGAAAGTCGCAGATTTTCACTATTTTTAAAGTGAGATTTCAACCCTTTTGAAATGAGATTCACTCCAAAGGAGTGAAATCTCAAATCCCTTTTTAGAGTAAGGTTCCATCTATCCTGGTATTACACTCGGAGTGAGTATTCCAAAAGAATAAAGTTTACTTTAAAAAGAGTAAAAACCTATCACCCTTTATCAAGAATAGTCGTATATATTTTCACTCTTTTTTTTTCAAAACACAGGCTAAATTTTCTCTTAGAGTGAGATTTTAGTCCATGAAATTTAAAGAGTATAATTAAATTAAAACAGGAATTAAACAATTGGTTTGAAGTTAAATAATTTCATTTGAGAAAATATATTTTTTATTCAGTTCTATTATTTACTAAGTAATATGTTGCTTTCTGAAACTAACTACAGAAATGGATTGATCTACACATTAAATTTAAAAATAACAGAATGCTAACTCAAAGAATTAGGTTACCGTTGCTACTTTAATATTTAACAGTATAGGAAACGTTCGAGATAAACTTGAGACAAGGATCGGATAGACACATCTAATGTCAAACGTGTGCTAAGAATACACTGTGCCGATGAATCTGGGATTTGAAGCACCATTTGCTCAATAGAGTTCAGTTAGACTTGAATACAGTTTCCTCGAGTTTGGTTTCCGCGTATTTGAGCGAAGAAATTGGGAAAAAGACGGCGAGGGAGGTTTAAGGAAGAGAGAATGCGCTACATACGCTCTAACTGGAGAGGCAGAAGTATTACGAACGGCAGAGAGAGACGGTTCAAGTCAAGGTTTGAAAGGGTAGAATTTCGAGAGTGCTCAAATTGGATCAGGGAAACTGAAGGGAAAGCCGCGTCGAGACAGGGGCGAGGAGAAGAAACGAGAAACAGAAGAATGGCCTTAACGAAATGCGACATTCACTTTTCTCCGAGCATTATAAGGTTTGTCGTTGGAGACTCGCAAAAGAATAACGAGGATCAAGTTATACTTTTAACGAGTATAATGTTATCCAAAACATTGTTGATTTCTTCCGGTAGGAAAAGAAACGCTGGCGAATCTTGTTAAAAAAATATTCTATATTTAAGAGCCGTCTACTATTTTCTCTTCACCGGCACGCGGTTGTAGAGTGTACAATTGATTTTTGACGCGGTAAGTAACACGCAGCACGTAATCTTGCTTTCTTCAAAGGACGCTAACAATGTTCGTGCTCTTTTGAATAATGTTAATGCTGCTTTTATGTCTCTCGTAGCGCTTTATTTTGCAGTGGTTCGTACAGTACGCTACATCCTCGTTTATTATGCCGTAATCAACGCGCATATTGCGGTCCGGGGATATTTTAGACCTTATCTTCAGACATTTAAAGCGCGTTCCACGAGGGTTTCTCGTGCAAGCTCGTAAATGGTGGTGCCAAGTCCCTAATTTCCATCGGCAAACCCGCGCGCGGGCGGCGGGCTGCAACAATATGCCCCCGTTCACTATTTGGCGCTTGATACGCACTCCGGGTCTGCGGTGCGGGTTACGACTTCACGGTGGATTCAATTCCGCCGGCCGTCGCGCCTCACCCGAGTATAAATGCAAATGAAAATGCGGTCCGACGCGGATCGGGGAAACGTGACTTTTGTGCACCGCATTTTCGTCCGGGCCAGAAACAACCGGGGAACAATCGGAAACGAGGTTTAACCCGAAGGGGATGCGCGGGCGCGCGCTCGTGCGTTTGTATCCGTCCATTTGGATTTGCAAGTCTCCTGTATTGGGTGGTTATCGAATCCACGTGCCCCGTTTTGTTCGCCCACGTTCCCGGTCACCGCGGTCTTTTTTCCTCTCTTTTTCTTCTCCATTCTTCTTGTTTCTCCTAACGAGCGTAGCATGGAACAAAATTCTGGACGACACCGGCAGTCGGTTTGATTACCATTATTTTGCCTTCCTCTCTGCTCTTCGACCTCGCTTCGGTCTTTATCGAGATGGATCTCCGAGTTTTTTTTTTCCCCCCGTTTTTATATAGACTGCAGTTATTTGTTTCTCGGACAGAGATAGACATTCGGTCTTAATAATGTTTGACAATCGATATTCTCTGGACTATTTTCAGATATCTGATCAAATCCGACTTCGAATAATAGAGATGTATGTATTTAGAAGAAAGCACAAATTGGAAGATCATTAAAATTTTATGACGCTCTGTTAGAGTTTAATTATTTGACGGATTAATTAAGTCTCTTTTTGGCAAACTCATGCAAAATGAACATTTTTACAATTGATCCAATTACAATTGATTCATTTATGTCAGATTATACCCAATTCATTTTCAATCATATGTCATTAATTTAACTAAAACAACAGAATTGAACAATTTAACTCAAGAAAACATTAAATTTAATTCAAATTTAATTTACTATTTTTTAAGTGCATACATTATTAATACTTTGGACGTGTTTGCTTTGAAACTAATCACAAAAATGGATTGATTTTACACATTTTGAGACACAAGTTAAAAATAACAAAATGTTATTTAACTCAAAGGATTGAATTGCATTGGTCCTTTGATATCTAACAGTGTAGTCTCAGTAATATTTATATAAATCTGTCTTGTTATATTGTTGTTTCCGATTATACGTGGAATTATAACGACACAAGGTATCGAATACTGCTCATGATAATCCCGTGGATGGTTAATTCTACGGCATAACGAAGCGATTACGAGTCGAGCCCGGCCTTCGAATACGATGCACGTCGTACTGAAAGCGGATATCGATAATATCAAAGCAACAAGGATAATACGCACGAGGACTCCTTCATTACGGATTGAAATCAAAGTGTCTGTTCGATCGAATGATCCACTCCGACTCGATGACGTTGCATGGAGAAGCGTCGTTTCGACGAATGACGCACGGATGCGCGCCAATTAGACGCGGTACGCGAGGCGAAGAGGAATTCCGTGCTTCAGCCTTGCCGATCGGGGAAGCGAATGACGGGAAACGGGAGCCAGGAAGTGGGTGGGCCAGCGAACACGGGGTTAATTACTTTCCGTACGCCTCAATGGGGTTGAAACCGTCGGCTCGATGTTGCACGAGGGACGCGTGCGAGTGACAGCTGTCTGCTTCCTTCTTCATTGCATTATCGATGATCATCGATGCTCGAGGAGTGCCTGGACTTCGTTGTCCTCTCCAGGACGAAAATGTGGATTGCCTGATCCATCCAGCGTAATGAGTCTGACGCGACGTCGCCACTGGGATTATCGTCGTTGTTAAGATGACACAGGATCTTGACGCGATTAAAACCATTGATCCGGCTCAAAGAAAGCTCGATGATTAATTGTGTGTATAGATGTTTTGCTGTCTCCTGGTTGGAAGTTCAATTTTTCTGTATATTGATAATGAATAGCTGGATATATTACTTGAGGGGATCTTATTCTAGCAGGCTATCTAATTCTAGTAGGCTATTGTTATTTTTGGTTATCTTCAGCTACACCAGGATCTGTAAAACTCTACAACTTTATCACGTTATATCTCTGGATTGAATACATATTTTTTTTTAGCTCAAAACATGTCAATTGTATCTCGAAGTCATACAAAGACAGATAAATATGAATCAAATAAATAATATTTTATTTTCAATTAATTACAATGCTTCAAAGAAATTTTATTCACAAAAAATGACTACTTTGAATAAAAAATTCTCAAATTTTTCAATTTAATGTTTAAGCAAAAACCCGTAGTAATTTTCTTAGTTGACCCTTTGGAGCAACAAAAAAAGTACTAAATTAAATATAAATTAAATTTATTTCTAAAAAAAAAAGTACGATATAAATCGCTCAAAAAAGTATAATTATTTGAACTATCGAAAATCGACATTTTTGAAAAATCTATGTATCATAAGTTTACAATAAATAAATAAAATTTTATTATTTAAACAATACAAAATAATAGATAAAGGATTGTACATGTATTAATATTATTATAGTATATATAATTAAGTTTATTAGGATTTAGTTTAAAGGATGATCCAACATTTGATCTAAAGCAATACATCCACCTTGGCCGAGAGATCTTCAAAGACTGATAGAGATTATAAAATTTCTAGTATTTATTATATTGAAATAATTCTTTTTAATTCTATATACAAAATGTAGAATTAAAAAGAATTATTTCAATATAATAAATATAATAGTAGAAATTTTATAATTTTTGTCAGTCTTTGGAGATCGCTCGTTTATTTTTATACTATCCGAAACTTAGTAAACGTATAGGTATTTAATAAAAAATAAAGAGATACCCAGAACGCCGAAAACTTACAAGTTAGTTACGTATGGGTCCCAAGTACTCTCTTTGAACTTTTGTGTATTCTCACATCAAGATTAACGCAAAAAAAATACCCTTGCAAGCTTATTATATCTATGGACAGTTAGTAAGTTTTTTTTTAACCTCAATCCGGGTCTTCAAATTATATTATAAAAAAGTTATTAAATTATATTATAAAACAGCAATGTAAAAAATCGCATAGTATAAGTTGAACCCATGAGTAGTTTGCGAGAGTTAAAGTAAAGACCGAATTCTAACGATGGTCGATTTGAAGACTTTTTTAGTGCACTGTAATTCGTAATAAAACAGATGACTTTAGGTAAATAGTAAATAGTATGTTTCTCAGGTGTTTATATTATTTTGTTTGTCCCTATTCATATATATAAATTCGAGAGAATCTGAATATGAATGTCACAAAGTAGAATAGTTGCAAAATTAATTTTATGCCGGAATGTAAAAAGTTATGGAATTTGTGGAGCGCTGTGTGAAAATGAGTGATAGAAGTTTTAACTTGGAAATTATTCTGTTTCTTGCTTGTTTTTCTGCGATGTCTTTAAAACCACCTTTTAGACAGGATCGATACTTTTAAAAGCTAATTTTTGTTATGATTAAGGAAATAATTTTTCTTAAGTCCATATTTCTCAGATCTGCTTATTCTCTTAATCTGCGAGAATATGGATCTGTTATTATATACATATATCATGACGGATTTATATGCATTATGTTTGCATTCATTGATTCACGAAAGTCTCTGGAGATCTCCAACTTAAGCTTCTCTTCACTCGATGCGTAGCGAATTTCATCCAAGGATCACAGTACGATGGGGGTTGGAATTGTACTATAATGATCTTAATACCTAATTCCGATTCACATTTCCATCTCCACTTTGCAAATATCATTATCAGAATAGTTTAGAACGAGAGCAATACGCAGGCGCAGTAGTGCGCTTCCTTCCAGTTTACACATCCGTTTTCTGTATTACGCTTACACCTTCTTTACGTTCTCCTCTTCGTCTTCTACGAGACGTACAGATATTTGCCTTCGCTGAATATCAACCGTCTTAATTAATACTTAGTCAAATGCTTATATTTGTAACAATCAGATACAATGTTTTGATGCATTTTTAAAATTACATAATTATATCTAAATTAAGATAAACGGGTTCTATATAACTTATTACTTAAACTTTGCAATTTTTTTTAATTTGTTGTTGAATCCAGAAAACTGATCATCAGATTAAAAAAAAAAGAAACGTTTCGGAATATTAAAAAAATATAAAGCATTTTCAAATATTTATATGAATGCAGTGAAAATTTTAAGAAAAATAATATTAAGGTTATATCGGATATATGTATGTATACACTGATGCAATCGAGTTAAACAGATAGCCTGCACGACTTGTTAGTGTTGTTTGTTGAATTAATCATGTAATTACCGACAAACAGCAAATAGGGGAAATTAAGTATTAAGTCATATAGAGTCCAGTTATCTTACTAATTAATGGCTCTATTTAGTAAGAAAAATTAATTTTAAGTATTTATACAATTTTTATTTAATGAAACGTAGAGAAAAAGACTTCGCCTCACCTACATTAAAATTACATTAAAGTATCTATTTTTCACCATTAAATATTTTTATACTTTTATTGATTTATATTGATAAATTCTTTAACACTGTTAATTTTTTACTTTAGTGTGACAGTATTATATTTGATAAGATTATTTTCGAGTAACACAGAATCCAAGATTCTTATTTTTTTTTCTCTTTCTTCTGATAGATAATTTTTAAAAAAGAGACAAAAATGGATGTGTTTTCGACAGACGTAACAATTTTTACTTTCTTCTTGTCTTCCTTTTTGTCAGACTGATACTTGTATAAGGCGACTTAAATATAACTCCTAGTAACTATGACGGTCGGGCAAACAAGAATTAAAAAAAGTTTCTTCCCGACCGGCTGGTCGTGCCGGAAGTGGCGAATGCGCTCTCAACTTATGTTTCCTTTCGCTTGCTGTTCTCCTTTTCGTATCGCTATGTCACCCCTGTCGTCACGGCGGGATTAACTTCCTTTGCCGCGCGAAATTAAATTATCAAGTTTTCAAGCGCGACCGAGAGGGAGGGAAGAGACGAAAGATCTGCGCGCAGTGTGGTAACCGGCACTGAACCGAGTCCGAAGCTTTAATTCGATTAATTATTTAAATCGCCAACGGCTTGCAAATACGCCTGTCACTTTTACGCACGCAAGCGGACCGCTGCAATTCTTCCCCAGTCTCCCTTTTCGTTTTCTTTCCTCCGCTTTTTCTTCTTTCGTCAACGATACGAATTCCTTCTGACGGGTTAGACAAAATTACTGTGCGTACTATCATTTCGGTGATACAAACGAATTTTCTTCCTGGCATTTTATATTATACTTATTGAACAATGCGAATAGTTGGAAACACTCCATTGATGGGAATTAATCAACCGGATGTTGAGAGATACGTTTGTAATGATTGAAACCAGAAAGAAAAAAAGAAAGGGAGGGAGATTGTTATATGCATTACGTAATAAATTAATAATAATGTGGCAAAATACTAACGGATATATATCGTATTTGTGTCATAAAATCAATTAAACATGTGTCATTATCACATATTATTATTTCATCATCGCTTTTGTATATTTTGCATATCCATTTTATGCATTTTGCTGGGCTTGTTTGGAATGCATCCCCTGGAACTGCTTTAATGATAGTAAAATTTGTCACATGAATGCGAAGTATACTTGTATTAGGGCCGAATATATTTCATGAATAAATGCATGGCATAGTGCACCTTTGGGCATTTCAAAGCTGCAGTGTTGGAATTCCAACAGAGGATATCTTCTCAGTCAGTGCTTAGTTTATTTTTTCAACTTTTGTATTTAATTTTCTTTCATATTTGTTAATTTGTTTTACATAATCGTTTTAAGATGCTCGGAATTACTCAAATGTTTATTAGTATTCTTAATGAAATTTCTCGTTAACACGATTGTCGTTCTATACAAAAATAATACCAGGCATACCTCTATTCTAAACTTAGAACACATACGGCAAATATTTTTATGTTTTATAGTATAGAATCGATCGTTGGTTTAGATAAGCCTAAAATAACGAAGATTGATATTTGGCGGGCGCCTGTCGTGTTACATTCATTCGATAGTTCATTCTTATCGCAGCGGAACGACCGAATAGTGTTCGCCGGAACTTATATTCGGGCGAAGGTCAGTCCGATCGTTCGGCAGTCACGAACCATGGCATGCATAGTTAACACGTTGACTATCGTTTATCATTTCTTTCCTCTAGGAATGCCAAGGACGAAATTGGCAACTAGTGTATAAATATGTCAAGGATCGTTCGTCATGTTTCTTAATTTTCTTAAAATAGATACGCGATTTTTTTTAAGTACAACTTAATCGTAAATTATATATAATACTTCTTTTTTTCTTTTTTCTTTACTGTAAAGGCATTTTAGATTTTTCCAACTTTTCGATTCCGAAGATATCGGTTGCCCTAGTTTCAAGCGTATTTCCAGTCGACGACTTGTTTACTGAAAAAAAAGAACGAGAAAAAGGGAAGAAATCTGTACAACGAATCTCATGCTGTAACCTACTGATTCAGTCCAAGGTGTACGTGACTTTCCAGCAGCCTTAGGCCGGCGAACTTTCTAAGGTAAATAATGGTATTCAGGCGTGGGCCGAATATAGTTGGAAGCCGCATTTATCCTTGTAAATGTTGGATCTCTAGGCGCTATCCATCACATTGATGAATCGTTCACCAGTGGGGCTATGGTCGGCCGGGCCAGGGCCACGCAGTGCTTACGCAGGCTTAAGAATTTTCTCTAAGTCAAACATAGTTCGGCCGAAAGTAAAAGCGCCACTCGTACGCTCGAGTTCGTACAATGACAGTGTCGACCACATATAGAAAGTACATCCTCTTGATTATTATTATAGTTTTGTAAGGAGCAGTTTGAACTGCGAAATCGCGTTGTTTTGGTAACACTGTATTCAAATAGTTTTAAGCTGTTGGAATGTGTAAAAGTCTATCTGGAATTTTAATGCAAATCATATCGGAGAGAGCTAGATAAAGCAAATTATTGATCGTGACTTTTCAAGAGGTCACGTAAAAGTTATATTGGGGGTCACAACATTTTTAAGAAATTTGATATTTGACGTGAACATTAAGGAATCAGAATTTTAAGCTTACTCGGATAATCTATTTTTATTTGGTATTTTAAGTTCAAAAATTCCAATGAATAAAAAGGAACAACTTATTGACATTTTAACAGACAAGATAGATTCAGTTTAAATCTACCTACATATTATATTATTAATCTAGTCAAAAATTTTGATTGCCAGTTGGAAATGAATGAAGAGAAAGGTAATGAGAATATTTATATAATTTGCATTAATATCTCTGTGAAATAGGTTTCTAAAATTAGTTGCGAAGTACCTGTCACGTTTAGTGTCAACATTTGAAAATAACTTACGACTGAGTATCTCCAATTTTTCTCCAAATGGCAAATAGAAAAATTTTGTTTTAAAGCAAATTTATTTCATTAAGCAAAATTAAAATTTATATATTTGTATTTGGTTTAAGTTTTTTTTTGCTTTTGATGTATTAATTTTAATGTATAAAAATTATATATATTGAAAAAACATATGAAAGAATTATCAAATTTTTACATAAATGCATAAATTATACATTATTTATTTTGCACATGTATATAAATTAAGACAACTAATTTTTTAAATTATATTTATTTTTTATATAAATGATAAAAAAATAAATAAGTCAAATTTCTCTCTGTTTAATTAAAAGATTGCGAGTGAAAAACGTTCGATTAGTTATTCGTACGCAACGATGTAAAGTAAATTGTACATTTTTTTTTGCAAATCGATTAAATTGTCAAAGTAGAGGGTGCAACGATTCAATCCGATGATTAATACCTCAGGTATAACGAATATGATTCATTGTTAACCAACGCTGTGGATACTGGCTTTCACTAATTGTAAGCGTGTACCGGAAGTAAATACCACGCTTTATTCAAAACTGTAATGAGCATGATTACCACACTACAATCTCAGTCAATCGGAAATTTTGCAGCTATTGTCTCGTTTGGAATTGTTGTACGTAATTAAGTCAGATCTTGAATTGTGAGTGGGTGGAGGAGCAGAAATACGATGCGATCGATCAAGTGTAGCGATGCTGTTTGTTATTCTGGATATCGGTAAGTGATGTAAAGGCCTTTGGAAATATATTGAGTTTTTTTTTTGCACGTTTTTAGGCGCCGCAAAAAAAGGATTCTACGATACACGAATTCTACGATGACGTCTTTGATTGATGGTGTTTCAGCAAGTGCTGAACTTTGTGTCGTAATATACGTCAATATTAGTTTTGAAAGTTCTGACAACTTGGTTCTAAATTAATATTCCATTAAGGAAAATTCCATTAACTAAAGAGTAAGTTTTTCGGTCCATTTCTATCTCTGAAGCTTGACTTAATTACTGAATTACTCGAATTTTCTATCTCGTGTTTATTATTCAAAATTCCATTTCTGTCAATTTTTCTATCTAGTATCTACATAATTATATCCTTAAAAAGAAGTTAACAAAATTTCTGCAGCGTCCAATTACAATCTAGTTAGAAGTCGCAGAGTTGGAAACCACGACTGAGATTTATTTTTCACATGCGGCTGACTGGAAAATGGGGCACTGACGCAGGGTGGAAGGAGTGCGAGCATTGTCACACAAGTTTACTCCATTCCCTGTAGCGAACTAGTCGCTGTTGGGTGCAACAGCCCGAAGCTGCCGGGAGCAATGTAGATAGATACTCGGCGGGCCAGATAGCGCGCGACAAAGTCAGGACTGGCACGACAGTTTCGCAGCTTGTGCTCGGGATGTGTCGTCGGGGCATCTATCCCCCCCACTGTTCCCCTCATAGGAAACTGTGGACCAACCGAGTCGGTATGTATATCTAATACCGGCGGGAACACATATTACCACGATGTGTCAATTGTTCGGGGAAGACCGGAAACTTGCCGTCCCTTCCTATAATCCTGTCCGGGACGTGCCAAGTTCCGGAGGGATGAGTTTCAAGGCCGACGAAGGTTCTCCAATAATGCCCGGCTGCTTTGCTCGTTCAATGCACGTCGCTTCATATTCGTGTCCGTTTCCATCGGCGCTTGGGTCAGCCGATGGAAGTTCAGGCACGAAACGAGGTCGGTCGAGACCAAAGCTCGCAGGGCTCTTGTTCTCTATTCTCTCTAAGTTTCTGAACTCGTAAGGTATGTAAAGTAACGTGAAAGTAGTGTGAACTAGAGCGAGTATTAACGTGAAAGTTTTTGCACAACGGTATTACGAAGATAACCGTAGAAGTGAAATAAAATAATGAGATTTAGAAAATTGAGGTATAATATAAAAATTAAGATACAGAGTTTTGAGAAAATGCGCTGCGTGTCAGGTTGTTCCGTCAGCTTTGTAACCACGTTTGTACATATCAACGGCAACGGGTGCGTACGCGTCTGCATTTGCGTGCGCACGTGCATGTATACACGTGACGTCTAGCCGCGGGGTCCGGCGTTAATTAAGTAATTTCAATTAAAATTCTTCAAAGTTTTCTCACCGCGCTTTTGTACTGTCACGGCCGAGCCGACATCTTTTCCGCGGGAGTTGCATGAGCACTCGTCACCGTAAACAAGCCTTACCTGCTCCGACTTACTTCCACGCCAATTTGTATGCAAAACTTGCCGCGTGAGCACGTAGCCATATTAGAGAGGCACCGTCGGTCGGCGCCGTGTAGATGACATCGAGATGCTTTGTCGCGAAAAAAAGTATGTTTCCAGAGAGCCCGCGGTTGCTTTCAGCGCGGATAATAAACCGTTTCGAAATTCCAATATGGTAGCTGTATGAAATGTTCCAATTGTACATCTTGAAAAATAAACACTTTCAAGTGGCGAGGTAAACAAATAAATTGTTTCAAATTGCAATCTTTCCGTTTTTATTATTTCTATGACTGTTGTTATTTGTTTTTGTTCGAAATGAGAGGACTTTGATACAAAAATATCAAATCACGTGAGATACGCTTCGACTGAGCAAAAATACTTCATTTATTATTAGAATTAGAATTTATTACTCTGTCATTAGAAGTAAAGAGATTATTAAAGAATTGATGCTAATTTTATTAATTTTCTTCTTTTCGCAACCTATTTTTTAATTTTTACAAAGTTATTAAGATAGTTATATTAAAAGGGTTTTATTTTCCTATTTCAAAATACTTAAAGTATTAAATTCAAATGTTTATGACTGTTCTAATATTTATTAAGTATTTATTGCATTTAGGTATTTATTAAAAATATTGTTTATTATTTAAAACTTGCTTCAGACGATTTTTTACAGACATCAGATTTTAGAATAGAATTCTATTTATAAGTTTATATGTATTTTAATAAGCATGTATATTTTAATGTATTTACTTACGTATCACATTTTTTACTTTACAAATATTTTTTATATCACATTAGAGTACATATCTAATAGAAATTGAATTTTATTTTGAAATCAGATACGAATTGTATAGGTTCAAAATATACTTTATATTCAATTAGTTAAATACGAGAAGACCTACATTTGACTACCTGTCGCAAATCAGTATAACAATTGCCGACCCCTTTTTTGTTCGCCGATCTCCATAAAACCGTGTTTGATCCTATAAAAGGATTAATACTGAAAATGCAATTCTGTCGCGATAGTTTCGAACCCGCCATTGCCGTATAAACTGGAATGGGGTTCATTGTCGGACTGGACCGATCTCTGCAGATGCATTGTTAGCGGTAATGCAAGGTAATAGAAAGTGCTTTGACCCGACGCTGTTGAAAATTAAGTGACCGCTGCCGAACCATTGAAATTTATACCCCAGTGCTTCGAGCGGCTCGCTTAATCCGAAAATCTGATTCGATACGGGACCAGTAATTTCAACGTCCCGCAGACTCGATAAAAGGGAAAATTACGCTCTGTGTCGCGTCAAAGCGCGCGCGCGCTCGAGCTTGAAATGGCGTTTCAACGAAGAAGATAACTCTCCATGTTTTATAATATATGGGATTTGGTTTGCGCAAAATCGAGAAGTATTTCGGCAATAAATGTTTGACTAACTGACTGCTTCCTCTGCCTCCCTCTCTCTCTTATTGCATTTGATTTTTGGTATTTATTATAGTGTTCAAGTAATAAATGTAACTGTCTGATTCTTTTCATGCTTCATCTAGTATGTACCAGGAATGTATTATATACAAAAGACGTCACTTTGAAATCAATGAGATATTTATGTTAGTAATATTATGTTAATAACAATTTGAATTAAATGTTTATACAAGGTTTTATTAAATCAAAGTTTTACACCTTTATGAGGGAAAAATTGTAATGTATAATAATATAAATGTAATTTATAGTCATTTTCGATGCCAACAATTTTTTCTTTTGATAAAATTCTAAATTATTATACAATTATTATTACTAACATTGTATACTAGCATTAATGAAAATAAATCTTCTAACCGTAACTATTTTACCGTGCAATTATAGTCACAAATATCAAACGCTTTTCTCTCATTGCACTTGCTCTCAGAATTCAACACCGTATAGGTAGGATTCTAACATTTCTAACGCGAGACCGCGTGAACGAAATAGGAGGTGGCAAAGCGGAATAAGGGAAGAGAGGAAGGATCGACAACAAAAGGGTGCATGCATGATTCCTGCTGTCATCACCACCTCTGCTTGAATATATCCTTACCGCGACGGGTCAGTAGTTTACGATCCGCTATTTGTAGTCCTAAACAAAGTGGAATTCGGGCATTAGAATCCGTATATCGCGGTCACGGAAAACGAGCGTACGGGACGACGTACACCCGACGTGGACTCGGGAATTGTGGGTCTCTTTCAAAAGCCCGACGCGCACGCACAAATACAATGGGCGACGGGGCGCGTATATTGGTTATCGCCTCTCGCACATTGCATACATATATATACGCGCGTACGTCAGAGGAGGAGGATACGCGCTCCGTGAGAGAACACCGCTGATTTTTTTATTAGCGCCGTGCAGCGTTCAGCACATTTTTGTCTACGCAACATTTTTCTCTCTAACAATCCATGACAATAAAATATTATTCTCCGCGATACGCACGAAGCGCGTCGATCTACGATATCGTATATTTTTTATCGCCACGCATCGTCTAGCTTTCTGCTGCGTGTCGAAGTTCGACTGACGCACTCTGCCTGGCGCGATATCGCTGAATCATTTTTTTGTGCGAATTCATATTTAAAAAAATATATCTTTTATATATACATAAAATAATCCTCTGTGAAATTGCAAAAAAAAATTTAAAAGAATTGCTGACAAACAAAATGATCGAAATTCCGAGTTATATGAAAGATATAAATTTACAAATACAATAAATCTTTATAAATCTTTATACGTTTTAGTTATCTTTTCTTTAATTCGTTTCTTTTTAATTCTGCCCAAATTTCGAGCCCGAAAGGAGATACGTGATGAAAGTCGGTGTGTAAATTTATACCCCAAATTACTCGCGCTACGATTTCACGTCACTGTCAAAGGGATGAAAGATCGATGGGATCATTACAGCAAATATTTGCTTCCTGCCGCGCGATATCGTACTCCGGTCATCATAGTCGTAAAATCCGATCGCGGCAGATCCTTTTGTGGTGCACGTAGTGTTGGACAGGGGATAAACTGTTAATTATAATTACGTTCCTGCCGACGCGCGCGCATAATGATGACTGATTTGTCCGAGGCAAATATGGCGATTCTCGCGATATGACTATACGACTGGTTGACCAATAAATTATGATAAATTATAATAAATGACAGGGATGTATTTCCACCAAAGTGGAAATATTTCATTTGGATCAGCTATAATTCCATAAGCTTTCGCTCGGAAGCAAGAAGTAAATTGTGCAAAATACGACGAAATATCTTGCTTTTTTATAAAAAATTTCGGATATCTTTTAGCGAATAATGAAACATAGGAACGAACAGTGCATGGAAAGACCAATTTTACTAAAGTATCTAAAGATTTAGCTAAAGATACAGACCTGAAAATCATTTTCTTTGACTATCAAAATAGTTATGTATAATAGACGAATCCAAACTCTGGTTGCAGCATTGCTTTTTTCGAATTTCCTACGTAATTATTCGGCTGATCAACAAAATAGTTTCGGATCTGTATCTACTTAAATTTTTTAATATTTCAATGAAATCATTCTTTACGTGTGGAAAATTTTATAAAGTATTAATAATAATTCTTCGAAATTATTATACTTTTCTGTATACTTATTATTCTTAAATCTTCTTCATCGATTGTTACAAAATTGTTGGATTGTATTTTAATATCAGTTTCTGAAATGTATGAGTAATATTGAAAATTTCTAGCATATGTAAAATAAACTTATACAGATATTTAAATTGTTAAAACATTTCGCGCGGGCACTCATTATAACGCACGCAAAATGCCTTTAGATCGTGTTGAATAAGGCCAAGAATGAATTGTGAAAAAAGGCGATGTGAAAGCCGTCGAGAGTTGAGAATTCTGTTTGTCACGTTTCCTTCTGGTGTGTTGTACGATCGATCACAGCCGCACGATCGTTGATGTGCCTCCTTCACCTTTCCTTAGCGCGAAATTAAATGAAAACATCATAAAAAAAAAAAAGAAATTTACTGCAAAAATTTATTTTGTCGAAATAGAATTTAAATCTATAAAATCAATGGACTCGATGTAAAAATATTTTTTTTTAATTTCCGTAGCGGTAAAAAATTTCATCCGAGAGTTTATCGAATTTATTTAGTACACGGCTGACTGGTGTTTGTTGAAATCAGATCGGACGTTAAACGTGGATGCGCGAATCGCAAATATTGTGCGAATGTATACGCGTATGGACGGTGAATGGAAAGGCTGGTGGTAACGATTTAAAGGAACATGCCGCGCGTTTACGATTGCAACAGTGGAGCTCTTGACGAGGCCAGGCTACCTGCTGGGACTCTGATTTGTAAACTGACCTTCTCGAATTGTTTTAATCAAGATTTCTCATCAAGACATCAGATTTAGCCTATTAAAGTATCTTCTGAACTTACGATAATGTCCTTGCGATATTTTTTATAACGATAATTTTTATAACGATAATTTAGAATAATGGTAATAGAAAGGCCAATTTATGAGCAAATAATTATAGATCAAAAATGTCAAATGGTTTATTAGAGTGTCACTCAATTAGTTAAAATATAATATACAAGAAATGTTTCGACTTTACTTAGTTTTTTCTCAGTTAATTAAAATAATAAATAAAAGATAACTTTAATATTTAATTTAATGAGACCTTTAACGGACAACAGATATAAAATAGTATTTAATTATAACGTACTGATAATTTAGAACTTATGTACACGGAAAGTACGATTTTGCTGAAATATCTAAAAATTTAACTAAATACAGATCTCTGAAAATAATTCCGTTGACTAATCAAATAATTGTAAAGGACTGTAACGCATGAGCAATGCTGTAAAAAATTTTGATATTTTAGCAAGC
>NW_017305927.1:190619-203721 GCF_001594115.1 Trachymyrmex septentrionalis
TAATTTAATGAGACCCTTAACGGACAACAGATATAAAATAGTATTTAATTATAACGTACTGATAATTTAGAACTTATGTACACGGAAAGTACGATTTTGCTGAAATATCTAAAAATTTAACTAAATACAGATCTCTGAAAATAATTCCGTTGACTAATCAAATAATTGTAAAGGACTGTAACGCATGAGCAATGCTGTAAAAAATTTTGATATTTTAGCAAGCGTATTTATTCTAGCTTGAGTGTCTTGTATAATTATTTTGATGGTAAAAAAATTATTTTCAGATCTGTATTTAGCTAAATTTTGAAATACTCCGGCAAAACCGTTCCTTTGATGCTCGTTGTCAGTTGCGTTACGTAGTGATACCAGAATGTGCTGAGGACGTATGTCCTCAAAGTTCGGATGTTCTCAAAGAGAAGTTGACATGTAGCAGCAAAATTCCTGTATGCTTACCGTGTTCATTAATCTAACGGCGTATCTCGCAAGTGGAATTTTTTTTTGTAAATGTCATTTTAAACTTTCGTAAAAGGGGATTAGGATAATCATCGCCAGTGTTCGTATAGTGGAACTACAGATTACACGAGACCGCGTTGCTTACGAGCCAGTGCACCGCACCGTTGAAAGTGTCTCGTTGGGTTAACGAAAGAGGAAGGGGATGGCAAAAGAGAGAGAAAGAGGGGAAAAAATATATAGAGTCGGGCTTTATCACGCAATTTATCGTCACGACTAACCCTCGTCGTTATCACGGATTGGATTAAAACAGTGATTAGCACGAGAATCGGGCGTGTTAGACGTGCGTGCCTCCCTACACCCTTATCAGCGTTGCCCATACGATAGTGATCGGACATTTAGTACCCTCGATAGTGACGCTAATCCGGAGTTACGAAGGAAGGAAGCAGTGGTTGTCAACTGTTATCCCACGAGGAACAGCGATTTCGTTCGCCGAATCCGTACACGCAATCAGACGAGCATGTAAATGCTAGATTAGGCCCGGGTAGGTGGTCTCCGTGTAGAATCGATTGCCGACCAATGCACAGGATAAAGAGTACTTTCCTAAATTTAACTGGCATCCGCGGTAGTAGCTAATGTTGCCAGTGATGTGGCCGCGATAATCGCAGGAAGATCGCACGCGAAGCGTTGCACTCGATAAATTAATTGTACCTATTTTTATGTATTTTATTTCTCGTCGCAATAATCCCTTTTTTTTTTTGTTACAGTTTAGTTATAATTTTTGAATATCAAAGACGTTTTGCTAATTGAATTTTTAAGGTGACAATAATTTATATTAAATTTAAAATAAGATGGATTTTTAAAGAATTATATAAGAATTATATAAGAATTCGTAGAAGTATTATCGCATTCTGGTGCAAAATCCATGAATTGGCTGAAGGAATGTCTGCAAATTCATGCAGCTAGGCACCTTCAACGTATCATCTATCAGTTCGTCTTTACCTTTTCGACCATTCATTACAGCCTCGACCGTAAGTGTGATTTATGGGGTATCTAATTTCATTAGAGCGATATGAGTGGGATACTACGTGATTGTAACACCGATGATTTCATGCTGTACTGATGTACCGCTAATGTTACAAAGGGGTTCCATTTCATTGATCAAACCCTGAATGATTTACTTCGTTCTGTCAGGCGAATTTTGCATTCTTGGGTGCGGTATCCTCTCCTGTGTATAAGACTTTTCGGGAATAACTCTTTCCGTGACTACACGTTTATAATTATCGTTTATCACTCGGTAGTTTTCAAATCCGCTCTTATCGGAACCGATACAAATCGGACGTTGTGTACTTTGCGAATACGTGTTACACCCGGAGTCACGTTAAGACTGAAATAAGTGGTTAATGACCGATATCCATCTTTCGTGCTCAATAAAAAGCAAACTTAGAAAGAGAGAAACGACTTCATTTCAAGTAATTGGTTACAAGTTGTTTACAAGTTGCCTTGTAATCTATAATCTTAGTAATGTAAATATTCTTTCTACTACAAAACAAGGAATAAAGAAAATAGGACTAATAGAAATCCAACCTGCAAGTAGTGCTCTTTTAATTTTTAACGTAAATATTTAATTCGAAGAAATGTTTAACATTAAATCGTAAAACGTTTTATTATTACGATTTAATGTTAAACGTTTCTTTGCAATAAATCATTTTATTTATACTTCCTGTTAGTACAACCAGAACATTTTTCTCAGTGCAGATTATAAAATATATTTTACTGATATTGTACATTTTAATACAACAGCGTTGTATCAATGGATTCCGACAATAACTTCCTGCAGCGGAAATTTTGATAACGCGGAGAGGAAGAGAGACTCGGTGAAAATTTTATTGAATACGAGTATTATTAACATTTGACTTTCGGTGCTATACTTCCATGTTACCTCGTCGCGTTGCGCCGCGATTAATTTTCCCCGTCGACGTAACATTCTACGAGATGAGAGGGAGACAATGCCCGTGAAATTCTCGTTTTCGCGGGCTACGACCAAGATCGTGGCGAGATGGCGGGAGCGAAGTGCGGCGGCCGAGTGCATTAAGCTGGCAATTAAAAGCGGCGGAGATAATCAGAATAAGGCCGTCACGGTGGTGAATCAGCCGCTGGGCCCCGTTCTATTCCACGTGCAATGCCGGATCCATGCGCCGGGGGTGGCTCGAGGTACGAGAGACGCCAAGGGCGAGGGGATCGTAGAGAAGAGTGAACTCCCGCGTTAATAGGGCCAAGCATTAGGTTATCTCTCCAGGGCTTACCGGTGGGGCCGGTGGTTTACGTTGCTCGTGGTTGACGGGGGTGAACGACGTCGAGCACCGCCAGGCGCTGCTCGTGATCTGTCCGGACACGCGTATCTCTTTGATATATTGCTCCGAGAAATGCGTTTTTCCACCTCGACCGTCCTAACTCGTTCCGCTGAAAACTTTGTGTCGTTCATCCCCTGCTCGATCTTCTTGTCTCTTTAGATTTTTCGGGATTATGACGTTTCTTCATGCAGGAAGATATATCTCGCGCCATAATTAGTGCCAAATGTAATTAAATGCAAATGTAATTAAACGTAAATATATAATTATATGTTGTTCGGGTAATAATAGCGACATATGTGTATATATTCAATTCTTAAAAATAATAATCCCTCTTCATTCTCGTCCTTTCTATCCCTCTTTTCCTCTCTTAATTACTTGAGCGTATTTGTTTCGATCAATTGAATGACTTCTTCCGAATGTGCAATTCGATTCTTGATTGTCAGTCTGGCTTTCGCAGTTTTCACAGTTTTACTGCTACTGAGCTACTTCACTTATCTGATACTGTATTACGCGGGCTCGATTCAGGATTGTTAACCTCGCTTATTGCTCTTGATTTTTTGAGGGTTTTTGATATAATTGATCACGAATTACTTCTCCTAAAGCTTCTTTCCTCTGATCTATCTTGTTCCGCTCTATCATTTTTACGTTCCTTCCTTACTAATCGCTCTCAACGTGTCTTTTTTTTCAACGTATATTTTAAATTGTCGCCATTTACTATGTAATAAGTCTGCGTTTATTATTTTAATCATGCTTTTTTGCAATTATACTCAAATTATTCTTGTCCTTCTTAAACGAGTTATTTACTAGGCAAGAAGCTTATTTTTTTGAAATTGTATTATTTCCTCTGTAATTTGTAATTTCTAATTCGTTTCGTTTTCTGGGAGGCTTAATAACAGTAGTTCTACTGATGTTTCATTTGTGTATACTTGGTAATTTTTCTACACACAATAAATAAATAAATATGTTTGTGAATTATATGTATTTTTAATAAAGTTATAATTAACGAAAAAAGTATTGAAAAAAACATTGAAAAACGAGTTGAGTACGCCAAAACGATATTTAATAAAGGCCAAATTTTTTCTATGAAAGTGAAAAAAAAAATAAAAATCTCAATTTTATAGCACTCTAACTTCCACTCTTTTTTTGCTTCGAGCTATTTAGTTAAAACTGTGAAATTCATTTGCACTGCTCAATACATCAGATTCTTCTTTGAGGATTAATCTTGCGTCACACATCAAGAACAATGATTATTCGGAGTTTTCTATTCTATACGACAGTTTCTGTTTCATGTGCAACACACTACCACTTATCACTCTTTTCGATAGCTGCCTCATCTGCCGTTTCTTTCTGACTTTTTCAGCATGCTGGTCGAGCGATTCCCAATTAACTTCGTGACGGGGCCCATCAAAGGGTCAAAGCCGACCCAGAGGCTCTTCGAAAAAGCACTCAACAAGATTTTGCACTCCTATGCACCATTTTTCATTTCACCACTCGCGCGGGAAATATCGAGAGACAAGAATGTCGATTGATCGAGCAACAACGACGCGGACCTTTTCGTTTGCAGCATTATCGAGAAATGTCCTTCTCGCCACATTATTTTCTCTGATACTGAAGACATAGACATTTCGCTTGCCTTTTGTGTTCAACAGCACGTAATAGCTACATATTAGCCAGAGCTCATCGATTTATTTACTCGTCTCTAAAAACACTTAATTTTTCAATTAAATTTATTAGTAATGAGTTTTTGGAGTGCTAGCTAGTTATATCTGAAGTGAAATTTTTTCACATTAAAATTATGCTTTTTAAAATCAGTTTTTAGGTAATTTTGTTTGATGTTTTTCTTTTATTTTGTTTGCTGCATCTACTACTTCTGTTAGTAAAGCAAGCAACATTGCTTTGATGCAAAATTAAAACATACATGTACATTCATACTGCAGTATATGATGTAAATAATGATTTTATTGTTTAAAGATTAATTGAAAACGAAAATTTTGACTTCCTAATCTAATAACTATTGATTTCTCATATCAAACATAAAAATGCTATAATTTATTAATCTTAAAAATTATAATAGATAATAATAATATTGGACAACAATATATTGTATTTTGTGTCTTTTACAAATTTAATGCGCAGATTATGTTTTCGATTTCTGCTGTTCCTTGTAATTTTTGTGCTAATACGTTTGGAATTCTTAAAATTTTACATGAAAATTTCATCGGACCGTCAAATCCACAGAGTTATCGCGTTCAGCGACATTTCTCTGCAGAGTTCACGGCTTTTTATTTATACGTAGATATTCCTTTTATATGGCGAATTGTCGTCACGGAAATGATTCGCGGAACGGAATAAGGAAAAGAAACGTCCGGACGGAAATCACGAGGCGAAACGTCTGATATTACCTCGAAGCCTTCTGGCATTCCTCGATATTTTGATTTCTGCCATTTCTTGATCTGCCTGATGGGACACGCGCAGCATTTGCGTCGCGCGCATATTTCACGGGACAAATGGCTTTCGGGCAACACAATAGCGGATATCGGCAGATCTATACAAGACGATCGGGAATATCGAGGACTTTCTGTGAACATCGAAGAAGCCGGAGGGCAGATGGGAGTGGAAGGGAGTGGATGGAGAAACTGGGAGTCTCATGTGAACGCAGCCATTAGCTTGTCGATATTATACTACCGGCTGAATCGCTTGGAAACGTTGTAACATTATTCGCAACAAATCGTTATTTGTCGCGATTCGCGATTAATAGCCGCGATGGTACTGGCACGATTGTTTTCATCGGTCATCGATTACAAATGGCGATATTCGTGTTCCCACCCTCACATTTTACAAGTGCATGATGTGGAAGCGAAATCTTTATAATCGGAAAATACTATCGGAACTCTCGGTTTTATTAAAAGTTTTAATGCGAATTTTTTTATAATCTGTGAAAATGTATACAAATTATTCTTCTCACAATCTAAACTTTTAGAATAATTTACTTCTACGATAGATTAATAAATAATTTTAATTTTGCCCTTAACAATCAAGGTGATAAAAATTAAAGTTATACCTACAATCTACATATTATCATATTACTATATTATATTATATTATATTATATTATTATATTATCTGAGCTTTATGAATATTTAACATTTTAATATTAATATAGAAACTATTAATTTAATTTAAGAAATTATCATAGTATCGATTTTATCGCAAGCATTCCCTTTATATTCTTACGTTATATAAAATGTAATACTTTTGCTTACTGTTATTTTTTTATTGGTGTTGAATTGTAAATTGTTAAGAGAAAATTTCGGCGAAGCGGTATGCCCATTCTATATATAATGTAAATTAAAAAAATTTAGAAAAGCAGAATATCGGCAACTTTTCTCTTCTCTCTCAACATTGACTGGAAACTTTCCATCGTAATTTTATCCTAATTTTAATTCCGCCAGAGCTCGTTTGACTACGTGTATCTGTACGTTATTTAATTTACAAGGATGAACGCATAAAGTTTCTTCACGTTTGCTAAAATTCATCTCGTTCCGTCCGCATCGTACGCATCCGATTAATAATACACAGTCCTGTGATTGAAACTTTTTGAATACGGGTTTCACATTATAATAAAACATTTTAATTAAATTTGCTTTGGAAAGCTTACTTTTTTTTAATAAAGAATATTAAAAATAGAAAGGATAGAAACACATTTAATTAGTTAAGCAATTAATTTTAACGACATTAACTTTATACTTTTTTTTAGGAAAAAGAAACTTTTTCTCTGCTGTTTTCATTTCTTTTATATTCGTGTCATTCGCCCTTTTTGTCGTTATAACTACAAGAGATTAAAGGAATTAGGAAATAGTTCCTTTCGAGATTTACGTAGAATTTACAACTTCCATTGCTTTTCACGTTTCACATCTTATGCATAAAATTTACATCGAAGATACTATACATTAAGAACTTTGATACAATAGTGTGTTAATTCAGTTTCTTTTCCTTGAGAGAATCTTTTTCTTTTACTTACATTAGTCTTTTATGTCATAAATCTTTATACATTTTATATATTTGACCCGATCCACCACACTCTTAAACTCTTCGTTATGAAGTTCCAATATTGGATTATCCGATATTATCGGCCAGTTTTTACCGCTGTCACTTCTGAAACTTTTAACTATAACTCTTCTCCTAAAAAGAACCTCTATTTTTTTTACGGAGTTAAGTAAAATGTGAAGTAATAGAGTTTCGCGGTACTTCTTTTCTTTATTTTATTTATTTGTTTCGTATATCTAAAAAGTCTAAAGTTGATAACGAAGCAACTATACTTTAACCGCAATAAAAACCATTTAAAAATGTTACTACAGAGAGAAATTAAAATTGTTACGAAATTAATGTTTAACTTTAGTTGCAAGTTAATTTGTTAAACTAAAAACATTTGTTAAACTAAAACACTCGTTGAATAGAAGTATATTGTGCGATGTTTTCAACGATAATAATATATAATAACGGCGTATAAAAAGCTCTTGACGAGTCGACCATGAATTAATTTGATTGGCAAATGAAGAATTTTTTAGTCGTCAACTTCAGACAGTCAGTTAAGTTTTAATATCGTGCTGCATCTTTTTATAGATAAGAATAACAAAATGTTATTATCTCTTTTTTTAAATGTTACTACGTAAGGCAGCCGTGCAATAAGAAAACAAAACTTTATTTTCTATCAGTATTTACGAATGAACTCCACTTTAATAAAATTTTTATTTAAAAAGTAATTTCAAAGTCTGCATAATTCTTTGTAACTTCTGCATTGCAATTATGGTTCACGTTGCAAATACGTTTATTTACGTTTATGGCTTTCCAACGTAATACTCTGCTTATCTGTTCTTTGCTGCATTGCATTTGTAAAGTACGTACAAGGAAAATAAATAATTACTGTTGTCCGTATGAGTGGACTGTCTATCGTTGTCTTGCACAGACACTCTTATTACGACTCGAAGCTCTGATAATAAATGCAAGAAATTGCGGCATTTATTATTATTAACAAATCAAAAGATCAGGATTCGATTTTTGCTTAGGAGATGTCGACTTCTCATATCACTCAAAATTCTCAAAGCAGGCAAAAGGGAATCCAAAGAGATGATACTTATAACTGTACACGAAATTGTGACATTTATTATTATTACGTATTAAAAACTTGAAACAAAATTTGGTCACATTTTTACTGAGGAGATGTTGGCTCCGCGTTTTGCTAAAAATTTTTGAAGCGGGTAAAAAGAAATTCGGTAAAGGAAAGATATAATTATAATAGAAAATTGCGACATTAATTACTATTACAAAATTAGAAAGTTTGATTACATTTTTACTGAGAAAATATTGGCTTCGCGTTTCTTTAAAATTTTTGAAGCAGGCAAAAGGTAGTCCAAGAAAGGATATAATTATAATAAGAAATTGCGACGTTAATTACCATTACAAAATTAGAAGATTCGGTTACATTTTTACTGAGGAGATGTCGGTTTCGCACACCGTTCGTGGTCTCCGGTGTGGACAAAAAGAAATCCGATAAAGAAGACACCCAGTGTTACGACCCACGGGGATATGAGAATGTACGAACCGGATCGGAGAGGACGACAGTACCGGTACGACAAACTGCTCTCGTGGGAGGAATCTTTACTGGATCGTCAGAAAGTTTGGCGCGATTTAAATCTTTGCAACTGAGGGGGCGGAAGAGGAACACCTGAGAGATCCAAGATCCACGTAAAGATATCGACCAGACTCGAAGGACGTTTAAGTCGCGTAGCGCGTAGGAAGCACCTCGTAAGGCCTTTTACAATCCGTATAAAATCAACGTTCCGCGAGGGGCCGAGCTCTTATTTTTTTTTCTTCACGACTACCGGACCGGAATTCCGTCTCTCCCGGAATGAAAGGTCTCTCCCGTTTATAAAACACGACCACGAGGAAAATCTTCCTATGCTAGAAACTTCAACCATCCTTTTATGTACATAGTTCTTCATTTCATATGGTGCTCGAATACCACGTTTATTTATGCAGATACAAATAAAGGACGGATGTAAAACTGCATTCATACAGATCAGCGTTCATCTATAATGTATTTAAACGTTCTAAAGAGGTATATTAAAGACAAATTCTCTGGGAGTTGAAAGAGTTCATCTTCGGATAGAAATTTTTAAATGATCCTAATTATATTTGAATATATTTATAAAAATATTTTCCATGAGGTTCCTGTAAGCTTTAACTAATGATCGAGATTTATTCATGTATTGAAAGAAGAGTTTGGTCATAGCTATCAAATATCGAGTGAAATAATTTTAACGTAACGTTCGGTTAGTATAAGCAAAAAATAATTTTACTCTTCTAAATATTTAGTAATTATTATCAAACATAATAATACAAACAACTATTTGATAATAATCATCAAATATATATATTTGTAAAAGTAAAATTATTTTTTTTTATCAACCGAACACATTTGATTGAAGTTATTTTATTATTATTATTCAATAGTACTGTTTTATTTTATTTCAATGGAATTATTTCACTCAACATTGGTGTAGCCATTACCAGACTCTTTTTTCATTGCAGCGCAGCTTTCGAGATTTGTCGTAATTTAGAGTTCGGCTTACACCAGCTTCAACAACGAATATCAGCTCGGATATCAGTGAATATCGAGTGGTTCTGTCTGTGACTGAAATGAAAATCCTTCGTACAATACGTACATTGTTTATCAAGTGCATTTATTGACAAAATGCATTTACGCAGTCGAAACCGGTCGACCCACATGGATTCAACTCTGATAAATTCAGAACGCGTGAGGACTGTGCCGTGGATGCCTCTTGACGCGGCGCGTAAATTAATTTAGTTTAAGTGAAACGATTTCTCGATAATTCACGAGTGCAAATGCGGCGCACAAAAGCGAATGCGCGAGTGATTTCGGCAACGAACGCGATACACGTGAACGGAAGGAAGATGCCAAATACCAAAGAGCAAAATATACTACTGGTTAAACTCAGTAAGAGGATCAAGAGGTATCGAGAGGCGTGCGTAAAAACACAAACTTAAACGTGAGTTGGATCACCGCCTGTTGCACGGAGTGTGCAGAAATTAAAATCGTTTTGCGCGATGTGAACTGGTTACCCGTTTCCAGAGGACACTTTGCGACCGACAGTCCGCTCTATTCTATGATTATGAACATAATATAAACGAAAGGACCTCGTACTAATTATATGGAAAGTTAATTGGACCCCAGTGAAACGAATTAGTTTTTTTATATAATGCATACGCTCATAATGTGAATAAAAAAGATAAAGATATTATAGATCTAAGGCTTCATAATGAATAGTTTTTGTGCTATATAAGTATCAAAGTGTTAAACTTATACTTTTAATACACTATCGCTCAAAAATTATCCATTATTATGCCTTATATCTATGATATTTCCAGAATTCTGTGAAGAAATATAAAGAGAGAATGTAATACGGTGAAATGCATTATATTGCGACACATTATGATATAATTAATAATGATATATCAGTTATAAAGTTTCAGATTTAACTTTGATAATATTCGTCAAAGGTATTCCCTTTATTGCATCTATCATATTCAAGAATATGCACATTATTTCTATATTGGAAATGTGAACGAAGAAAAATGACTTAGTATTTTTTAAAAAGTCACAAGGGAAATAGTTATATTAAAATACTTTTGGCTTAGCCAATTTTGACATAGCACAAATATTCCTATTGATATGCCATCAATGATATCTTCAGCAACACATTTCTCAATTTAAATATTTCAATGACAGTTCGATTCGATTTTGGTATTCGTTTGCTATGTTGGAAAGCGTCTCTTTACATTTGACGGCGTTGAAGTCGATGAGAGAGATTGATTTATTAATGATTTCATTTTCCATTTCTCGCGAGAAAATACCGGCGTCAGGAATTGATTCATTCGACGCCTAGTGGAAAGTAACCCCTTCCAGAACGACTGTGCGTCATTCGGTGATTTATACCGAGTAGAAACGTCGGAATTTATGTCGGGGTTACTCCCGGGGGCGCGATCCACTCGCGCCGATTTCCTCCTGCAACGCTTCTGTATCGTCGCGCATTCGAAATAGATAAGGACAGTTTTATCTAGATACGCGAATTTGGATTTGGCGCAATCTCCTTTGCGAATCTCTCGTATTCGCAAAGACGCAAACGCAATACGTATATTATACATGATGAATCAGATCATCTTTCAAGCAGCATATAATATTAAAATCTGCTCCTAAATATATGCAGCCGGATTGTGAGAGAGGTAGATAATGAGTGCACTTCTTGTATGAAAATTAATATTATTGCGACCACGTGTTGCGTCGTCGAACGAAACTGGAGAAAACTGAAGAGCCGTCAGATATCAGCATTTCTGAACACGTCCTGTGTCTGCAAACGTTGCATTTCGATTTCCATTTCCGAGGAAGCAAAATACATCGATTGTTTACTTATCCATCTGTCGACCGACAGCTTGCAAATAGCTCTCATACATATATCGTGGACATTTTTCGATGTATTTGTTAGCATCGACGATGTTTGTAGAAAAAAAAAATACTTCACACTAATAAATTTGTGTAAAGATAAACATACACGGAAAAAAAACCGATTTTACTGAAGTAACCGAAAATCTAGGTAGAGATCTGAAAATACTTTTATGTTGGACCATCCAAATAATTATATAAATTTAAGCATGATGGACAATACTGTAACGCGTTGTAACATTCTAGCAGCTAGTTCAAGCGTTCTACTCTTTAAAATATTTGGAGTGGAATTTAATTCTAAAGAGTGAAATTTCACTCTTGATTGACAATTGAGCTGCTCTTTTTCAATACTAGCTCAAATGTCACCCAAGTAGCACAGTGGCGCTTACAAAGTGCTAAAAATGCGATTATATGCGTTTTTTCAACGCTTTGTTAACGCTTCGTCAGCGCTGTGTGCTATTTGGACATTCTTTGTCACACTTTAGAATTAGATTCCACTCCAAAGATTTTAGAGAATATATAATTATTAAGTAGTGCAGCGCGTAGCAAACTATTTTATAATTTCACTGTATTGTCTGTCCGTTCGATTGTCCGTTCTGAAAATTTCTCAAAAATTCATCAATAACTTTTTAAAATTCTGTTTTCGAAAATAGATACGCAAGAACTTTAGTTCCACTGAGGCGAAATTAATAAAGGTGAAAAGTCATAATCAATGAGATTTTTAGACATATTAAGTCGGATTAACCTTTTCAAGTTTTTTTTTTTACTGCACTACGTATCTATATATTTAACAATTTATTTTGATGGTTAAAACGAGATTATTTTTAGATTTGAGTTTAGTTAAATTTTTAGATACTTCAAAACTGACCTTTCCATATAGTCTATCAGTGATTTTTTTTCGATCGGTTCACATTTAGAATGTTCATACAGAATATGCTTTTTCGATTCCTTCAACGCTTATTCCGTGAATTTATCGCAGTTATCTTGCAAATTGTTGCTGTTCGTCGGTCGGGTCACGGTATCTCGCCTCTCTTTAGACGTCGCTACTTATGCCCGCCTATTACAATCCTGCTTTTTATATTTCGCATTGTACTCCCGGCGTAATTTACCGTAACGGCGCTTTCCTCTTCTTCACCGGGATGTCTTATATCGCACGGTCCTTTTGCCATTTTCCTTTTGTCCTCTCGATTTCGCGTTCCGCCTTCGCGTCGCGTCGACTCTTGCTGATTACAAGTCTTTGCGGCGCTTAAGTAGGCACTTTTGTGCGCAAAACGGAACACGCAATTTTTTAAATTAGAAGAACCTTTAATAGAAACGATATATACAGGGTGTCTGTTAATAACATCGGAGCCGCATTGGGGATGTAGAATGGGTCAAGAGGAATAAAAAAGTCTTATATCATTTTGTAATTTTCGCAATAGTTAACAAGTTTATTAATTATTAAAAATGGCTAAATATTAGTCTTCTATAATTTTTTTCTCATATACTATCAATTTTACAAAAAAACCTATAAGAGATAAAAATTGTTTATTTTCTTCTCATAGAACTCTGAGAATTTTTTCAGGATTTTTTAATACCGTATTTTCTAATGATAATATAAAAATAAGAAAATGCAGTACTAAAAGTTGATAAAAAATTCTGAAAAAATTCTTAGAGTTCTATGAGAAGAAAATAAACAATTTTTGTCTCTTACAGTTTTTCTGTAAAGTTGATAGTATTTGAAAAAAATATTATTAAAGACCAATATTTGGCCATTTTTAGTAATTAATATCTTGTT
>NW_017305927.1:203821-223613 GCF_001594115.1 Trachymyrmex septentrionalis
TAGTATATTTGAAAAAAATATTATTACAGACCAATATTTGGCCATTTTTAGTACTTAATATCTTGTTAACTATTGCGAAAATTGCAAAATGGTATAAAACTTTTTTTATCCCCTTGACCCATTCTACGTTCCCAATGTGACTCCGACCTTACTTAACAGTCACCCTGTATATCCGTGATATAGTAACGCACAGAAAATGTTTATTTTTATATTTAATATTAAGAAATACTTTTGCAACGATATATTCTCTACTCTTTGTGAGATAAAATAATAAATATATAGCGAGATAAAGGGAGGCAATCTGTTTTCATAAATTGCAGAAGGTTTCCAATTCTCGAGCAAAAAATGCGAAAAGAATTTTCTATTATCGTGAAATAAAGTTAGTCACTATAAGAAGATTATTCCGAGATGAAAGGCGCGAAAAGAATTTTTGTTATCGGCACACAAAGCTAGGCTCTTACAAAGAGGATTGTATCGAGATACCTTGTATGTTACGCCATACTGTTTACTTCTTTGTCGTTCTGTATATTATAGTTTTCTCTATAGAGAGCATATAAAATAGTAAATTATAAACAGAGGGAATAAATGGCTGTTAAGAGAAAATACGGTCTATGCCTTGAGAAAGCTCTTTTTATAAGTTTGACGATTTTCTTATTGTCTTTCAAAAACCGCAGTTTCCCTAGCGATAACGCCACTTTAAATTCCAATCAAACGGAGTTAACGGCGAGGGACGCGTTGAGAATATAGTGCTTTTTCTTTTGATTCCTCGACGCATTTATTTTCCACCCCACGGTCGACGTCGTTTTGTCACGGATCGGCAATGGCAGATTGGGACTTTCTTCCCTTTGTTCCCCACGACCCCGTTAGGAGCTGCACTTACAGAGAAGCAGCGAAATCATTCTGCCGACGCTGCGCTACTTTACCACAAACGAACTTTCGCTGCCGTAAAAAGTAAACCAGCCAAACGCTGGTAAAAGTTAAGGAGGTAAGGATTGTGGAGTTTTTCAAGGGCGACGCGGCTGATCGCGTTCGTCGAACGATAGAGTGGCGCACATAGAAGCATACAAAGTCTAGTCTCGTAAGTTTATGTCGTGAAGTTTTCTTCGCAGAAAGATGTAATGATTTTCACATCAAGAAAATGTCGTGGAATTGCTTTATATTTATCAATATATATTAACCCGTAATATAGGAATACATATTTTTTAACGCTAAATGAATACACCGTTTTCATATTTTAAAAATAAGACAATTAAAAAATTAAGCTTTCCAAAAGAAAAAGGGAAAAACTTTTCACAGAAAATTATTGATTGAAAATTATTCCAATAATATCGAAAGAGTATCTATATTCTTATTTCTTGACATGATCAAATTATTTGTGTCATTTCTGTGTTTTATAACTCAAAAGAGTTTAGTGATATAGCTATTAAATATTGAGTGGAATAATTTCAATCAAATATTCAGTTAATATAATAAAAAAATAATTTCATTTTTCTAAATATATATGCAATAATTATCACCAAATTGTATACCAACTTATATTATTATTTGATAATATTTACTAAATACTTGGAAAAATAGAATTATTTTGATTGTATTAACCGAACATGTGAAATTATTTCATTCATGTCTGGTAGGTATTATGAAATTTTTGTCAGTATATTTCCCACTATACCGCTGTGTATAACACCTTTTACGAGAGAAGCACGAGTCATTTTCTTTTCCACTTATTTTAATTGATCGATTTTCGCGGGTTCGGAAGACCATGTTGTTAAGTCGTCAGGCGAGGGCTCAGACTATTGTTCGTTCGATAATCGATGGAGCGCGTCTCCGCTCCCTTAGGTCCTTAACTATTGATAATTAGGAAAGAAGGCTGGAGAGGTACGTTGGAGTACTTAGTAATTTTCCGGCCGGACGGAGATGAAACGCAGATCTTTAGCATCCTTTCTACTTCATAACGACTCTCCCATTATCTGGCCGTCGAACACAAGGAAACGTATTCAAGAATGACTTGTACTCTTTTCGAGACGTATGGCGATCGGCGTGTCTGCTGAAAAGTTAGAGGTGAAAAGAGAGGAGAGGATAAAAGAGAAGAGAAACACGCTATTGTCTTGAATTGAATTGATCATTGTCAAAAGAACGTGAATCAACATTTTTAACAGCCAGAAAAAAAATCTGACTTTCCTGTAGAAAATGTAATGCATTGTTGCGAATGCATAATAACCGAGAATATTCCGACTGTACTTTATTTTTAACTAATTTGCCTGAAGAATGGATGATCTAATAATACGCAATATTCTTTTTTCTGTTTCACTTTACTCTTTTTAGACGGATCTGACCTTTTTCCGATATCTCATTTGATTTTATTTCATGGTACATGGTTTTTGGTTATATCAAGGAATATAACTTGCATGTAGCTTTTTAGGCGCAACTAATGTCGTCTTTTACCCTTACGACCGCATGAAAGCGAGTCTGCTTCAACCCCTTGGTCTTTATTCTTCTCCACACTTTCTTAGGAAAGTCTGGATTAACCCCTCTCTTTCTCCCTCTCTCTCCCTCTCTTTTTCATTGTCTTTTTTTGTTGACTTCTTCTAACTACTTTTCCTCGTCGGCTGTTCACTAGCTCGTACTTCTTCTTTTTTTATTACGGACTCTTTGCAATCCTTATTCGTTGTATACTCGCGGAAGAGAGCTTCGTTTGTGAGAATGTTTGTGAGCTTCGTTTTGTTCTTTGCTGAAAACTTGTCGATAGTTCAGAAAGAGAGAGAAAGGAAGGAAGGGGAACGCATATTTAACTTTAATCATACATTGTCTCACATACGTATATGCTCAGCAACTTTTAGCTATACACAGTGCTTTTTAAAAATCCGATGTCGCTTGAAAAACAACGTATACGGAAGAGAGCTTTTTAAATAAAAATCAATTTTATTACACCTTAATTAAAACATATTTTAATACATGGAAAGTTTGCATTATCTGATCTATTATCTTCATTCTGCACTTTTTTCTATAAATTATATATTATTTCCAAACTTTAAACAATCGTAACTTCATGATATTGTTCAAGATTAATGATATTAAAAAAAAATATATTCTGTCTATCAAAAATACCTTCGCGGAATCGATATGACAAAATAAAGAACTAATCTGCCGATTCTTTATGAATTATTTGAATACTGTCGCAGACCGAAAACTCATGTCTTATTACAACTCAATACATTTAGCGTATGAAATTACCCGGCGAAAATCGAGAGAATTAATGGTTAAACGGATTCCGAGGGGACCGTCCCGTAATTTTATGCGCGATGTCGTCTCTACCTGCGCGAATATTCACGTGTAATGGTGCACGTGCAGGCGCGAACAATACGATGCACCTTCTTGCGAGGTTAAAGCATATAACGCTGAAAATGCAGTTTCGTATTGTTCTACCAGTATTATTGGAGCTAAATGCCTCATATTACACACGTATAAGCTAATATACTACTGTCACCTTTCGGCGCGTAAAAAGTCGCTTTTTATGTCTACACGGACACGAATCTTTACTTTGCATTTATTTCGTAAAAAAAAACAGAAAAATATAAAAACTAACAAAGAAACAGGTGATGCATTTGGACGCGTTTATAATTTAAGGTTGATATAATATTAAGATACACGAAGTGTAAAGGCTCGAGTGATATACAATCATAAGGATAAAAAGAAAAGCCTATAAGAGTCGACATAGGTTATTCGTGTGTAAAAAAATAATGTTTATTAATAAAAATCTAGGTTTCGATCACATAATTTTGGTCATCTTTAGTAATTGACACAATATAAACACAGTACACTATTAAACTAAGTCGCTTGGTAAATTTACAAAAATAAAGATGTATCCGAATTAAAAATCTTAAAACGTCATAGTATTTATTTTAATGCTGTGTATGTGAGTGAATCAATAAAATGATACTATTACTGTAATAATAAAATTTCTAATAAACAATAGTCAATCTTAGCATTAGAATTAAAAGTGAACTTACATATCAGCTGTACTGTAGTAAGAGAATACTTTAGTAAGAGAATAGCGTGTGGCATTACGAGGTCCGTCATCAGTCATTTTACAAAACAAATGAGAGATATAATGATATAAAGACGTATACAGAAAAATATAGAAAAATAATATTAAGACTAACAGTCGCGAAAGCTCAGAAAAGTAGTTATTTTTGGATATGTAGCAGGTAGATACAACTAATAAAAATCAGACGTTTTTATGTCTGAGATATAGGTCGCGTATTCTACTTAAAATGTCTTTATTGAAACTGAAAATTGTTCGACGAAGCGTTTCGAATTGGATACGATAAACCTTTGATTTTGCATATTTTATAATGAAAAATTTTTATTGTGGCAAAAGCAGAGCGTGAAAAGGGTCGTGCCATCGTTTATGAGAAATTCAGACGAATTTGAAGTGGCAGAAATTGCTGGGTCAAGCGGGATCGCGTGGAAGAGAATCGGCCAGAATCGGTGTTAAGGGCGAGCCCAGTCGTAATTCTGGGATGTCGGTAACGCTTTATGGCGCTTTGCGCCGCAATCTCAACGCGCGTCCGTTTTTACGATTTTAATGCGAGGGAAGAGAGTTTTACAGCAGCAACCGACGCTGGTAGACCGAATCAAACGATTGGCCGCTTTCAATAAAACTCCGGGACGTGTGTACGTACCCGCGAGAAAGAAATCGACCCAGCAAACGAGTACAGTTCCATCGAAAGTCAACGTGTTAAACTCCGAAGAAAATGTTATTCGTTCTCGTAGATGCGTTGCTGAGCTGCTCAATTAATTATTCATGGAAGATCAATTTTGCTAAATTTTATCTAACAATTTAGCTAAATACAGATCTGAAAATAATTTTGAACCATCAAAATAATTACATATGCTAAAAAAAATTTACTACATTTCAATACATACTTTTTAAAATAATACTGAGTAAACATTTACTTATAATAAATAAATATTTATTACTGAATAAAAAAAAAACGATACATCGATTTAATGATTTTTGTATTAAAATAAATATGTGCCTATATTTGACAAATATTTATTAAAATGTTTTTCAATGTAGAAAATTTAAGCATGATGAACAATAATACAAAAAATATTGACAACATTTTAGTGGCTTGAATGTCCAATAAAATTATTTTTAGATCTATATATTTAATTAAATTTTTAGATACTTTAATAAAGTATCTGTTTTTTCCATAATACACCGAGTATTGCAGAGATAATGTCGTGACTTCTGTTTTATAATTCCACTCACTTATTTGTGGTATCGATTTCTTAAACAGCAACTCTGACTCTGTAACGATAATCGTTTGTAAATTGCGTATTTCAGTGCTCATTAGCTATTATCATTAATATCTCATTTGTGATATTAAACATTTTATGTATACGACTTTTAGAGTAAACTTTTTTTTAGACATCTAGTATGTAGTGTATTCAGTGAATGCAATTATATGAATGACATCCTAGTTTAAATTTGTAATAAATGTTCATCAATAACACAATTAAATGCGATAATATTTTAATTAATATATTATCGATTACTTCAGTAATAATCTTTTAATAATAATTGCAAAATATAAAACAAATTTCAAAATTAAATCTTGATGCTAAATCCATCGTTTTTATAATTTTGCAATAATTTCCACGCAACAATACACGCGTTGAAAAAACTCGCGATAAAAACAAAAATGAGATAGATAGTAAATTAAGTAATAAAATTTACGTATATCTTTCTCAGACGCTTTTAATCTATTTAGTTTTATAAATTTTTATTGCGTTATATTTTAAACGCGTTATATTTTAAAATTTGCTCTAACGATCATGCTGGAAATTCAGAATGTAAACTTAGTGTAAAATTAGCCGAGAAAAGGAGTCGACGGAAAAGTTTAGAAATTTTCTAGCTATAATGCTAATAACAGTTGTTTATTAGCAAGGATGAGAAACTAGACATCTGCCTTTCTCTCTCTCTCTCTCTCTCTCTCTCTCTCTCTCTCTCTTTTCCGGTCTACATAATCACTTCTAAATAAGTCCAGTAAATCTACCATCCTCTCTCTGGGAGCATAATCTCTCCTAATAGTATATATAGTATAATACTAACGAACCGGCACGGCGCGGTGCGGAATAATGCAGATTTTATCGACGGCACGTTGTTTGCGGCGAATTGAAAAAAACTGCATCCTTGCAGCCACCATCTCCACTTTCTTCCCCATTCCTCCCCCCCCCCTTCCTGTCTCTCCTCCGACTAGCAGCTATCCTTTGCCACGGGCTGTACTATCATTTTTCTCCTTCTTCGTCCCTCCCGGCCTTATTCTCTTGCTTCTTTTTTCCCGTGGAAACCATCCGAGCGATCGCGCGGAAACACACCGTAATTACTGCTCCACGAAACTGATTAATTATGCGGGGATGGATCACGGCGCGTGGAAGAGAGAGAGAGCTTTTTTTTCGGTCGCGCTTGCTGCCAGCACTTTTATCTCGTCCCGCTTTTTTAAGTTTCCTCCAGTTCTTCTTCATCGTAAACCCAACGATCGAGTGTCACCCTATCGTTTTATCTCGCGATTTCTCTTCTTCCGACCTACTTTATCCGCGTTCTACCTTTGGATGTGTCCTGGGCTGCTTAATTCTCCCTCTTCTTCAATATGCGAAATGAAGCTATCGCGCTGTGGAGTATCAGCGTTGCATTAACTTTACGCTTCTGCATAATATTTGATAGAAGATTCGATCAGGACTTTTTCATTTTATCATATCTATTCAGAGATTTCATTAGCTTCATTTCTCGAACCTCAAGTTTGATACATCCAAGAAATTCGACTCCGCCTCCTTCTCCCTTCTTTACGTTACTTATTTATTACATTTATTCAAGCAATGTTTCCTTTCGTATTAAAAGTCATACTACGCGATATCTTACTTCGAAAAGTTGTGTCTGAGAGATTTAAGCCGCTTCCATTATTTTTTATAATTTAACATCTTCGTAGAAAAAAAAAGGAAGAGAGGGAGCAGATAAAGCTCGATGAGAGGTTGTACCGCATAAGTGCGCATAGAGAGAAAAATCCCGGGGATGGAGTTGTCTGAATGCGTCGTTCTGAACACAGTCGTACTCTCTTTCTCTCTTTCTTTTTTCTTTATCTCTTGTCTGCTGCTATCTTTGCAGTCTTTTCGCTGAGCGGGTTTCGGCGTAAACCGATCCCGCTTTTCTCTCGTCGTCACGCTTACGCGAGATCCACCTTTCCAGCCGTTCTAAAATTTCGTAATTCAGTTCGCCTTTCTTTTTTCCTTCTTTTTACTCCTCGTTGGAAACGAACTTTTGAGCTGAAAGACCGCGATGATCGATAAATTCGTATTATGCGCGAAGCTCTCCTCTTGCAACTCGATGATGAAGCTCCCTCGGCTTAAGCGTATCCTTCTCGAACGGTATTTTTTCTCCACGATAATGTTATGCGCGATTAACCGGATGTTTATACTACGGTGGCGCGGCTTGATGGATTCTCGGTTAACGATGCCGTCAGGTTAATCCGAAATAACGTTTTTCCAGAGAAAATTTTATCAAAGAGTGCGATTAGTTCTGTTATTAAAAAGTATTTATAAAAAGGAATTATATCTAAATGTGCTTTATCTATATTTAATATCCGTAGTAATAATGTAATCTATAATTTTGACTGAGCGACTGGCTAAAAATGTGATTTTCTCCCAACTTAAATATCATGATGATTAAGGAAAATATAGTCTCTCTTAGAATATTAGATAACGTTGAGAAAGAGTTATTCTTCAAGGTGCATATTTTTGTCAATTTTGTTAAAACTAAAGGAAAACAGAGTTTCTCATGCGACTCGGAAAATCTCGTAATCGTTTTCGAAGGTCCGTGGGATAATTGTGTTTGTTCTGCACTGTTGATGTTCGATCTTTATTAACTGGACCGTGGAAAACTGAATTACGAAGGGCGAAAGGAAGTTGGCGGAGAAACAACATTCGCCGGCCAGCAGAACGTAAAAAGAAATGCAAGAGAAAAATCGACGCCCTTCGGACGGCTTTTAGTCGTTTAAATCGCACTTAATTGCAACACGAAGGAGATTTCTCTTCTAGCACGAGATTAGTGTTATTAAGAATTCAGATGTGTTTGTGTTCTGTATTGCGATGGATTTGCATTTGTGCGATACTTTGACTTTCTACATATTTGAATGTAATTTATATATTTTCTAATGATAATAATCTAAACATAAATACTGTAATATATACATATACACTTGCATAACATAAATAATACATTGACACTATAGATAATAATGTATCATATATCTATTATAAATTTAATATGATAATTAAATGATCTTATTAATTTATAAATTTATTAACTTGATTCTACGAAATATAAAGAACGACTTCAAAAAAAAGATGCGATTATGATATATGACTCTTGATTAGATAACCATTTTATTTATATCTACATTTAACTATAATATGTAGAAGATATCTGTATCTTTTTTATTTTCTCTCTCTCTCTCTCTCTCTCTCTCTGTCTTTCTCTCTCTTTCTTTTTTTCCATTTAGAAATATTTTACTTTATATAAGTAATGGAGTAGGGTACTTACATATCTAGTTGCCTCATTATATCCTCAACAACGGCAGATGAGGTAAACCTTTTAGTGGCAAAAGGAGAGTCATAAGTCAGACGTTACGTAAATGATAAGCGACGCGGGTTAGGGATCGTGGGAGGGGATAATAATATGCTTTCTAGCGAAATGGTTCTCCACTTCGGGAAAGAACAAGGAGACACGAAAGGACTACCGCTCTTCTTTTTATTCAAGTATTTATTTAACGGCGTCGTGAAAAAGAGAGGGAAGAGGCGCGTCGAGCGCGAAAGGAGTGGAGAAAAATAGGTAGATAGGGATGTGTAAGGGTAGGAGGTAGCGCTGTCGTTCCACGTGAAAGTCCTTCCGGCCAAGACGTTGCACGAGCACCAAAGTGCCCTCGAGGGTGTATTGCGGACTCCTGTTGGACGCAGAAGGGCCATACCGGGGGTAGCCTAACAGCCACGTACACAATGCACGCAACCCGCTTCATTCGGAACGCGCGAGTTGTTTTACGTGTACGTACAGTGTCCTGCAAAGCTGCCGTGTGTTTCGTGAGCTACTGCGAATGTCTCGGGCAAAGCCGAGAAAAATGGTAACTGTTTCAATGTCAACTATGTCGCTACGGACTCATTCAATATGGTTGGGTTTTCGGTGATAAATGGCCGACACAAAATGTGTTTCTTTTCAATTAACTTTGACTGGAAATGTTAATCAAATTCGAAATGAACTACCACGAAGAAAGTTGCAGCAGATCTTTGTCAAGATCAATTCATAGACAAGAATTGATATACGAAAAGAATTTTTGAAGTATCTAAAAATTTAGTTAGATACAGATTTGAAAATAATTTTGTTGGACCATAAAAATAATTATTCAAGTATGATGATAATGTTGCAAAAATTACGATTTTCTAATAACACCTTGAGTATTGTGCAATTATTTTGATGATTTAACAAAATTATTTTCAGATCTGTATCTAGCTAAATTTTTAGATATTTCAGCAAAATCATTCTTTCCGTTTAGTAGCTACTACTAGAATTACTGTGAGAGGATATAATGTTTTTGAGGCTTCCACGAGTACTTTTTATATAGAAGCTGTGCGTTTATTCGCGGGTTATTTCTGTGTCCAAATCCATTATTAGAGTGCCAACGTTTCGTGACACATTGTATATTTTATTGTAGTTGCATATACAAAAAGATATTTATTTAAAGATATTATTTAAAGATATTTATTTAAATGCAAAAAGATATTTATTTGTACTGGAGAGATTTTGATAAAAAAAAGTCTTATTTGTAGAATAAATAAATATTAATTAGCAATTTATTAACAAAGAATGAAATAGATCGTATATATTTTTTAAAATGATTTTATCTAAAAGAATGTAATATAATTAATGTATATTATCTTAATAATAAACGAAAATGAAAAACTGTATTATTTGAACGCACAAAAAGTATTCAATCGAGAAATTTAGCTTCTATTGTACGATCACATTGAACACAGTTATTTTCGTGAAGCCCTTTATATTAGAACAGAACGTTACGCTTTCCAATTATGACCTTTGAAGAACAAATTTTCTAAAAGGTTTCTGTAAGGTTTTTTTAAAAAATATATCTTCTTTATACGAATACTTCTTAGACTCGTTGTATATTCTCGACAATATGGCTGGCTATCGAAAGGTTTCTCTACTCGCGCAGTTGAAAGCGGAACATCGGCACCTGAAAGCATTTCTACGATAAGACGGCGATTCTTAGTGTTCCTTAACGGACTCACGCATAAGTCTTGAAAGCAATCTTAAAGCAATTATTCCTATAGGAACATTTTTATTAGGCGGAAGTGGCAATGTTTGAATTTCCTAGAATGTAAAAGTTCATACAGTCCGTAAAAATTGTTGTTATAAAGCGTATATGGCGGTTCTTTATGACTACACACGTAACTCTTTGATAAAAATAAAATTTTGCAATATTTTCTCACAAAAATAAAACCGATACCGTGCAAAGCCTTTGTGGACTTTGTGCTGAAACAATAAGATGTAGCGAGCTGTACCGAGAGCTTTCGAACTACGAAACGCTCTTAAAATTAGATCGGTGGGCAACATTGGTTGGTAGTATGTGTGTGTATTAAGTTGACGCCTATATTGAAAGAAAGGGGAAAAGGTATTGCAGGCAGTGACGCGCAAGGGCGAAAATGTCGGCGAAAATGTCGGCGGCATATTTCCGAACATTATGTGGTCAGACCGTTAATACGGCGGCGAGAGTCTAGGTGTGTATTTATGTTGATAAAGCCGGGTTGGTGGATGTGATAAAGCTAAAAACTAAGGGAAAGACGTTTGTAATTCTGTCCACACGTGCTTTATCACGTGGCTTTGCGGTAACGTCAAATTACGGACCGGAGAGTCTCTCGCTAATACCACGATTGCGCACTAAATAGATCTTACGAAAATGTTGCGCTGTGTTTGTGTAACATATATGTGTCATAGAATAATAATATCAATATTTTTGAGAGGAAATTCTTCGAACTAAAATTAGGTATCATTTTTACGAGAAAAACATCAGAATAGTAATGATAATAATAATCTTGAGAAGATCTAGTTTCTTCCTGCTCGAATTATTTGCAGTTTTATGAAAAAATATTTCTCTGTCTAACAATAAGTGACAAATGTAAGTGTGAAAAAATACGTGTCTTATTAATCTTATTCGCTATTACAATAATTTTGAAGATTTTCATTAACGACGTTTTAGCTCTGGAATTTAATTATCAATTTTATTATTAGAATTTAATTACTACTTTTTCAATGCTGACAATTAAAAGAGTTCTAGAAAAAGGTGGGTAGCAAGAATAATTGGCATTCGTTCTCGAGACATGAAGCTCAATCCCGCTGGATTCGTTGTCATAGCTTTCTTTTTACTAGCAAACAACGTACTGTAATACGTCGTACGTTATAAAGTCCTCACACAGTTGAGCGTTAATGCCACTACAGGTGCATATGTTCTTGCGCAGCTGGAAGCTCGTTTATGCACCTGAAACTGTAAGGCAACCCTTTTCAACCACTTCTTCTCGCTTCCCTCTCCCTGTCTGGTAATTCTAACGTTTGATTGCGCCCATTATGGCTGAAGCACCTAATACGTAACTTTCGAGACTCGCGCGATAGGTCGGTGCGCCAGCCGCCTAAAATCGATTTCACCTGTGCCTGCTTTCTCATCTACCCTTCTCCTGACGCTTTTAATCTTCTCTCTTTCTCCCGCTTACATTGTCTTTCATGTTTATATATCCTGAATATTAATAAGAAAACATAAGGATTCAAACATATATTTTTTTTATATGCTATTTACATGCCTTCATTTTATTTATAATTTCAATGAGATATTCTGCAAATATTTTCAGTCATAATAATGTTAAATTAGTATCAGAGAAGTATCAGAGAGGAAAATTTGTTTTTTCCGTTTGATATCTGAGAAGTTTTAATAATTATCGCTAAACAGATGTTTATATATCAGAAATATATAAATATTCTATTGATTTTGAAAATTTATCTATTGATTATTTGGACTTATTAATTTAATATTATTATTTTACTTGTTAAGTTTTGCAATTACGATTGATATGTTGTATTAATATCTCACTTGATGATCCTTTTCATATTTCAATCTCTCTTAATTTTCTTCAACCCTAATTACAGTCCACTTCCATCTTTGTTCTTTCACGAAGCTTTCTTCACCTCGTTTACCTTTGTACGTCCGGTCCTGCTTCTCCATGTCTCGACTGAGAGAGGAGAGGCAGATGGAAACCCCGGGAGGTGGATAGGAAGGAGGGTCGAGTTCTGTTTGCGGGCCGACATTAAACATTCAAAGGGATGGCAAAAAAGAAGACGCATTTGCATCCCGTACTGCAACTGCGGGCTCCCGGAAAAAAACATAAATAATTCAAGAGTTTTTACGGGACCGTCGGGAGTTGGTCATCGGGGATGAGAAAGAGAGACGGATGGAAGAGACTGGCGGCGAGATTCGCGACAAGAGCGGGTGATTTTGCGGGGCGGTAGGCTACCGGATCATTCATGACGCGCCAAACGGCTGAATAAACGGCCAAAAAATGATGCCGCGTCCTGTCGATGCAGTTGCCGGCGCTGAAACTTCGTAAAGCCGATAATGTTTTTCGATGTAGGGCAGATTTTGCGCGACGGAATGTCGCTAAAAATTGTTTATGGAATAACCAAATGGACTATCCCGGCAGATGTGTGCGCAGCATTGCAATTTTGGAATAAAACCCTGCGCCAGAAATTTAATATTTGTTACCGTAGCTGTTATGGGGTGGTTGCATATTTTCGAACGATGGAAAATCACACGCGTTAAATTACTTACTTGCACAACATTTTTTCAGTTTCCCCTGGCGATAGATTTAGGTATTCACATTTTTCAAAATTTCTGAATTTAGACTTATAAAAAAAGTCTATTATATTATCTTTTTTATGTTTCTCCTTGTCGCTTAATTTTGTAACTTTGTTATATTGCACGATTTTTGTTGAGTAAAAGAACGGTTTTGTTGAAAATTTAATTGGATATATAGATCTGAAAATAGTTTTGTTTTGGATTATCAAAATAATTATGAAGATTAGTTGCTTGAAACAAAACTTTTTGTAGTATTGTTCATTTGAGTCTTCTACATAATTATTTTGATAGTTCAACAAAATTATTTCTATATTTATATAGAGATTCTAGTGAAATTTGTAAATATTTCAACAAAATTCTTTGTGTGTGCATTGTAATAAAGATTAAAAGAACGAATCGTTTGCAGACGATTGTACGGAGATTCGGTCGACGGATTTATGCAGATTACCTCCGTGTAATCGTAGCGATATGTTGATTTCTTCGTTGCAATCTGTCCTGAAAAAATCCAGGTCGGAATATCGAAGTATATCGGAATCGACAATTGCCTACAACGTCATTGCCAGGAATATCGATCTCGCTAGATAGCTGGCGGCCAAACAAATCTTAGCCGGAACTAATTCAGCTTTTCCGTAGGCAAATTGTCGATATGTACGTACGAATCAAGTTTCGGTTCTAGCAAAAATTGCCGTGAGTCGTATGCCATCGAGCGAAATCGTTCGAGGCATGTTATTCGGTCGGGCGCAGGAATCAAATATTCACAACCGCGGCTGTAAATATTTTCGCGCGGGACACGCTTTATTTATTTATTTTTTCATCGAGACTTTACAAAACGCAATTTCGTTCTCGATCGTTCGTGGTTGCGTCCACAGACGACGCTGTTGCTTTTATGATGTGTTCTGAAAAACGTTAAAAATTGTTCTTAAATGTTTGCTGCGAAAATAAAAGCTTTTGTGTAAATTTTTAGAAAAGGATATAACAGCAGATTTCAGAAATGTATCTTCTACTACATACAATATTTTAAAAAGTGGCGATTTTCTCGATAGCGTTACAATATATTATATTTGATTTAATAGAATAAAGACCAACAAAACTAAAATAAGGATCGTAAGATTAATTTATCATATTTTGTAATGAAAATTTAGAAAAAAATGTATTTTGACAACAAATTTTACGCGTATATTTATTATATCAACATATATTAAAAATTGGAAGATAGAGAAATGGAAATTTCCACCAGAAAAAATTTATTAAAAGACGTCTATATTTCTGCGAAATAAGACTCTTGTGGTAAGAGAGAGACTCTCGGTATGCACAAACAAATTAAAGTGAGTAAAGTTAACCACCCTAAGATAATTTAATGTTTCTTTCGAATATTTCTTGATGTTCTCTATATTTTCCTCCGTCTTCTCTTTCTTTTTCTTCTCTGCGAAGCATCAAAATACATATCTCTGCAACTTAATTTCATTAGATTTTTTTAAATAACCAGTTTTTTATTAATTAAAGTAGAGATTTACGCGGCGATGTTAACAGGATGAAATTTTTTCGAGGCACGTACTGCGAGAGTCTTCTACATGCGTAAATCGATTAGGGATTACAATTAAATTGCAATCGGGATATCTAGATCGAATTTGTTGCGAACACTCAACATCCTTGCACGGCGACATCGTTTCAAACGTATAACGCAAAGTTTTCCGTTTCAAAAAACTCATACTCTCGTTTCGCATTTACTGTGACACACAATAAAAGGACTGGAGATAGCAACCTTTGAAAAATCACGAAGTTGATACAATTTTTACTCAATATTTTCCATTCATTCAATTGCTAACGTCACTCTCGCTATTCGAAATCTCTCAGGTCAGTATTTATAGTTTATCTCCATTATTTGATAAATAATCACAATTTCAGCACTTTCTGACTATTCGATAATCTATATTTAATTTTTATAAGAATTTATAGTCTTTAAATATTATTTAATTCATAAAACGCTAATTTATGAATTACTTATTATTTCGACAATCTTACATTGATAAATCGTAGATTTTAATTATTTACTTGGATAATAAATTTTATATATACAATAATACATGGAGCATTTAATACATTAATTCGTTAATTTTTATCTTCTTCTTCTAAGACATTTTTACCTACATAATAGTTACAGTCATTTATATAATAAATAATTAGATTTAAGTAGAGGTTTTTTATATAATTATTGCATACAAGATTAAACAAAATGTCAAATAAAAAACTTCTTGTTAATTATGATCAAGTCTTTCTTGATGAATCTGTAATTATTTAAACTAAATAATATAATTGACGATTAAAGACAATGAATTGTAATAATAATAGATTCATCAAACGCAGCGACCTATAAAATATTAATCCAAAATATAAATCTGTAATTAATTACGCTGTCAATTAAATATTAATAATGCTTTATGATTACGAATTCCGGCCTTAATGGTAATTGCTATATATAATCTCTAGAAATACTTCAACTTAATCTGACATTATCTTTTATTGATATTTCATAGTCATATGAAGTGTTTGCGCGGTACATACATTTTATTGAAATATTCATATTATCCCTGAATACGTTCAAATAAATTAAATTGCTTAACTTTATTCTTCATGATGTGACGATCGGTACCTCTAAGGGTCAGTTGTTCCATTTTTGAATAAACTATGTGATAATTTACCTACCGGATAAACAAAAGAGTAAAAGAGTAAGAGCATAAGAGAAGAAGAGAGTAAGAGAGTAAGATATTGAGTTAAAGTTTACCGAAAGATGGAACAATTCAGCTTAAATGTTTTATGTCGTGCTCTTACATATCGTACTAGAATGAGTATAAAGAGAGTGGCGTCTGATGCATGTGCCTAATATTAATTGGCTCCGCCATTAAGTATCTTTAATTAGAAAGAAGATAATGTTAAAGAAAGAACAGGTTAAGACGAGGAATTGCGTCATATAGATACCCCAAATATAAGACACAAAATGGCGACTTCCGGCTAATTGGCGTCACTCTCTTTATATTCACTGTATTATACCACAATAGTCATTGATTACCCAGCATCGAATGGCCATACATACCAAGATAAAATTATTATTCGGCGGAATATGCCGCGCACAATTTTGGAATATCTACCGGTGTCCAAAGGATCCGACGACGAAGTCGAGAATCACGGAAGTCTAGGCGAAACCCCGGGCTTTCGGAGGTTCCTATCGGGGAAAGTTTTAACGGCGCTTCATTAAGCAAAATAGTTTCATATGTATTATCGTGTATGCAGCGCGACTCGTTGGTATTCGAGAGGAAAGGTGGATGCGAGGGAAGCGAATTGAACGCGACGGGAAACGGGAGCCGAGAGAATGGCGGGCGGTTTGCGTTTGCTAATCCGGCGACTCGCGGACCTCCGAATTGTTTCCGGTTGCAGCAAGGGCGCGTTTACCGGCGACAATAATCGGAGGAAACGCGCGCGACTGCGGATGGCAAAAAGCGAGAAGCGGATTAATTCCGCGCTTTCGACACGATGCCCCGGATATTTCGCTTTCGCTACGTACGAGCAGAACGCAGCGTTCGCGTTCGCGAAATCCGAGTTCCGTCCGAGCGATAGAATGGGGCAGATGGCACGGGATGCAGTTTCCAAGTCTTTTGGCACATTTCCATTAAGAGAGAAATTTTACCGTGCACTGTCGTTTTGCGTGACATTGACAATAAAAAGATAGAATCAAATACAGCCGGGGAAATACGATAGATGCGCCGGCTTCAACTGTATCGGTTTTTTTTTTTTTATTAGAATCCATCGTCATTCTGATTGCTCGATGCCGGGCATTGTGACAAATAAACACGACATCAAATGACACTGTGTCGGATTTTGAGTTACTGGAGAAAGAGATGGGCTTAAATAGGACGCCGGAGGTTTGCCGCATTGGCTTGAAAAAAACCGTATATCTGTGCAGTATCAAGCATATTTGGTTTCTGCCATGCTCTACCACGTTGGCAGATACGAACGTTTGACAAATAAACGCCAGACTTGACAGAGACAAACTAAGAATACAATATCTCTCTCTCTCTCTCTCTCTCTCTCTCTCTTTTTTTCCCTTGCGTGAAGCTTATAGCTTGATGCAGTTTTGAGAACACCGGATGACACGCGATTACCATTCTCTACGAAGTTTCGTTACGCTTAAATGCAAGGCGTCTAGCGCGCGGCCGGAACATTTAACGACCAACAATCAGGATGTAGAAAAGGACGCCACCTTCTTGCTTCTCGCGCATGTTTCCGCTTCGCTCCCGGTTCGTCCATTCTCCACCAAGCACGGCTTCTCTTGCTCTTTATAATTCTTCGCGAAACATTTTTTTTTTTCCCCACTCTCTTCATCTCCCTCAACAGCTCTCTCTCTACCTATATTCTCTCCCTGTCCCTCCTTCCTTATTCTCGACGCCCATCCCGTCGTCGTTTGCATAAAGTGAGCTATCCGCGCTTTTAATATACGCAAATGAAGTTACGCGCCGGAACTAATCATATTTGCATGCGGAACAGCAATCTCCTTTGAGCCCTTGTCATACTTATTACTCCAGTTTAGTCGCTAGAGAAAATTTTATGACGAACAGCGCCGGCTTGTAGTCGACGCGAGGATCATCAGCGATTGATCGCTTTTAGCCAGGAAGGCGCAGCCTCCTATCAGCGTGATGCGCTTTAACGCTTAAATATTCTTATTTTGTTACGTTAAACCGCTTACTTAAAATATCGAGAAATAATTATTGATAATGGAGCTGCACGTTACGACGTATTACCCGCATTTGTTCTAATGCAATTAGAAAGCAAGAACCAGGGACCCGGATCAAAAGGTTTTTCCGGATCGATTCCGCGCGGTTCCGGTTTAATAAAACATCAAATAAATGCTCCGGTTTCAGTTTCGGTTTTTTTATTAGTAAAGAAAACCGAAGCCGTAAAAATTACGATTTTTTAACGATTTTTTTTGTTCCCTTATTCGCTTCTATTTATCCGTTAAATTTCTATTATATTAAGGAGAGGGAGGGGAAGGGGGAGGAGAAAGAGCATGTTCACCCGTTCAATCTAAAGAGCTTAATAGGAGAGAGGCGTTAACTGATTACGTGACCTGAACAAAAATTATGTAAATATTATTTTAAGCACATTTCTCTCGATCCTTTCTCACAACTTATTTTATTCTTATAGATAGATAGATATGTAGACTTATTACATAAAGTCTACATATGTATTCTTGAATTTCATGACTTAGAATAAATTCTTGTTGGTAAAGAAGATCTAATTGAGAAAAAATGCTAGTATCTTAAAAAAAGTTTATATTAAATACATTCAATAAAAATCACATTTGCGTTAAGAAATTCGATACTCTCTAAATTTTTTGGAATCTCACTCTAAAAAGTGAAAATTATGTCAGTCTTGAAAAAGAGTGACTCAATTTTTAATCTCTAAGAATGATGAAGTTCACTCTAAAAGAGAGTGAATCTTTTAGAGAATGACGTAAAAAGAAATCTCTGAAAGCAGTCCTGTATTAAATAAAAAAGGAATATGCAAATTGTAACATATCTTAAAAGAATTAATCCAACCTGGATCTTTTTTGATATAAACAAAATTTCACTCTTAAATTTTACACTCATTTTTACAAATGGAGAGAATAAAAATATAATTGCAGACGAATGATTAAATAATCATTTTAACATCCGAGGCATCACAGCACAATTGGATTATCTCCACACGGTCGTATCTTTCTTCACCAGGTAGAGTTTCCGTTTCTTGTAAGTCCCATAATTTCTGCAAATCAGCGCCCACGATGATCGAAACTTTATTCGATTAAAGTTACGTCGTAATACCGGCTCGTTCATTAAGGATTAAAAGCAGATTCAGCCGTTTCGAATGCAATACGACAATGTAAGGCAAACGTCGCAGCCGGCGGGTTTGCGAAACACTCCTCAAGGAAGTCCACAACTACAGGAGAGACGATAGACGGTGGTATTCTTGTCGGTATTCTCGTAGAAACTTCCGGGAGCGCGACGTTTGTCGTTCCTCCGCAATCGCTTTTAATTAATTATCGATTGATCCGCCATGGGCGTTCAATCGTAAGTATACGTCCTGTCGACTGACAATAAGAACAGAGCCGAGCAGGCGGTATTATATGATTATAATTGAAAGACTTGGCTCAATAATGTGATTTATCGATCCGGCGTCGATTTGACGGCGCCATGCTGGCCTATTCACCAAATTATATAAAATCGGAATTCTATTGAATGTAGATTCCGTTAAATCTGTGATCCGAAGTACTTTCTGGAACAGCTATACTTTAAAAGTACGATGAAAGCAATTGGATTTGCGTCAAGTGCATATTAAGTTTAAATTTGAAATATTATATACTCTCGTAAAATATAATATAACAATTGCGATAAAAGCAAATTCAAGTGTATAATAAATGTTTCTATATATAATATGTATATATGTATATGTGTGTGATTTTTGGTTTTTTTTATGTAAAAATGATACATATACTATATCGCGTACAAAAATGGATTTGCACATTTAAACATGTAGAATAGAATTATTTTTACATGGAAAATTAAATCTCATACACACATATATTATTATAAATTAAATTTAAATTAAATTAAATATATGAAGTTACTTGTTGTACACTACGATTTGCAATGGTCTCATTCTGCTCTCTTGTATTATGGAAAATACTGCAGATTGTATAGTCATGTGATTATTGTATAATATATTAAATATTACAGAACGTTTTTAAATTATAAAAAGGAGAGTGTTTAGTGAGGTTATTTGAAAAATGG
>NW_017305927.1:223713-229295 GCF_001594115.1 Trachymyrmex septentrionalis
AAAAACACCGAAGATACGAAAGGAACGATATAAAATAGAAATTATTTGAAAAACGAAAACAACTAAATAAAAGAGAAAAAAGCTGAAATCTTAACAAGAAGCGAATCTTTATTTGGAAGAAATTGTTTGCTCAATTTGAAACGTTGCCATCGTCTATTCATTGTGTTTAAGCAACTTCAATTTTCCGGGAACTCCGTTCGATATGCATTCGACGGCCGCATTATCATTGACTGCGATGCAGCCGCATTTCGGTCACGCACGATCGAGTATTATCGTCATCATTGCCTATAGCGGCCATTCGTGAGCTACCAAGCATGCGGAGGGCAATCGCAGTCTAGAGAAGCGCATAGACTACCCTTCCTCTTCCCTCGAATGTTGTATCGAGAGATACTTGCATCGATAATGAACCACTAATAGATGGTTACTCGTGCTAGCTTTATCGCAATAAAAGATCAAGAAAATTATTACTATTATTATTATAATATTATTATTAAATTAAATGCTAACTAAAACTTTTCGCATTAGGAGAAACTATGAATTAATTATTATGGAGTAACTTAGCACATAAATATATTACATTACTGACTAATTACCTAATTAAAAGATACGATATCTGTGTATTAAATTGTTAACCCTCCTACTTTACTGATTTATTAACGTAACAAGTTTGAAAAATCCTTACCATTGCTTAAAACTATAGAAATATAAATTTCATTAACCAAACTAACCACACCTTCTTTTCTCTCTTTGCTTCCAGGTGTAGTGCTCACCTACTAACCCCGCGAAGAAACCGCTACTAACATAAAAATGCACTCCTAACTAATCAGCGTGACAGATTCCAACTACTGCTATCGTCCACGGGTCGTAGCGCGGTCATTCCGCGGAACGATCATGCGAATCCTCGAAAATGCGCAGGACCAACAGCAACGGCCTCAAGCTCGACCTGACGGAGAACACGCCAGGTAGCTCATTGTCGCGGCTGCCGAATCTGGTCGAGCATGCGGAGACCTGTCAGGCGCTGTCCGCCGGAACCGGTGAGAATTTGAGCAGCAAATTGCCTAACGTGGTCGAGGGCTCGATGGACTATGGTAGCGAGCGAAGGTCCTCCCGTTACCTGGAGTACCAAGAAATTAAATCCTATCAGGACCTCCAATCGTCCGCTTCAGCGGTGCCGGCCTACGAGGGGGCCTATCACGATCAGTCGAGGGGATACCGGAACTACGATCGTAAGGCGGGCGTCGGCTTCGAGCGGGAGAATCTCGAGAGGTACGACAACAGAATCTATCCGGAGGACGGGTTAAGATACGGTGCCGATCGCCGCGTGGATCAGCGCACCTACCAGGAATCGGACTTGGACGCGCCTTACGATCGAAACGACGCGCAAAAGCTGAGCAGAGCTTATCCAGAGCTTCAAGATCCCAGTAGACGGTACTCGCGCGACCTAACTGACTACGAATACGCGTCGCGTTACGCCGAAGAGACGCTGAAGCTGGAGCCTAAAAAAGATCACCATCACCATCTTCATCCGGGCAAGATCTACGAGGCAGCAGCTTCCAAGGGTTATGAATCGGGCGTGAAGACTCACGATTCCGCTTACGACTTGGGCACTTGCGCCGGACAGCAGGAGCCGCCACCTAGACAGTATGAGAGCAAATATCATTCGGTCAGCAAAATGTATGGCACTCTGCCCAGGTACGAGACCAGCAAGTCTTACGAGCCGACCTACGAGTCCAGGCCCACCTTCGAGCCCAAGTATGACGAGCAGTCGTATGAGTGCGGTGGTAAGACCTACGAATCCAAGTATGAGCTGACGAGCTCGAAGAGCTACGAGAGGGCCAAGTATGAGAGCACCTCGTCAGCCAGATACCCGGACAAGTCGTACGATCAGACATTGAAAATTGGCGAGTTGGGCTCATCCTCCTCCGGCGCATATGTCAGGAAACACCAGGATCAGGAAGAGACTGGCGCGGAGAAGATGAACGGATACAGGAAGAATAATTTTGAGGCTTACGGGGTTTATTCGGATCCCGAGGATGATCATGGCTTCCTGGCGGATAAGAAAGCGCCCCAATATACTTACAAGGGCGTCGTGGTAAACGTTAGCGGGGAGTCCGCGGTTGTTGATCAGAAACGAGCTAAAGATAACAGGCAAACTGAGGTAATCAGAAGCCCTTGGTGCAGGCCGACGATACTGCTGCTCCTGTTGGTGCTCCTGGTCGTCATCTTTGTTTTCGTCGCTGGAATACTCTTGTACTTTAATTGTGAGTTTCTACTATTACTTGACACGATATATTTTTTTGCGAGAAAGTTTCACGTTTTTATTTTTTACGCACAACAATTTTTTTTAGAGAAACGAACGTTTTTTTCAACTTTTCGTTCGCTTAAAAATAATTCGTGGACGTTTTTCGTATGAAATACATTTCTATGTAAAAGTGAAATCAATTTCTATGTACGTTCTACATCGTAGATACTTTTTGCAATAGAAATGTTGTTATAGCTTTTGGCATGCCGAATTAATATTGCATGTAACAGAATTCGTCAGGAACAGGGTTCCAGTGGTAGCAAAATGCTAAAATTTATTTGAGAGTTGTTAGTTCTAACATTTAATTTTACGCTCTAATTTTAAAACTTACCTAATGCTGTCTGTTATAATTTACTATGAACAATAATGCAGCTATTTGCATAACAAATTTACTAATTTCTTGGATTCAATTTAAAGCTCGTAATTCTAAATTAAATTTCACGTAAAATAAGATAAAAGAGGCATTATATTATACTTTTAAACGTGAAACAATTGAAAACTTTAGTACACCTTTCAGAAATAGCTTTTGATATCAGTCGCTTATCATCGTGAAAAGGTTAAACAGCATATCTTCCTTTCCGACACGTAACGTCGAACGAATAATTAGTTGTGTTTATCGATTCAATTAAATTTACTTTCCTGACAACAGCTAATTAAGGGTAATGCTTAACGATTGTTCGAGAACGATCTATTATGGGGGACATTTGAGAACAATTACTGCTAATAAACTTTCCGCGTTATTTTTTTTTCCGTTTACCGTCTGTTAATAAAACGTGCCATTTGTTCTTATATTATATATGGTGCCCTAAATGCATTTCTTGCTGGCTGCAGAGACCCAAGCAAACATGTAGACAATTTTTCTTCTTCAAGTATTAAAGACGAAAGCCTTATATTTGTCCGTATTTTCTAAATTTTTCAAATTTTTATTAAAGTTTAAAGCTTATAATTGGCTGGCAATTACGATGTATAATCTGTTCAAAGTTTAATTCCGCATTTTTCAATTCAAGATGAATATATTTCGACATTTTTTCCAATCTATAAGATTCACGATAATAACATTTACTTGGAAAGAATGATTTTACTGAAGTACCTATCTAAAAATTTGCTAGATATGGATCAGAAAATATTTTTGTTGCACTATCAAAATTATGTGGGACATTCAAGTTGACTGTCATAATATAAAATTTTATTGTAACATTGTTCATTATGTTTTAGATTTCTATAAAATTATTTTAATGATCCAACGAAATTATTTTTAGATCTGTACTTAATAAAATTTTTAGATATTTCAACAAAATCATTCTTTTTGTATATAAAAAATGTAGCCCTTGAAAAAAAAACTGACCCGCCTTATATATCGTGTGTGTGTATGTATATATTTTATTTATTTTTCTTGAAACATCCTGTACTGCACTTAATGTATTTTATTATTACACTACAGCGTTCGTGAGTCGACTCGGTGATGACGATGGGTGATTTAGCTAATGAGCATCCGATACCAATTATTTACTGGCGTTCTCGCGTTTGCCATAGTAATAGCCACAGTACGGCAATAAGCGGCTAGCACGATGACGAAGACAACGACGGAGACGACGACGAAGACGACGACGGTGACACGTGCCGACGATACTTTAAGCCGGAACGGTTACTGTCTCCACGGCAGTTTTATGTGTCGAATTTGACATGCCGGGCACGTAGGGACTTGCCACTAGCGAAATTGTTCGGACGGAATTACAATGCGGCCAGTAGACGGAGGACGGGCCGGTGGGTTTAAGGAAAATAGGTGGAAAAGAATGACGGACCGCGCTGAACAGACCAATCCGTTTTTCGCTTCGTGCACGATCGTGTTTGTTGAGGACGAATGGCAACAGAAAGGAACGCGAAGTTGCATTACTAGGGAAGTTAGCAATTTCCTGCGATCTAACATAAAAGCAAGGTGAAGACTAGACTTAGATGTTTGTGAGAGCAAATTGGTGAACTCGACTTGGGAAACTTTGGAAATCTTTCATGTAAAAAATTTATTATATAACAAAAAAATTATTAGAAAAAATAATACGAGTAGACGTAACGTTTTTACTTACTTTACCGAGTAATGAATAGCGAGTATAACTAATTGAACAACTTTGTCGATTCACGCGCGCTCGCTCGAGTGATTAATTTTGACGCCAAACTCGCTAATGGATTCTGTTAAAAAATTTTAGGAGGTAAATGTATACAACGCGGCGAACGCGGATATTAACGTGACGTCGGACTACGGATATTTTCAGGTGGAAACATCCGCAGAGCGGAAAAAAAGCATGCGATATTCCGCGCTGTATGAAATATCGCGATAAATACCATCGTGAAAACGTGTGCAGAAGTACTTTTCTGCTTACGCGGTTATGGTCAAGCGTTATATCAAAACCGGGACCTTTCCCCGCAGATAAGCTTGTTATAGGATAGCATAGGATCATAACAGTTTATAACCTCCGCTATGGCAATCGACTGTCTCGTAGTTTGCATAGATGGTTTATTTTCAATTATTCCAATGAATTATAAACTTCGCAAAGTGAATATATTTTCAGTTAACGTTGTATAAAATATTATCAATCGCATGCGGCCTAAAATTGCTTGAATACAATAATTACATTATATATACACATATTTTTTATTCAATAATTATATATATTGTGTTCTATTTATTTAAGAAACGCTAGCAGTGAAAAAAACAAATATATTTTTCGAACGTATTTAATAACTGAGTAAAAAGACTTCTTCTTGATTAAAGTCGCTGTGTATTTAAGACTCTAATTCGTAAAATTTTTTTAAGGATTTATGTTAATATAGTAGATTAATAATTAAGTTCGAAAGTGTTGCATCTTACAGGTTCAGCCTATCGTTGCTAATAAGTTTCGAAATAACTTCACTATAAAGATTTATTATTCATCTGTTTACGATCTGCGGATCACGTGTTACACATACGAAGAAAGATCCACTACATTCTTTAACGACGCTCTAAAAGAACGTACCATTTACGATAGAAATTTATTTTCCTCTAATATGTATGCTTCTCTAACATTTATTAGAAACGAAAACAGAGACAAAGAATATTATTGTATAGCAAGATAGGATGGAAGCAAATGGTTTATACTCACATGAAATAAATTCCAAGTGGAAAATGGCTCTATAATAATATATTTGTAAGAATTATATTAATTAAAATTTTATTTTTTAACTGGACATTAATAAATTATTAAAAAATTTTATTAATGTTTTTTTGAATTATAAGTTCACCTATGAG
>NW_017305927.1:229521-235997 GCF_001594115.1 Trachymyrmex septentrionalis
ATTTTTATTTTTCAGAAATTCAATGTTTGCAAAGATCTTACGTTATAATTTTATTGCATATCACGAATCGTATACCTTTATACGTTTCTATAAACAGTTTTCTGCATTCGCACTTTTTTTCCCATTTATGAGATGCCATAGCGCGGTTAGGTGAGCTTTCACAAAGAATACAAATTGTCTCGTTGCGATTGTCTCGGGCGGACCAAGTCATTCGCGAGAAACGAGTAACACACACTCCTATTTATAATCGAGCGGAAGAGTATTATTATAGGAAAAGAGTAAACTGACGACCATTCTGTGTTAGTTTCTGTTTTCTCAAATACCGGGCATAGATATGGACGCTATATTTTTACGCGGTTTACGGAATGTTGTTGCTGCCTGAGAATAGCCGTCGTTGTGTTTTACGTTACTGAACTTTTACGCTGGCGGCATTCTACCATCGTCCATTCATTTTTTCCCCGTCTTTCGCCAGAATTCCATTAGCGGATATAGAGACGGAAGCAATCTCTTTAGCGAATACAGCCGAGATTTTCGCGCGACACGTTCGCGTTACTGCATTGTTGTGCATATTATTACAGCTGAACAATGATAGCTGTGTTGTGATGTTGAGACATTTTGCGCAACATGGGATAATGTAATAAGATTCGTAAAGCATGCGGAAACGCTTAAATTCTGTAAATACTGTCAACATGCGCGATTTGCAGGCGACTTGAAAAAGGAGAGCGTGGACATCCTCTCTTTAGCAAATCATCGTGAATCGTCGTGTAAGCCACTTTTTTTTGTCCATGTCTACTTTTCCGCGCGACTGTGACAGAATCGACGTTTCACCTGCGATAGCATGACAATAGCGTCCGGCCATTGCTTGGATCGAAGAATCATTTCAGTGCCCATTCATATACGGGGCGTTCTACAATCAGATGTTCTCCAAAGTTACTTTCTATAAAAATTTAAACATTATTAATACATAAAAATATTATTAGGCACCAAGAATAACTTTAATCAAATATGATCTTTTTTGTTTAAGTATTCCTCGATCGATTTTTTTATCTGATATTGATAAAAATTTAATTGGCGATATTATTAGACACCAAGACCAACTTTGACCGAAAGATTTTTGATCTTTTTTCGGTTATTTGCGACGAATATTTCTTGGTCGATTTTTTAATTAAAAATTAAATGAGAAAAATTAAATAATAAAAGAAATTAAATTAAAAATTAAATGATAAAAATTTAGTTGGCGATATAAGGAAGATCAAAGATAAAAATATTGGACGAAAATGTGAAGTCCATTCATACAATTGCGTAAGCATAGTTGTAAGTGGTTGTAGTTGTAGAATGGGTTTAACATTGCAAATTTATCTAAAACAAATTCTTATTGTTTATATTACGTCGTCTGAATTCAAATGTGTTCCAGTGAATTCTATAATATCACTATAGAATGTTACATTTTGTCTCGTGTACCTTCCTTGGTCTCCTTTATCATACACCGCAACATTTTCATATTGGACGTTGAATAAAAAATTTAAACATTATTAATACAAAAAAATATTATTAGGCACCAAGAATAACTTTAATCAAACATGATCTTTTTTGTTTAAGTATTCCTCGATCGATTTTTTTATCTAATATTGATAAAAATTTAATTGGCGATATTATTAGACACCAAGACCAACTTTGACCGAAAGATTTTTGATCTTTTTTCAAGTTATTTGCTTCGAATATTTCTTGGTCGATTTTTTAATTAAAAATTAAATGAGAAAAATTAAATATAATAAAAGAAATTAAATTAAAAATTAAATGATAAAAATTTAGTTGAAACTAAACTACAAGCTTTGATAATATTAATCTTTATTCAAGCTGGTACTCTCGGACTTTATCTACAAAATTAACGAATGAATGATGGAATTTATATACGATTAAATTTGAAATTTAATTTCTATTTAATTTCTGTCTGAAATAAATTAAAAACCGATATTCTATTATACCTGATGCTTATTGCTGATAAGGTATGACCTGACTCGCACACGCGATAGAGGATGAATTCATTTGCCCCAAGACACCTAGTACAGAAGTCCATTGATTCCCTTCCTGTCTGTATTTCGACCGGGGCGATCGAGCGATTCGGTTTATTTTCGGGTCAAGTTTTCACCCAGCCGCTTCGCAATCAGCCGGCGCATTGTCCGGTGCGGACAATACAACCACGGCGACGGAATCCCGACGCGCGTAGGAATCCCGGAGTTATCGTCTGTCCGCGCGCGGCTTGTCGGATCGACGTGTTTTCGCAGGAATTTTCGGAAATTCAATTCGGATGCCGGTGCGACCTCTAATACCGTCTGCGATGATTCCGATTTCATACAGCATTAAGTGGTGAATTACATAATAACGGTAGCGATTACGTGACATTTACTTATTAATTGTTGGGGAGAAACAAGTTGTACAGCGACAGACTCAAATACATGAAGAAACGTAGTCGAGATTATTTAAATGTTTGCCGAACGAAGACTAATCTTTCTCGCTCTTTCAAAGGGGTTCTCTTGTCGAAGAATCTACGGCAGTCTTTGGCAGGCGACGCGACAGTTTTGGAACACCCTATATATAAACGCGAACGTGCAGTGCGACGGCTTTGGCGCAGGATCGGGCTTTAGTATGTAAGGCACGTGTCCGCATCTGCCTTTATGAGAGCTTCCCGCGATTCCACCATTTCGTCCTCATTCCTAGAGCAAGCTTGCCGCTCGGTGGAAGGGTTCGGGGTTTCAGGATTAAGGGCGTCGCCGATCATATTAAGGCCGGAGATATCTCGCCCGCTCCTTATCCGCCATCGTACGATCCCCATAAACCCGCAGTCAGAGTTTGTTCCACATAAATTATAGAGACTGCGCCAGCTTCTGGATAAACTGCCACCGATGTGTATCCACGGTGATGTAAATACCCTGGGTTCGTTAACATATTCGCGTTCCTTCGTGATGAAATAGAACTGGATACTCCTCCATGATGAAATTCAGTTGAATTTATTCTTGAATAGCGTTCCGTTAACCATGAGATCTTAAATCTATTCTGAATACTGCAAAAATTTCAACCGTCTTTTTTTTCTCCTAAAGAAGTCTACAGGAGATATAACTTTTTCTCTAACATAAATAAATATTAATATGGCTTACTATATAATGTGCAATATGTAAAAATAAGACCAATAACAAGCAAATTTAGGATATACTGGAATGTCGATTAATTTATTAATGTGATAATTTTGATTAACGAAGATAATAATAGTAATTATTATAATAACTTATAATTATAGTATTTATTATAATATGTTAATTTTTATAATATGCAAAGCAATGTGTAAAAGTAAAACAGAAGCAAGTTTAGAATATTATGAAATGTTGAATAATTTATTATTATAATAATCTTTATATTAATAAGGATTATCACAACGGTTAATGTAATAATAGTTACCATAATTAATAATAGTTAGTTATTATAATTACAATAATTATTATAATTATTATTATTTACTATTTACTTATATACAGTTATTATTATTATTATTATTATTATTATTATTGCAATAATTATGATAATTACAATAGTTTTATATAACAGCCATTATAATTATAATAGTTATTATATTTATTACTATTATCACTTTTGTTAATGAAGATTGTCATATTGATAAATTCATCGACATTCTCTCACAACATCTTAAATATATTCGTTGTCTTTTTACATATTTCTTCTCCTCTAATTTAAATGGCCTCGTCTTCGTATATTAGAGTCGATCCTAGCCCATTTAAACGTTTCAAAATATTTCAAGTGGTTATAAATATTTGTTAATAATAATCATGAAAAGTAAAGCTCTGTATTAATAAAAGTAGCGTATTTCTTTGATCTAAGTCGAAATGCCGGCAACTTTCCTATTGGCTACTTTGACTATCATTTTGGATCTAATTGTCTGTAGCCCAATAAACGCTTAATATTATTGATATATGATACAGTTAGTAGGTCCGATAATATGACGGATTTTTGCGCTACTTTTATTAATTTAGAGCTTTACATGAAAGGTGATCAGTTTTATCAGGAACTTTCAAAATACATTCTTTTGTCCGCACTCGGCGACTTTCACGATGCAACTATGATGGAAGGCTGTATCTAAAAATTTAAATGTCCTAAACTAAACGATGCATGGTGAGTCATGAGAGCTACTGCGGACGCATCTGCACTGTTTCGAACAACCGCGTGCGTAACTCGACGCGGCGGATAAATTTGGCATCCTGACGAGCGGAATGTTTAACTCGGAAGTTAACACACAGTGCGCTTCTCGTTTCTTATCGCGTGCGCTTCAGCGTTACGAATCAGATTGCGGCGCCCTGCAACTCACCCTCTTTCTCCCCCCCTCCCCCCTCTCCCCTCCCTCCTCCTCCGCCCCTTCCCCATCATCCCTCAACATTGTTAACCTGATACATACTTCCACGTCTTACGGTTGCATTACGTGTAAACCACCCCTCGCCCTATCCGAGATAATCGCGTTACACGACACATTCGCATGCAGCTGCACGAACGCGCAAAGTTCCGGGGATTCCTGCGCGGCGCGAAGGCCGCAGCTGTGTTTGATCGCCCAACGAAAGATAGGGCGGATCGTTCGCGAATCCATCGGCTCGCTCGTTTCTCACTCGCGACGGACAGCGGATCTGAAGTGCTTGAACGCCCTTTCGCAATCCTCGCCTGCCTTCCTCTTCGACGCTCGGGCGGGCGTCACGCGGAAGGTGGAGTGGAGATACCGGAGTGGCGCCGATTGCTACTGCGCCTGACGGCGCAGGGCACGAACGGGTAGAAGAAGGCGGAATTGGATCTTTCGGTAATAGCTAAATCGCGAATAGAGTTGCCTTGCGGCACCTTGGACGAGATTGTGAGCTTACCTTTTGCGGCACGAACACTGATAAAGCTGTTGCGATATTGCGTATCAATATTTGATATCGACATCAGCATAAAAAGGCTGAAAAAAAGAGCAAACTGCAGTCCGTTTAATATTGGAAATGGAAGTATCAGTACTGAGCGAAAACTGATTAATAAGTTTGAAAGCTAACATTTTAATCGAAATTTTTTACAATGTAAACATGGATTTTTTACCATTCATGTAGAACGATATTATTATTATTATACTACGTAAAAAAATAAAATGTTAATTAATTTAAGGACGTTTAGTGGACTTTCTGTGACATAGAAAAATGTTAAAATTAACCCAAAAATGTTAATTTTAACATTTTTGCATGTCGCAGAAAATCCACTATACGTATTTAAGTTAAAATTAACATTTTATTTTTTACAATGTAATAATAAGTTAGAATTATTAACTCTAGAACGCTAATGAAGTTAGGATTATTAACACTGGAATGTTATTGAGTGATATAATATTGCTATTAATGTATACTATTAATAAATGAGATAAATGAGAAATTTTACGACCAAGGAAATACGCCACTTTTAATGCAAAACCAGATTTTTATACATTTCACAATTCTAATGACATAATATTTATAATAAGATTTTTATAAACATAAATAATCTAACTATTAACTTAAAAGGGAAGAAAAATATACTTTTAAATTCAATCTTGAAATATTATTCATTGTATGATATCTATATAATAAAAAATTTTAATATTCGAATCGGAAAATAAAATTTATCTTAGTAATACGTAAATCAAACGTGTACTTATCAGTGAAATAATTGAGTTATCACTTTTAAAGTAATTGAGAGCGGTATGTACATCAGTAAAATTATATAGCTTGATTTACGTAATCGCGATAATAAAAAATTTCATCTAATCTTCATTACATAAAATCGAAACGATCGTTGAATTTTATCTCCGATAAATATATGTATAATAATATAAAACTGTTTAAAAATTGAAATTACTTATCTCACGCTCTTTGTTATAATACTCTATTATAATACTGACGGCGTAGCTTAGCGCTTAATGATTTCGTTCACTTACACACGTCAAATTTATGTACGATAGGGTCAAATGTATACTAGAACAAGTAATATAGGTGCGAGCAAATCTCTGACGTTATTAATGATTAATACGTCGTGTCGCGATAATAAACGTACCTACGAAAAAAATCACGTCGATATCATCGCACGTACGAGCTTTGCATCGTGATACGCTTTATCGCGCTTTTGGAATGACGCTTGTAAAATCGGTGAAATTGCGTTGCGGCTGTAAAATTCGTTAGGTTGTGCGCGATAACCGTCGGAAATTACGAGGCGAAACTTGCACCCTTTTAACTGATACAAGCCAAATTCACCGGCGAGATAAATTCGCAAGCTGTAAAAGCGCTGTGAGCTACGGGAGTTCGTATGCCGGAGGATTTGAAGCGATTTACCATCTCATAAAGAGCTAGCGCGTTTGTTTCATACGATTTCAAATTATATTATTACAGAGAGAGAGAGAGAGAGAGAGAGAGAGAGAGAGAGAG
>NW_017305927.1:236097-246374 GCF_001594115.1 Trachymyrmex septentrionalis
TCGTCCACAAGAGAATGTAGCGAAATAGAAAGTTCAGTACTACATAGAACGTCGTATTCGTCACAACGAAACATCTTGCTTCGCCGCATTAAATTAGACGAGCACCTAAGGTAGACTATATTTTATGTGAATTATCTCCATGTAGATTCCGCTGAACAACGGTGATATGAAATGACGTAGAAATTTCCTCCCTGGTAGATAACCTGGCATAGATCGAAAATGGAAATTATTATAAATTGCCAAAAGTTAACAGAAAACAATAATGTATTCAATTTTATGTGCGGTTATATTGTTTTTTTACTTGAAAAGTGACACAACTAAAAAAACGTGATTTTTTAATAATTGCCATGTATTTATGAGTTGTGTAAACATTATCAATCATCAAAAATGAATTAACTGTAGAAAATTATCTACAACTAGGAAAGGATGGTTTTTTAAATCTGGGAATAATCATCTACTTATGATTTTTCACGTAAATGATTTCACCTGATATGTCTTTATATTCCAATTATAACTACTATTATTAACGACATTGTATATAATTGTTTTCCGATTTCTAAAATTTTAAAACATTACATTAGAATATGAATATCAGAGTGAATATTAAAATCCGACCGAAATTTTGGTTTCGGTTTTGGTAAAAAAATCAGGGTTTTGGTTTGATTTCGGTTTCGGCCGTAATTAAGAAAAAATTTCGATGGGTAAACCGATACTGTACGAGTTGCAACGTGTGAGAGTTCAAAAAACAACTGTTTGATTTTAATTATTAACTCGTTGATTAAGTACAAACTTTGATATGATCTTAATAATAACTGTGATTTGATTTTTTTTAAAGTTGAGGATGTAATATTATTATATTATTATAGTTAGATATTTTAATAAAATCTAGTTTTTTAAAGTATACATATATTTATCATGATTTCTGAAAATTATACAGTCTCTGTAAAATTAATGCAAAAATGTTAATCTTTCGACTTCGGCCGAAAAAATGTGACTCCGTCAGCTTTTCTTTCTTTCTCTTTCTATTTTTAGTAAGACTTGTCTAAGTTTCGGTCGAAATTGAATGACAACTGAATATTCGTCTTCGGTTTCGATCAAAGGTCAAAATGTAGTTTCGGTCGGACTCTAATAAATATAAGAAATTGAAAAAATAGAAATCGAACAAATATCAAATACGTTAAATATCTTATCATGACAGTACTTCGCGATAAGGAAAAATTCCATTAAAATCTTCATTGCACGAAATGAGACGATCGTTGATTGAATTTATACATCCCGATCAATTCTCGAACGGTTATCGCTTCCACGAGAACGGGATTTTATCGAATAAGTACATACGCGTGGTATCTCGCAAGAATCTCTGGCGACGGCGTTTCCTCGTCCGCGCATGTAAATCCGACCCGAAAACTTCCGCGGGAAAGAAACTAATCGAAGTATCAAGTTGATTTAAGCACAGGGGGGTGGTCGTGCCATCGAGTTTTCTCCGGAGCACCGACCGAGGCAAGTTCGATCCCTCCTCTTCCACGTAGATTCGTCCGATCCTTCCGGGTGCTCGCCTCGAATTAACTCTCCACTGGGATTGTCGAACGAGCAACTTTGCGAATCTCTGCTTCCCTTTCTCCGCTCGGAAATTGGTGACTGGCACAATGGTGCGCCTCTGCATTTCCAGCGTTCGTTTCGAGCTAAGGAAAGTCTCTCTCTTCACTTTTCTGTTTTCCCATCGCTCTCGCTTGCGGCGATTCTGAGATTTTCCCGAAAGGACGAAAATGAACAGCGCGCCGATCAATGTCGAGGGTGGGAAGGTCGCGCCAATCACAAGCGATTGGGATTGTTCGCGAGTTACCAAGTTGGAGTCAAGATTAATGTTAACTTCGCCGTCGAGTTAATAAGTCCAGCACCTATAAATCCCACCAACTTCTGCCTCCTCCATCCCTTTCTCTCTCTCTCTCTCTCTTTCCATCTTTCTATATCGCGTTCTCTCCCTGTTATTCTCTATCTTTTCCTCTTTCCATGTCTGGCTTTCCTTACCAATGTTCCATTACAAACATTTCCTCTCGTCCTACGCTTCCACACCCTGAACCTTTCTCAAGCTTTTTGAAAGTCGGAAACTTTCGCGGCGAGAAAAAGCACCGCGTATCGGCGGCGTTCGGCAAGAAGCTCTGCCAAACGCCCTTTCCAGGATCGTTCCCTGCAGGAATCCGCGCGCTTTTTGTCGCGATTACTTACACCAAATAGTTTTCCTATTACGCTATTCTCGCGTCGGCATTTACTCGGCGCCGTGCTTTATTTGCATTGAGAGGGCCGGGAAGGTGTCGCGAAACAGCTAATACAGATTATTTCACTTCCGCTGTCTGAACTTGTAATTCGAGGCATTAGCTCCGAGGGAAAACTATGCAGTGTACAGACAGAGTACGCGAACAGATTCAGAAATAGATGAATATATTAAATTTGCTCTCTGAATTCTTCGGAGTGAAATTTGTTTCAAAGAATTGAAAGAGAGAGAGAGCAGGTACACTGAACATTTTATTAAAAATCTTCATACATATTTCTTTGAAGTTAGTACTATGTAAATATTTATCTGTAGTAAATAATATTTACTCAATAAAAAAATGATAGTTAAAGTAAATCAATAGTTTTTGTATCAAATAAATGTATGTTGAAATTTAGTAAATATTTACTTAGGACTATTTAAACAAATATTTAAATAATTAAAAAATTCTTGACGCAGGCTTCAATGAAATTAATCTATATATAAATCTATTAATTCGTATATTAATCTATATATTTATACCTAATATTTAAAATTTAGTATTTTTCAGTGTAAGATAAGTTTTATTTTATTTAAATCAGGTCTGTCCTTCACTAAAATCGTGTTATTGGTTTCTTCTTATATATCAGAGAAGAAACGTGATTAACATGATCGACATTAATGGAGTCTTAAGAATCTGGTCTGGAATCTAACGATGATTATGAATTTTCATTTATCGCAAAGAAAGTATTGCATAATTAAACCGCAGTCTTTGAGAATTGTTGATTGTTACATTACTTGAATATCGTTAAGTGGACTCTTGTAAAATAAACGCGCGATAAAGAAGCAGGAAATTTAATTTCAACGCGAGACGAGAACTCGGTTGACGGAAGCCGCATGCGGAACAACGCGGCACCGACACGGCGTGGTCAACTTTCGCGACTCCGACGGACGGAAAGAACTGGTCGCTAATGACGCGGCTCCTTGGCGAAGCCTTGTCGGTAGAACTGACGTTTAATTTAATATAACCGTCGCGGCCTTTCTTTCTCGCGTGCGATTTCGCGCGAGAAGGGGCGCGTTTCCGCGCCATTTCCCCTTCTCGAGGATGTCGGTCGCCGCGCCCGGTCGTCGTACTGGGATGCCGTGTAAAATTTCTTCGGGAAAAAACTACGCGAGCCAGCCGGGGTGCGCCTTGTTAAGAACGTCAAACTTACGGTCGAGAGTTTGCCGGAACTTCGTAATTTCCAGCGTGTGCGCGCTGATTGACGCCCGCCTTCCGACTTGTGTTTTTACAAGCTTTTCTCGGTCATCGCAAGCGATGTGAACGAATTTGTCGGATCTTTGCGAATGTCATCTGTACCGATTCAATCAGTACGATAAACCATAAAGTTACGCGGAGTGTTAATTAATTGGTAATAAACCCTATACGATTGTATAGGGCGACGATTACGATTACCGAGGTCATTAGGACATTCCGTTAAATTTGGTGGAAACTAATTTGCACATTAATTTTACACAATTGACATTAATTGTGGTTATTACTGTTACTATATAGTATATACCATTGTTCGTGACTCTGCACAAACCGTTCGTAAATTTTTGATAAAACAAAGCAAATGTAAAACGAGTTTTTCTTCTGAATTATTTATTATGATTATATCTGTTATAATTGTATTTTATGATTTATTATACAGAATGTTAAAAAACCTTTCAGCATTTATGTGGTATATACATCGTACAGAATAAAAAAAACTTAGTGAGTCTTAGTATAGGTTGAAAGCTCAACCTTTCTACGATATAAATAATTTATATGTTAGTATCATGACTGACTTATTGTCTCCTTTACGTGTTGCATACAACGTGAAAAGAGACAAATTGAGATAAATAGCACTTAATATGCTTAATAATCTATTTGGGAAAACATGTTTAATGAGGTGATCTCCATAATGCTCATGCAATCGTAATGGCTAGCTGATGTCAACTACTGTTTTCCCGGTGAAATTTTTCATTAAAAATCGTGTATGAAAATTGAACCAGAACATTAAGAACACGGTTTGTAAATACTGAGGTAAATCTTCACGCCGCATATGACAGCCAGCTCCAAATGACTTCCGAATTAACTTTGATGTATTTCGTAATAATTAGTTGTCAATAAATAAGTCGTGGCACGGCAATTGTTTTACAACTTTAATATCTAACAATAAGAACAAGTTAAAAACTTTGTAAGAAATGGTATTAATTATAACAGAATCGTAAGTAGGCCACACATTATAGAGAAGAGGTCCACCTTTCCACCTTTTTCTCTATACGAGTACGTAACTGAAATTAGTACATTTGAATCATCTTTAGCTTATACAAAATTCCTTGTTAATCTTTATACATTATTAAATCTATATGAAAGTATAACCATTATTGACTTAAATTTATGTGCAGACATCTTTTGCAATTATTTTTAATCAACTCGCTTAAGGTGTGTTAACAATTGCCACAAGTTAGTTAATATTAATCAGTCTAATATTAATATTGATGTTGTTTGTGCTGAATACATTTTAGCTAGCCGCCTTTGTTCTTCGTCCGATCTTTAATTATTATGATTTTGCAACGAAAATCAGGCGTGGCTCCAAGAGTTTATTCTTAATACTGATGTACGTGATTATGCGACCATTAAGTTTCAGCTGCCTGCCGCCTGTCGCTGGTAGAAGTAGATCGATCACTTGCTCGCGTGACATTAATCCATTACAGCAGAAATTCGCGACTGCTCGAATGAAGACGGTGCTATCGAATAACGTCGAAAGAAATTAATGTTTTAAGCCAGGCTGTATTTTCGCCATTGTAAATTACGTTTTTTTTCATGAATATTTCGCTTGTAAGCAAATGTAATGTTTTCTGCTTAATGCTGCCGTTTCTTGCCCGTTTGATATGTCGTTTCGCGCGTTTTATCGATTTTTTTGTTGTGTAATTATTCGCTAATTTATTTTACCGTAAACTCAAGTTTGTCCGATGCGAACTCGACACCTTACATCGAATTTCTCATCCGATGAAATCGGCACATAGAAAAAACACTTTTGTTGGAGTCTAAAAATTTAGTTAAATATACAATAGATCTGAAAATAATTTTAGACTATCAAAATAATTATTATGTACATATAATATTTATGTATATAAATGTAATTAGTAGAACGCTCAAAAGAAGATTGCTGGATTATCAAAATTTTGTGTAGCATTGCTTATCATACTTGTGTTTCCTACACAATTATTTTGAATTTCAACGAAATTATTTTTAATTCTGTATCTATCTAAATTTGAGATACTTTAGAAAAATCTCTCCGCGCAGACTTAAATCGCCGATTTTGCGATCGAACGTTATTTTTATCCTGGAGAAAGATTGTCGTACATGTGTATCGGATTTTGCCCGTTCGTGTAAAAGTTTTGCGCGAAACGAAGAATATGACAATTTGTCGATGACATATGAAAAGATTTCTGAAATGGAAAACTATTGAGTTACAAAACTGTCGCGGCAATTTCTGCCGCTACAGTCGTCTGTCAAAGCGCTGTCGAGTTTTATGCAATAAACTCCAAATTTTTCGTTCGATCTCACCTCGGCTATTCAATGTTTGGTTCATTTGATGTGTGCCGAATTGATGGTTAATCCGAAGTATTGATGTTTCCAATAGCAGTTACCAAGTTGGTAACTCAAGGGAAACGTGTGTTAATCGTGCGTTTATGTATATATATATATGTTACAAAATATCCGATGGCTCGAGTGATAATATCGATGAGATGTCGCTGTGACTTTCTTCTAATTATACACGCCACATAAGGCTTATTCTCAACTGACAGTTTCAATTATTAGCATCTGACTGCAGTTAACATCATCATCGTCAATTGTCATCACGTCCGACAAGATCGAGTGACAGTTGACAGCTTAATGGAATTTCCGAGTAGGCTACAATCACGCAGCCGAATTTACGCCCTTCGTCTCCCTTTTAGCGTTTCCTAACGGAGTCTTGTATTATTGCTGTATCATCATTCCATTGATCCGTTACAAGATTACACGGTCGAGAAAGAGAGCATTTTCATACGACTCGAAGAAAGAAAACGTTGATGAAAGTCCGATATTACGACGTCAAAGATGGAAGGGAGGAAAAGCTAATTGTCACGCACCTAACACTGCGGAGGTCACGTAAGAGTTCATTAGCCGCTTTACACAAGATTATAATATTATATGATAAGGGAATTTATTCGAAACTTTCGACGAAGAAAGAAAAATTTCAGTTCCTTTAAGCAGTCACTTGGGAATGCAAATAATAAAAAGCGCAAGAAATAGAAGAAGAGAGATGACTATTCATTTAATAATTATATCGCGAAACTGATTGTGCTATCATTGGAGGATATCGCCTTTAACTCGTTACAGCATAATTGATCGTATACTCTCGTCGCTTATTTCTCGATTAAAGGGATAGTTATTTTTATGACGACACGACTCCGTCATTCCTCCGTCATTTATCAAAAGATATTGTGTAATCCGACCACGCCTTCATCATGCATTAACACAATCGTCGAAATCATTTTTTCTGTGTGTACCGCTATTATATCAAAGGAACAATCTATCTTTTGAATTAAATAACATTTTATTATTTTTAACTTCTATATTAAGAGAGTGCTACTGCGATGGGAAAATGTAGACGAACCCATTTCCGAGATTAATTTTACAGTAAACATTGTCCATATTAATTGTATGCATTTAGTAAATAATAAACAAGATTCGTAAAGACTAATGTTTTTCTTTTTAAGAATAAAATATTATGTCTCTTCTTTTAAATATGTTTTTAATGTTTCAAATAAGCTTTAAACAGTATTATAAAAAAACATGTTTAAAATATATTAAAAACAACAATTAAGCATGTTTTAAACTTTAAAACATGTTTTTTATCAACCCTAAATAATAAAGTATTTAAATTTGAGTAAAATTTAATATATTTTTTTAAGTTACATTGCATTGTTTAAATTAACGATATATTGGGTAGGAGCCAAAAAACTCAAATTGGATATAATTTGACATTATGACTTTACCAGTGTGTTTGCTTTTCGATTATTTAATTCTTACGCTTTGTACTTAATGCGTGTCTCTCTCGTTCGCTCGCGCTGCGTGGATTTCCACCAAGAACGAAAAATCGACACGTTCGGCGTAAGTATATTGTGCACGTGGGCACAGTTACGAAAGACGTGAACGCGAACCTCCCCTGGAAAGGAAACTTTCTTCATTTTTCGCCCCCGAACCTCGATCGAGCTCGGGGAAAGTTTTCTCCCCTGAAATATCGCGAGAATCAATCGCCGGCGCGAGTGGCCGCGATCGCGGCCCTATTTTCCGCGCTTTTTCCGACACTCGGGAGAGAAGTAATGGCTTAGTTTAGCCGAGTCGTCAAGCGTGCCACCGTTTATGCCCGTTGCAGTAACTTGGGGAATGGCTTTTGATCTTGTGGAGCGAGCGAAGCGTTTGCCGCTTTAATCTTCTTAAGCTCTTTTTTCTCCTGTGCACATTGAATGTAATCTAATTCGTCCTCTTAGCAGCTAATTAATAACCGAGAAAAAGATAAGTTTGTAATAAGAAAGAAGAATCTTCGAGCTGTATTTCGAAACGTCAGTTAGTGCAATAGAAGAAATTTTACATTTATATGTATTATAATTAACTTTAAGTTCCAATTTCTAATTAGAACTGCTTGACTTTTACATTGGAGTCTCATCTGCTCTCTGGCAAATGTGATAAGTAGATTCGCAATTCTATAATCCGCGCAGTGTCAAATACAAACAGATTTGATAGATTCGCAGAACATACAGACATGCACGGTTGATTCTCAACATAGATGATCGAAGCCTATCAGACTTTAATTTATTTTTAATAACTTATAATCAATATAATCGAAGTAAGAGTAGAACAAGTAACTAATAATAGAAAATGAAATAAGTGTATATGGTAGGAGAAAGAGTTTCAAAATTATATAAAGTATCCGATGAATTTTAGGATCAACGTGACCCCAAGTTAGATCACAGGACGTTTTTAGCTGGTGATAATTTAAAATCTCGAGAGATCTGCAATGCAAACTCCATCAGGTACTCTGTAGACGCTCGATAGTTATCGACAGTATCGGATATCCGCGAAGATTTCGAGCTGATATTACATGGGTAAGCTTACTGGATTGATCAGTCAACTGTGATCCAATTGGTTAGGGATCCACCTCAGCCTCATAACCGAGACACACGTATAATATATTGAGATTGACACGTATCCATTGATTGGTTAATTCCGGTCACACTGTAGAAGGTGAACTCGGCCCGAAACACGAAATTATAAAGGAACGTTGAAAACGTTGCAATATCGTGACTTTTTTTTTGCAATAATGTACCCATAGTCTGAATATGTGGATTTACGGAAAAATTATACATTTTGATAAATACTGATGCTAATAAGCACGCTAATAAATAAAATTAATATCACCTCGTAACGTAAATGTCACCTCGTACGGTAAACGAAAATATTTTTATCCGTGCACGCAAAATGCAATTTACATTTACATTGCGCGACGCTCTACACTTTTATGGGGCGGCGTGCATTTTGCTAGTACGCGCGATAAAGCGATACTCTTGTTTACGAAAAATAAAGTGCACTCACAGAAAATACAGTCCGTTCTTATCACGAAAGTGTTTCTAGAAAATGAGAGAAAGAGCGAACACACCTCCCTCTATTTATTATTTATTCTTGTACATATAAAATGTACGTTTGATAAAATATTTTTTCACTACGCCTTCGCAATCTATCGATTATTTAACTCGCAATGCAATAATATGCGCATGTATAACATTGCGTTTTGCAAGAGAAAACAAAGTGTCGTAAATTACATTGTTCACTTTGCTGTGCCGATAGCATAAATAATTTAATGATGTAAGTCCTTCTTAACAATAAACGTATAATTGATTGTAACAATACAAGAGTTCGTTCCTATCTCCGATTTACTCGTAGCAGGCCGTGTATCGCATTAGAGTTTGTCTTTACGAGCTTTTCTGCAGCTCAGCGTTTGGAGAAATAACAAAGTAAGCAGACAAAATCTCGTGCTTCGTTTATAACATTACGACTCTTATATATTCCGTGTAATGTATCCTCTTCAGTACGTGCGCTACATATAGCGACCTCGTCTACTTGGCAGGTATATGGCGCACCATGTACATTCGCGGATGAGGAAACAGAAAGTCGGGAGTATTTTCTGGCGACCATTCCGCAAGCCCGCGTCGCTGTCGAATGCGAAAAAAGATGAACGAAGAACAGCGTCTGTGCGAAATTCTTCCGCGATAAAATGGTCCTTACCCCTGCTCTCCTCACGTATGAGACATTATGTTTATGAACCCGCGATAAAGTACGCGTGATAAAGCGTATGAATTACCAGCCGTTGTATTCGAACGCGCTCAATCGTGTTAAAATGCGTGATATTACGCGCGCGTCGAATATTTATGCACGTTTAAATTTAGCCGCATTTACAACGCCGCCATTTGTCGAGAATTTATCGCGCGCATTAAGGTATTTCGTTTCCGTCGTTTTTGGATTGTAAATGCTTCATTCCCCGGGTTTGTCCTTTCATATATAACAGCTGCGTACGGAAGTCAAACTACCTGCTTAGAAACGCGATGTTTTAGATTTAAAATATATATAAATTTTATCAAACGTATATATATCTCGAAATTTTAGCCCTACCTTGAATCTCTTTCAACCTCAATTAAACCTTATAAATCTATTTTGATACTTGTGTGAACAATCAAATAGAACCTCTTTTAATATTACTTAATCTACAACTTCTATTTAGAAAACTTCTTTTGAACCTAAAAATAGGAAATTTTCCAATAACTGCCATTTATAGACTCAACGAAGCTTAATTCGTTAGGTTAGAACCTATTATATAAATCTCTAGGGTCTACATACGTCCTAAAACTAAGGCTCAAAGAATCAAAGTAGAAGCAAAATTTCGACTCGGGATTGTTT
>NW_017305927.1:246474-250505 GCF_001594115.1 Trachymyrmex septentrionalis
AAAGAAAAATAATGTTATGACTCCAAGAATAAATATAAGATCAAATATAAATAAGATACTTATATCAGCCCCGGTGGTTGTTGGGGCATAAATAATATATTTATAAAATGATAAAATATAATTTGTTAATTAGAATATAATAGATAGTTATCAACAAAGTTAAACGTTTCGATTCTACATTAAATCCTCCTCAGTGCGAAAGTCAAGTACCAACTGATTGTAATGTATCCTCTTATATGTACAATCAGTTTGTACTTACTCGACTTCTCCACTGAGGAGAACTCAAATTCAAGGTTGAAATAGTTGAAATCAACTTTGTTGGTAAGTGCATTCCGATGGTTTGCGAATTATGTCTTATCGTCTTATAAATATGTTACGTACTAACAAGTGCAGATGTTCATACAGACATTTTATATTTATATATTTGTTTCATATAGATATATGTATTTGATAGAGAAGTAGAATTTTGCAATTTGATTTATAACATGTATTATTTACATTTTTATTCCACGAAAATAGTCAATTTCCTCGCGAATTTAACTATCTTCTACTCTGTTCTTTCTCTCTCGAATTCTCATCAGTGTCCTGCAATTCTCCCAGGAACAATGCTCTTTGCCGAGTTCTCGAGTGCGCATAAAATCGATCTGTTGTACAATCTTCCGGATATAATGCACCTTCCGTCTCTGTGAAGTTTCCGTGCGCAAATCGGTATAGCCCGGACGTTTAACGAGTTTATTCAACCGCGTTGTGTCCTATTGTCTCGATGGTTATCCGCCACGGAATCGATATCCGGATGGGCCTTGGCGCTCGTCGATATCTATCTTGCGTGGAGTAATTCCCAAACATCCTGCAAACAGACCGATTACAAGGCAAATTCGTCATACAAAATACAAAAAAAAGTGCATGCACACCGGTGATACAAATTACAATACAATTTACAATCATATTGGACACTAATGAGAATATCCAAACAGTACACAGTATTTCGAAAATATTTAAAAAATGTTTGTAAATATTTAAGACTGTACAGCCGAAAGACTGTCACTAACAGCAATTAAAAAATTGAGGAGAAATAGTACTTCATTATAAATTATGAAATTGCGATAAAAATCAATCCATTAAATAAATTAAAAAAAATACAAATAATATTAATTGCTTGAAATACGGTTGAATGTACTACAAGAAAATAGTAAAATAATTGCATTAACGAAAAGTAATTTAAAATAAAATGTTAACATATTGTAGTATTATAACTTATTTTAGAAAATTGTATAAAGTTTATATTGAACAAGAATTCTATAGCTATACATATATTAGAATTACCAAAACTATTCGATCGCCATTGTGTGTGAACGTGCATAATTATAATACATCTATATTTTTACCATAATTATTAAATCATGTGTGAATCTAATAGCGTAACGGAGAGTTTATAGCCACCAGTCTGTGTAATAGAAACCGATATATATTTATACATAGATTATTATATTATAACCGAAATATACATTTGTACATAGATTATTATATTATAATGGGAATAGAAATAGAAATGTAATATGTATGATAAATATAATATCTTATAATAATTAACAAATGAGCGGTAAAGTGAAAAGTACGTTATTTGATATTTGCAAGTCATAATTTTAGTCATCAATCATCTCACTCGCAAAGGGTTATGTTTCGCGCTTTCGTCATCTCGTGTGCCATGCCTTTATGCAAATTGCAATTGCGGTGGTTCTTACGGATGCACACGCGTACGCATATATACGTCTCACAAGCCAATTAGCGCGTTATCCCCCGTGGCGTATGACGACATGTGTTTTCCGATGGTGCGTCAACCCCGTCGGCGCCGTGTCGTATCTCTCGTGTCGTATAGGGAAAGGGAGAATATCGGCGCGATATCGACGCGCGCAAATTCTCGTACAGTCGACCTGCATACATATCGACGCTTTGGCGGCGCCGCGTGGCTGGAACTGCGCCGCAACGGCGTATACACCAGGTATACACGTGCAATCCTGAGCGATCTGTCCTCGGCGACGCGGTGCACTCTCTTCCGAATGTCCGATTTGGAAATTTATGGTACGCCCGGTTCGCGCGCTTAACACACCACTCTATATGCGCCGCGCATTTCAATACGTCGTTACGCCGGTTGATTTGCAATGGAGACGTTTCCTTATTCGCTTACAATGTCTTTCGTATAGGTTTTTCGCGAGTAAAAATGTTTAATAAGTGTCACAAGTGCCTCTATATACATACGTCGGCGATATAGTTTTCTGTGTAAAAATAACACACTGTAAACTCTCTCTGCAATAAATAGATTCACGCATTTAAATGTGTAGTATATTATTTTTATACAATACACAGAACATTAAGTGTTAGTTGCAGATTTAATCGTTGTAAAGCCATTCATAAATTAATAATTTTTCTATAAAAAAATTTTTTTATTAAATAAACAATCTTTTTTTATATAACTATTACATACGTAATTTTCTTTGAAATTATGGTTGTATGTTATGTCTATGCCATAAGTTTGGTAATTATGTTGCAATTTAAATTTCAAAGGAGGGCTGGCTCCCGAATTTGTCAAAGAATAAGCGCCTGGAATTTAATGTGGGACTGCTGCGTTTTCCTCTGTTCGCGATATGCATTTACTCGTCGCGGAATTTTGTTTAGAGCGGCGGGGTGATGAAAGCGGAGGATTAATATTCTGCCTCGAGAAATTCCAGTTATTTTCTCCGTTACTTCCATCCTGACAACGCCGCACACAATACGTCACTGATATCGCGGTGCTTTCGTGATGGACGTTCGCCGTTTGGCAATCCATTTTCCGCGCATCTCTCGAATTTCATACGAAAACTTGTAATTATTTTCGACATCATAGGACCGTATGGAACCTCTTCATTAAAGGGTACTGCGAAAAAAGATAATTAAAAGTTTCACGAGAAGCTTCGAAGCGTTCGTTTGCAAACGCAACGGAGTGTTCAAATTTCTCTGATGTTCATTCGTTGCAATTATACTAGTACTGTATTTATCACGTTTTAGAGAAAGATTATTTGAATAATTTGAGAAAAGTTGAAATAAAATAAAGTAATTGGAAAAAGGACTAATAATGAAGAATACGGATAAATGGCGTGTCAAATACAGAGGACAAATTAATATGAATATACATGGAAAATACATTATTTATTTTATTATTTATTTTACTTTTAATACACATTCTATTCTTGTTAAAATAGTCATTCAACGCTTGAATAGCAATGGATATAACAATGGAATATTGTTTTTTTAATTTTTTAAAATTTCTTGTACTTATAAATATAATGATATTGAAGGAGGAAATTTTTTCTAAATCTTTTTTTTTAAATTGGCTTTTATTGTTCAAAATTTCAATATCTTTCTTGGCAAATACAATCGCCTTAAATATTATTTGTAATTTTGAAGAATAGAGGGAAAATAAATTTTGTCCTCTAATATACTTTTTAAGAAGATATTCTGCTAAAGAGGAGTGATATAATATTGCTCTTGCTATAGTATTCAAGCATGTATGACCTCAATGATAGAATCTGTATTAAAAATAAATGATATGTCAACTTCTTTATTATTATATAATAAAATAAGTAGATAGTATAATATATTTCTTAGACGTTCACATTATTTTGTATATTTTTTGTATATACCTACATGTACATATTATTAATTTATATATATATATATAATGTATATTTGCTGCATTATGTTGCCATTTTTGCCATTAATAACTATTTATTTATAAACATGTAACAATGAAAGGAAATATCATATTTTTCTGCCAAACATCTCTATTCCTGAAATATCGGTGTTACATTCGTGCCTTCCCTAAACACTTTCTTAGATATAGACGCTTTATATGTTTATATTTCCATGTCTCGTGGGACTTGTTACGCGACAAGAGCTATGTCTCAGACAGTTAATAAGAATGGCCACTTAATTAAGGTGGACTTTAATTAAATTAAAGCCTTTAATTAAGTAAAATAGAATAAATTTTATTGTGA
>NW_017305927.1:250605-264725 GCF_001594115.1 Trachymyrmex septentrionalis
ACGTAAACACTAATATAAATTACTTAATTCCATGTGGAGAAAGAGAGAGTGAGTTTGGGATGGAGGAGGGAGGCAATCTCTCTTTCACACAGCTTGCATACAAATGCTAATTGTGTCGTTGTAATTAGTTTGCATTTTAAACGGCTAGATAGAAGGCTTTTACTAGTTTTGTGATGAGAAGCAAACGTTATTTTACGAATTTATTGTACTAACAATACAGTTTTCCGGTGCACGATCACGTCAGAATATACAGAATGTTTCATATATTATTTTTAATTTATAATGAGTTGGCAAATTAGTATTGTAGCTTATTTTTTCCATGAAAATATGACATCTAATGATATATAACATTTGTAATGAAAAATTTTGATGGATTACGAGAATTAGAAGGCGATAAAATTATCTGCTGTTATATTTTATTTTTACTAAATTGGAATCGTAATTAAGTAATGCGATAGCTAAACAGGAAATAAGTGTTGTATAAACGTTGCGTTGTTAAAATTAGAATAGTAGAACGTTCGCATCGTAATTGTGGTGACGGTAAAAGTATTACAAAGATGCCAAGCTTTGTGAGTAATTGACTGCGTGTACATACCTTGTAACTAATTTCACTAATTCTAACTCCTTTTTCTCTTTTTAGACATGTCCTACAAGCCGCGCCATCCCATTATCGAGGGTAAGTGTTTTCAATCATAATATACGTAATACCAATAGTACGTTAATCTAAATCGCGGGAAACTTCTCATTCATTTGAAGCTCGACATATAACTATATTATAGCTTTGCTACAAACGCACGCTATGATAATATTGATTTTCCAAACGAAAGATCAGAGAGAGAGAGAGAGAGAAAGAGAGAGAGAGGGGATGAGGGAGAGAGAATTCTGTACTTGTCTTTCGGACAATTCATTAGCTTTTTGTTAATAATAGTATTAAGTAAGGAGATGGGTGGAATGAAGACTTATAATTGAAAAACTCATTTAGTTGAATCAATTAATTTTTTGTTTGGATATGAACAAACAAATTCTTAGTTGATATAATAAAATAATTTAGTTGAAGCAAAGCATTTGATTATTGTAACATTTTATTTGTTTCTAATAAAACAACTTTGTCAGATGTCAATGTTTATCAGAAACAAATAAAATGTTACAATAATCAAATGTTTCGTTTAACTAAATTATTTTAATGCATCAACTAAGAATTTACCCATATTCAAACAAGAAATTAATTAATTTAACTAAATAAATTTCTCAATGTTACTAAATGAATTTCTTAATTACAAAACCTTAATTTTAATAAAAATTAAAATAACTTGCTACTTTTCTATTATACACAAATTCATCAAATGAATTTATGTAATGTTTTGAAGTTACATGTCACAGTTATACTTCTCTATTACGATCAATATTATGTAAAAAAGCTAATTTCCGGAAAAAGAATCTAAGTAGAGAAGAATTGTGCCTTTATTCCATCCATCCATTATTCTCCTCAATTAGAATATGCCACACTTCAAAATCACGAAGTATCTATTATTATTTGTGAAAATTCACGTATCGCTTAGAATTTTTATTGTTTTTACTATTTATTGTTTGAAATCATGTTGCACCGTACTTGTAATTTAGTTAGCTCGAAATTGATTTTTGCAGAAAAATACTACGGATTAAACGCTACGCGATACATAAACGCTGCAAAAAAAGCGAGCGAACGAAATCGGCGATTTCCACTTCGTTGGTAATGTGCGCGCGAACAGAATACGCCGATATGTTTTAGCAAAATGAGGTGGACTTCCTGGCGAAATCGCAGATTTAGATAGCCTGACACGAGATGTTCGGCGACGTGTTATTCCGAAGAATAACTCGACGAGAATGCGGGTCGAATGTTGCCTTTCAAACGAGCAGTGACACGGCTCAATTACACGGAATGCGCGTGTGGCTTCGCGTACCGTGAAATTGCGTTATCGTCGCCAAACCGCGACAACACACGTATTTCGCACCCGTGGCCGTCACAAATACCGTGAACGGTTCTTAAAGACATATTTTTTCACACTTCCGCGCCTCTTAACGACGTTTACCTATCTCGTTATTCCGCGCGAGTAATTATAATCTTATAATTGTTTATGAGATTCGATCGTGGAAAACAGCCATAAATCGTGACAAAATGCGACAACGATTTTTAACGGTAGAAGTAACCAACGAATATCTTTCTAGAAGATCAAACGAATAAATTACTGTGAAAATAAAGAAAGTGATTAAAAATAAAATATTTCATTAATATATAAAACATAATTATTGAAAAATAAAAAAATTTCAGAATATATAAGAAATATATTATTAATTTAAATAATGAAAACCATCAATAATAATCGCTTGGTATTTTCAGTGTTAAAATATGAAATTGTCGATATTACAGGTCAGGAAGTTCTCCGAATTGTTCAGATCATAAAATTTAGATAATTAGATTAAGCACAAAAAATAAAATACAAGACGATCGATTTAATGAGAAGATCGTAAAAGTTTTAAAAAGAGCATTTAGTATCACTGTAATTTTTAAATCTTTTTGGAATTTTCTCGTTAAATCATCCATCTTGAATATTTTTTTTACGAGTATTTTAATTGTGTACAAAAGGCTTTTGCAATCTGTACATCCAATTCGGAGAATTTTCTAATTTGTAATGTCAATAATTCACTTCGAGTTCTCCATAACACGCTGAAAATTCGCGTATACAAATTTCATTGCCTGTCGCGTAATATTCAAAGTTCAGCAGAATAAAAAAGCGAAGTTGTGAAACGCCACGTTTTAGGAAGATTCTTTTTGTGATGCTAAAACACTGCTTCCAACTATGCCGAGATCTCTGAAAGGTGTTATCGTAATTTCCGTCGGTGCCCGGCTCAAATGTAGAAAATTGTAGAAGGGGAACAAGGACGGTATCACGAGCAACGGGATATCAGAAATTCTCGCATGTACTCAGGATTGCTTCGCTCTCCCTCTCTTCCGCATTTTATACGCGTGCACGATGCGCTGTACACACGCGTATATATTTGGGTAAAATACAAGCGCAAACAATCCTTAGTAAAACATAACACAGTGGAAAATTTCTCGCTTGGTACCGATGTTTCCGCCGGCACCCGTTTCCCCGCGGCGATGTACGTGCATCGCATACGCAGATATTGACACAGTCTACTTGGTATTACCGAGCACTCGTCTCCACGCCTTATTTTTCGTAGTCACTGCCGAGGTAATCCCAAGTGGGCGCAACCCGCTTCCGGGCTCTCCAAACACGAAATTGCCCATCAGACTCGGGGTATCGGGTCCCACGACTTCCATTCCTCCGTAAGTACTTATAATACATTCGAATCCGGCGCTTTCTCTCGTCCCCGGAATATCTTGTCGCGCATCTTGCCTTTTCCCTTTGCGACTTAATCGAATCGCTACAATTCGGACTATCCCCTCGTTATCATGGACTACTCTCGTTACCGTATCTATTCTCGTTATCGTTGGCTAACTCTCGTCAGCGGGATCCGTGATATCGCTCGCGTAGGATATGCAGGAACTATATATATATATATTACCTTTTTTCTCGCCCTCTCGCATTCTTTGATCAATCTGGAATTTGGCGAATTTCTGAATTCGTCGACAAACACAGCGTATCAGCTTTTTAAAAGACGTAAATTTTCCAATTCTATATTTGAGCTTTTATCATTATTATACATCACATGCAATCAGCACTTTTAGTTGCTGCATGATATGCATTTTTCAAATATTTTGCGGTGAAAGAAGCGTGTAATTGATTATTCGAGCTATGAGATTTGCTGGAGTTTCCTTTTCAATTTCTGAATGCCTTGATAATTAACTCTCAGATTCAATTTCAATTAGAGCAAGGCTCACTTTACATAGTTTAAATAATCAGCTCCTTAATTACATTCTTGCAGCTTCACATTTGTTAGAAATCTCTCTTTCTTTCTCCTTTTCTCTGTTAATCAATTATTTATCTTTCTTTAATGGATTCAATATTTAAAATATTTTTTTATACCTTTAAACAAGAAGAATACGATTTTTTAGAAGGATACGAATTTAATTTTAACTGTTATGAAAGTATATCCAAGTTTTAAAGTGTTCTGTTCAAAGTACAGAATACGAATGAGAATACGAATGAGAATCTAGAATTGTTTTCAACTAGTCACTATTGTACAATAATTTCGACAAGTTTAACTACAGCTATGAAAATTACACCTAAGTTCTAAAACGTTCTATTTGAATTACAAAATGTAAGTGAATCGCCTTACAACGATTGATAGGAAAAGTTCATAGTTTCTTTACCTATATGTAATTTAGAACCTTATTAGTACCAATCATACAGAACCGTCTAAAATTTTTGCTTTGGATTCAAATAACCCCCGTTGCTGTAGTCGAGGGTTAATTACGATGGTATCTTCAACAATAGAATCTGTTAAGATAGTTTGCAACCTCATATTGCTAGTAATTAACATCGATGTTGTTATCGTTCGCAAGACTCGCTTGAATGGATACTACTAGATATATGTACGATACAATTAGCCGTGATCGTGTACGACAAGGGTATATTCGTGTATTTGCAAACTAGCATTTTTATTCAGAAACATTATACCCCCGACCCCGATATTCGACCGGTGAAATCGATTATATGTTTACTATACGAGATCTTATATTTCATGCGCATTTCGTGAAGCGGACTTACTTGCATAAAGTCTAATATAATATAAGATAGCTGTTTGTAGCGATATAAAGCACGAAATTGGCTACTTGCTATATGATATTGATTACATGTCATGTACTGTGTTATGTGCCTGTGCAGTAAACACCATGTTTATATTAATATCGAAATTGCCTGTAACTCTTGCGTCCTCTGTAACTACTATATTATGTTACGCTCGACACGTTTATCAGTGACATGGTTGATTACATAGTTCGTCGTAACTATTAATAAAAAATTCAGTTGACAGAAATTGCACTAAATTAATAATATTCCTGTCGAGTAAAAGTCTTGTTATTGTACTTTTCTATTTTGCAAAAATTCATCAGTATGTAGATCTAAATAAAGTGTATTATAATTTACTTTTTTTTTGTTGAAACTGTTAGGAGTGACAAAAAATATCTTACAATTGATTTAAAAGTTGAAAATGAAACTTTCGGAAAGAAATTAAAATACAAATTTCCCCGAGAATATAAAAATGGTCATCAAAAATTTAGTATTTTTATAGAAAGATTGAATAGACGGCGTTATAATAAATAAATAATACTGTTGAATTCACAATGTCTAATTGTACTCAGTTTGAGTTATTTTTAATCATTTCTATAAGTTACCACTGTTCCTACTCGATTAATTCAATTAAAACAATGTAGTACAATTTAATTGAAGAACATGTATTAATTCTGACTCAAAGTTAATTTATTATTTATCAAGTGCATACGTTAATGTGAACGTTGTTTACTTTGAAACCACAGAAATGGATTGATTTACATTTTAACACAGAGGGAAGTTAAAAATAATGAAATGCTATTCAATTGAAGTTTGATCATTATTCCTTTGATATCTAACAGTGAATAATATGAAATCATCTCGTAAATTCCAATCTTTATTTTATACTTTCTAGATAATTAATTATTTTTACATATAGAATAAAAAGTAGAATGAATTTGTATTTAAAAGAGCATATTGTTTTGTATAAATAAAAATCAATAGAGGCTCTTATAGGCTAAATAATTCGAGAAAGGATTTTGCTGTTTCCAATAATTTTTTGATTGCAACGCTTTACGCTGACAATCCTGATTGTATTGTAGTATTTAACAATTATTTTTTGAAAATTTTCTCTTCTAAAATAGCATTTCCTGTGACATATTATATTAATTCAAATTAACACTAAATTAATATCAATGTTTCTCATCATATTCATTTGTTAATGGCTGTTAGGACAATTAATTCAATACAATGTGTTTAATAGCTATTTCGCGGGTTCTGCATATTCGCTCGAATATTGAAAATGCGTATATGTACAACGGAACGTCAGGGGAAATACGTTACGTATTATATGTAACGCAAAGTTCTGTGCAAACAGACGGGCGTGTGCATGTATTCACATATTACGTTAGCTGCATAGTTACGAGCACGTGTAAATAATGCAGGAATGACTGGTCTTTTATGATTAGTTCATTGCATTGCATAAAGAAAATTTGTATTATATATATTTGTAAATAAAATAAATCTAAGACTGCATCAAAAAACCTCGACATATTGATATTTTTATATTTTTACTCTCTTAGTGCAATCTGAGTTTTTTGTTTGGCCCAAGTTTTTTTAGGTTTTTAAACAAATTCAGGATTTTTTTTAGCATATCTCTCTATATTAATAGTTTTTTTAATTCAAATGTTAGCTCAAAACTTTTATTTCACAAAAATTCGAATTTGAGCAAAAATAAGAGTGAAATTTGAGAATGAAATTTTGCTTGTATTTACAAAAAAATGGCCCAGACTTCGGAAAAACGAAGCAAGATAACTCTTTGTCTGAAATCTGGGTCATTTTTGGCGATATTTCACTTTCAAACCTTTTACCTTTATTTTTATTCAAATTTCAATTTTTGTTAAAATAGATACCTTTTTTAATTTGGCTAAAACAGACATTATAATTCTACTCATACAGCACAGAATTTACAGCAGTATCGCTGTAAAATCTCTGCAATATTGCTGCAACTTTTGTGCAACTTTGTGCAACTTTGTGTAGGAGTATAGCATGCTATATATACATGAGTAAAAGAATTCTGCGGAATCCTTGGAACGTTTTGTCTTAAAGTCCAAATTGGAACTTCTCGTGCGTGGGGAAAAACGTGTGACAGAAACGCAGACGTTCGCCTCCAGAATGCGACACGAAATGTCGAATATGCCGCGTGCACGTGCTTGAGAACCGCTGTCCTGTAAACCTAGTCCGCAATGGGTGGATCGATGCGATACGAAACCGAAACCGTTGCGGTCTACAGGGACGGAGGTGAGGACCGGATGGCTTTCATTCGTTAAAAGGCCGCCGAAACGCCATTGTACCATCTCTCGAGAGTAAAGCCGGGGAAAACGATACGCGACGGTTTGCCGTTTGGCCGTTTGATTTACCGATAACGGGACGACGCCTCTATGTACATTCGAGTGGTAACGCTAATGTTGCGCTCGTCCGTCGAAGTGCCCGACGAATCGATTTATTATTTAACGACCCCGAGCGCGTGTAGGTTACGCTTATTCGCACGCGCGTATATACATACATATGTACATTTCTGAAAGCGGACGCGTAAAAAAGAGATCCGGATAATCGTTTGTCATCAATTATTGACGGAGCGCTTGTTTATCATATCCACTCCATCCGCAATCTCGTTAATTCATCATCAATTTCATCGACACCGTAGATACCACCCGGCCGTATACTTTTCACAAAGAGATGATTTATCGCCATTTAACCGCAATTACACGATATGCTGAGGTACCACCGTCAACGAGAGAGGGTGAGACTATCGATTACTCAATTATCTGAAAACAACCCCGACGTATAGAACGATCGTAACATGGAAAATAACGAGAGGGAGGAAGGGGGGTTTATCGCGTGAATGTATGCAAGAAGGTCGCGAGAATGTGAGGAAGCGTATTACGAAACTTGGTCGAAGGTCAATGGCGGGGAGAGCTTTTTCGATGCTTTTACTGCTTTTCCCGCTTTTTAGCGATTCCGACTTGTTTTTCCCAGAAACTTGGAACTCGCTCACTTCTCTCCATCCCACGCGTTTATTCGGCACGCGGCAGCCGCGAGTATGCCTTTATCGAGTACGGCGGCGTCCCACCTACCTCACGAGAACGGTGATAAGGTTACGCTAAGAAATTGCTTCCCGCAGGCGGATGAGAGAGAACTTTCCCCGAGAAGCCTCTCTCTCTCTCTCCCTCTCTCTCTCTCTCTCGGCTCTCCCAGCCTCCTCCTTCTCCTCCTCCTTCTCTTTATCCTCCCTTCCGTCTACTAAATCCAACTCACTCTCTCCTCGTACCAGCTACTTCGCGATTTCTTCTTGTTCCTTTCCAAACGTGCCTCTTTCCACGCGCGCTCGATCCCGTTCGGTTTTTACTACGCGAGATGTCGATCAGCGCGAGGAGAAGAGTCGAGGATTTACGCGAAGTCGATGCCGGAAGGAGTTTTACGCAATCGTTACTTTGTCACGGGAGAAATAACGACTTGCGTGATACGTAGCCTTTCAGTATCGAGTAGGGGATTTTGGTGTCACTATTTATCTCGCGTTTTCAGATTTTATCAAACTTCCCTGGATTTTATCGGAGAAAGCTGCAGTAGAAACTTTGAAAACTAAAACGCTCGTCTTCCTGTTAAGTATGACCGGAAATTCTGTTTTATTAGAGAATTTTCTGTTGACGTTCTAATGAACAGTTGTTTACTTTAATGATTAAGGACATGATATCAGAGGATTTGAGTAATTAATTATGTTGTATGAAATATTTTATTTATTTCTATTATCTGGATTATCTACCTAGATTCATTATTATTTTATCAACTATAAAATGTTAAATTAGAATTAGAAAAAAGAAATAAATTAAATTAAATGAGATAGAATCTATAAATGAATAGATAATTCTCGTAATTACTATTGATTATCGATAGATACGAACGGACTATAAGATAGTCACACTGACGTGAAAACATCACTGCAATTGCAGTTCGCAATTTCCAATAAACTTTCAGTATTTGCTTTGGAATTAGTATACCTTGATCAGAATTAATCCGCATGCGATGAACAAACTCGTTTAAAGCGTCTCAGTTTGCTGGAGTACCATTCTTGGAGTGTACTCGATATCGCATCCGATATGCGTGGTAGCGCCGTATTGCGTAATGCAATTACTCGCGTAGTTATTGTCTGTAACAACACTTCGTTCTATTTATGAATCAGTAGTGGAGAAGTCATTGCGGGATTAAAATTACCATTATTTTAACGAGAAGACAGAGAAACCAGGTTACTTATTTACAATTATAACGATATTATAATTGATAATATACGTTAATAATGATAAAACGTCGTGCTTTTTAATTCTTTAGTGTTAATATTTTATTGATATTAGAATAGACTTGGCCAAATTATAATAATCATTAAATAAGTGTGTATGGGACAAAAGTTTCTTCTAAGTCTAGAATGTTTTACAATTATAAATCGACTTTAATTTATTTTATATATTTTTCCAAGTAGTGAATCTACCTCATAATAAAATAATAATTTGCAAATTTAAATTTTTCTTCATTAAAGTTTTAATCTCAATAGGAATCTGAGAAACTTTAGGTCAGAATTAAATAATTAAATTAGTATTTATCGTCAATCGCATTCTCTTTTTTTTTACGTTATTTCCGATAACAAACGATAGCTATTAATAAATTATTAGATTTAGTCGCTAAAATATCTTTTTGAGCTTGAGAGATATAATGTTATAGAAAAAGAATTTTATTAGAAAATTTGGAAATTTCTAGTAATTAATAATTTCTCGAGATATTACTGTTTTATAAATATGATTCATATAATGATAAATTAATTAAGATCAACTGATATTTGATATCTTTTAGATCAAGTTCTGCCTCATTCTCTCGCTGGCCGATCTTCTCTTCAGTTTATTCTACGATAAGCGGCAGGTGCGCAGTAACATAAACATTTTATTACATTATTGTGCCGTTGTGTGTTCAAGCCGCCGAGCACGAAGCTAATTGACTTTCGCCGATAACAGTTTCCCGCAATAGTTTCCCGATATCGCGCGAGAGCTACAGCAGAAACGTTCACGGGATTCGAAGAGATTTCGTTAATTGATCGATATTTATTTAAAGGATTCTAGTTAGAATCGTACATGTAATAACAAAAATTTACGATATACCTACAAGAGAATTAAAAATGGTTGTAAAAAGTAGCTGGATTAACAAATAATAAAGAAGATAAAATGAATAAAATTTTATTATCCTTTATATAAAATATTGATCAATATTCGATAAAAAGTAGCAGTCAATTCAAATTACAGCATTTCTATGGCGATTCACATTACATTTATTTATATCCTTATAAAAAATTTATAAAAATAATATTGAGAGAGAGATACTGACATTTGTTAAATAAAAATTTTAATACGATTGTTAGGAAAAATATAACAGTGTATTGTTAGAACTGAATATCGCGTATTTTTATTCCAATATAATAATATTTCTTCCAATTTTGAGAAATATTTCACAATTGTTAATTTCAATTTTCTTATATTACATTATATCTGCAAGTAAGATCACTTTGGTGATATAATCCAGTTATAAAATTAGAAAGTAAAATCGAAATTACAGAAAAAGTTTCCGTCTCTGTATGTTAGTAGTGTCACACTAGGAGGAATTCTTATTGTCTGTGAATTAAAATGCTAATATGTTAATAATGGAACAAGAGAGTCTTGTCAAATCTCAGAAATAACTTCACTAGCTTATCTACATCGTAAATAAATAATATTTATCTTCTAAGTTTAGTTCTTGGAGTTAAGAAAATAAATTTGGTCTGCTTTTTGACGTCGTCGATGAAATGGACATAAGAGAAATGGAAAGATAAGCTATAGGTACTTACGATTTCCTGCGACGTCGCAGGAATCAAATACACAATGTGTCGTCGAGTATTTCTAGGTTAAATCCACAACGAAGAACAGAAATAATGCGACGAGCTGTCGACTCTCTCTGAAAGCGTGATAATCGACGACCCAGTGTTCCTGGCCCGTTGCATCGGATATCAGTCGGCGCGAAAATGTCAGTGCGCCAGCACACGGTAACTAAAAAAGGGAGACAGCAACGCCTATATCCATGCGCTACCGAAAATCGAGGGCATAAATTAATCAACCGGGCGAATCTCGTGGACCGACGGCCTCGTTTATCGACATTTTTCACCATTCTCCTGTTGTTTTTATTTTTCGAGAAAATAGGTTCTGTTGAAACAGACGTGAAAACTAAGAATTACTTACTATTGCAAAATGAGAATTGTACAGTAATTTGTGTTTTGATCTACTAGGATTTATTAAACAAATAAAAAAAATATCTTTATTTTTCATTTTTGCTTTATAATTTTAATCAACACTTTCGATTACGTATTTTGCTGATGTTATCTTTTCTTTGAACGGAATTCCCTACTGTGTATATCATATACTAATTTATAGATATCTTATTTATCTGGGAAATAGAAAAAAAATTTTATCAAAATATCTTTAGATATTTGACTTTTAAAATATGATCTTTATTAAATAAGATCTGACATTTATTAAATACAGATATATTTAAATATCTTACCTCTCTTCTTTTATTCTAAATTGAATATATCTTTAGCTTGTCTAGTCAAGTTTAGATGTAATTTTTTAATCAGAACGTGAGCTCATCGAAATGTGATTTAATTGCTCTAGATTTGACCAATTACATTTTAATTTTAACCAAACGTTTATCAAAGTTAATTTTCCTTATATTTTTAGGATATTATATTATTAATTAAAACGAGCATATATAATTTTATAGTAATATTATATTTATCAATGGATATGTTGAACATGAAACATAAATAAAAAATGTTGGTAATGTACATCCTTTAAACAGTTTAACTCGGGATTAAACTTTAGTAGTTATTCAGTGGTCACTTTGATGTCTAACTTGGACGTAACTACTTAACTGTTAACTTTGCGCATTAAGTAATTAATTTGCACGTTTTAATGTATGCATTAAGCCGAATGAATAATTAACCCGGATTTCTTCCGCTTAATTGACTACTGTGCTTCGAGTTGGTTAAATTTATCTGTATATATAATCTCAAAAAGGATTTAAAATAATAAGATAAAAATATTTTGTACTTAATCTTACTGCAACGTTTATGCAGTATAAATATTAATATTAAATCAATAATTTATATTCTTTTTTCTTAATTTAAATAAGATTGGTTTATTGTTTTAATACAAATAACATATAAATTTAAGCTTATATATTTTTAAGCATTTAGATCTTTATGATGTAGTGTATACGACTTGCAACATTAATATTCTAGATTTAATTTTCCACTTAAAAGTAAAATATATTTCTCTGTTGACACTAATTGATTGTCTATATCGATTCTATTTTATGAGAGAGAGAGAGAGAGAGAGAGAGAGAGAGAGAGAGAGAGAGAGAGAGATAGAGAAATTTTCTTCTTAAGAAATTCTTTAAAAAGAAATAGTATTAGACCCGGAAACATTTTTCTTTGGATGTACTTATGAATTTTTCATTCAGAAGAAAAATTTATACGTTCTGTAATTCTTCCAATTCTTTAAAATGAAATCTCATTCTAAAGAGTAAAAATTGAGTCGGTCTTGAAAAAGAATGGCTCACTTTTCAATCTTTAAGAATGAGAGAGAGATTTCACTCTTTAAAATAATAAATCACTCTAAAAGTTTTAGAAAGCGCCCAAAAACTTTTCTTAAAACTTTGAATAATGTTTATCAATGTGAAAAAATATTTTGCAAATATATATAATTTACGCTATTTTTAAATATCACATCAGCTTACTCTGTAAGGATCCATTTGATTACCTGAGTCTTCGAAACATGCTTCATCGGGTAACCACGTACAAGCACCGTCGCCGGTAGCTTTTACCGCGGTCATTCGTTAAAATCGTCGCGCGTTGAATCCGTCGATAAATCCGGCCGTAACGGCGCGACCTTAAATTAGCGGATTAAAGTCGCATTAACTAAATGCGAGATTGACGCGGTTTCTCCGGTTTCTCGTGTACCTGTACGCCACCCGGTTGCCGTCGCGTTTGTGTGTGTATATTCTCCTGCCAGGATCCTGTAACTTCCGTAGCAGCGTGCTGTGACTGAGACATGGTTCCCTCGAGATCACCCGGTTGAGATTTACGAACTCCTGCTCTGTATCGCTACCGCTGCCGATTTATACACGCGCCGCTCTTCTCCTCCGACTTGATACTAGTCGTTCCTTTGAAAGCAAAGAGGCGAGAAACTGTAAAAACCTTCGTTCAGAAACAGTTTTTCATCCGAGGGAGAAACGACGACTAAAGTAGGGCTGTGCGCTGCGACAAAACGCGGTACGTTTTACGTGATCTTTTAACACCTTGACTCCCTCATGTTTGAGCAATCAGTTTTTTTCCACAAGAGAAAATATCCCGCGCGGGATATTTTCTGCGCTGACCGTACTGACGTTAAGTATAAACTTTCTAAAATAACTTTTAGCCGACCTTTTCTTTGACCTTTTCTTGAAATTTAAAGTAAAGTATAATTATAGAATTTAAGTATTTTAGTATTTAACAATGAAAATTACAAAGTTCGAACAAATTGCTCTTCAAAAATGCAAATAATACTTCACGAGATAATTACAAGTAAGCTTTACTTTAATAGAGTATTATTATATTCTAAGTGCATTAATTATCGACATAAATAATGAATGTTGAAAACTTTTTACGTTATTTTACATTTTGATATTGTATATTTAAAATGAATCTTTAAAATAATCGTATATAATGTAAAACAATTGTTAATTTATCGGATGATTATTTACAAATCTTTTTCTGAACTTTTGAATGTGTGATAATCTTCTATAAAGGCTTGCTACTGTTTCAATTCACGTACGAAAATATAGAGGTGTCGTAGCAGTGTTAAGGCTGATACGCACGTTGAATACATCCTTTGGATTGTCACATTGAACCCTCTATGTACCCATAATGCCAGTACTATAGCTTCGCATCGACGAGCCCCTTTGTGCCCGTGCGATATCGAGTTCAAGCACAACGTGCTTGCTAGCAAAGAGGAAGACTATGATAGCGAGTATTCGTCTACACATTTCCGTGGCTTTCGGCGGTTTCTGCACGGAAAGAACGATTTTGCTGAAATGTTAACAATTTAGATAGATACAGATTTGAAAATAATTTTGTTGGATTAAAATAATTACGTAGGAAACTGATGAACAAGATACTGCAACAGTACTTTAACGTCGTTTTGACTAACAATCAGTTTGAACATTTTACATTATTATTTTGATGATTTCAACAAGATTATTTCGAGATCTATATCTAGCTAAATTTTTAGATATTTT
>NW_017305927.1:264825-270019 GCF_001594115.1 Trachymyrmex septentrionalis
ATTTGACATATCGATTATTCGGAAATACACGCTGAATAATGTATGTTTGTTAATATCTACAAACTCAATTAATATCCGACCTTAAGGCAGACGAGATGTATTTTGTCGGAAATAAAAGGGCAGAAAATAAAAGAGAAATAATCAGTCTTTTTGTTGAAGGAAAGTATATGCTATCAAAATATTCAATCTTAAGTAATTGAAATGATCAATTAGACTATTGTTTTCGATTATCGGCTTCATTCGCAAGTAATATAATCAATTGTGACGTTCTGCTATTTATGGAAAACCAGATGAGGAGATTTGTACGGTTTTGGTTTTGAATAGCGCATTTCGATATTGTTCAGCAATATTGTTACGAAAGTGCTCCTCGGCAGGCGAGATGTATTGAATCGATTGTATGCGGTTCTAGGAGAGCGGTCCTTAGGAGACGAATCAGTCGGATAACCGATTGCGGCAATAATGCGCGGCATTGTAGGTCGTTCTAGTCGCGTCCCTTTCGATGGATCTACCACCGCTGCTGAGTCCAAGATACACGGCCGATTGCGAGTCAATACCAGGATGAGCGGAATCCTGATACGACCTCATATACCTGCCTATCTGACTGCGCGTTCCAGCAACAATGGTGCATTACGTCCGTTTAATCGATGATAAATCACTGGCCGATATCCGTGACCGATAGCCGCTCTACCTTTCGAAGCCAACTTTGGTGAAAATATTTATCGGGCGCAAAATGATTTATCCTATGCGTTCGTCGCTGGCGTTTTGTTATTAATTTTCGATCCCATAATCCCGATAATCGTACAACTGACAGTTTTGTCGATAACACGTGATCTTTTTAAGAATCAGACGCTTTCAATCGTATCATAATCTCATCAGTTTAATATTCAATATTTTAATAGTGCGTGAGAAAGTTTTGTTCAAGTATCTAAAAATTTAGCTAGATACAGATCTGGAAATATTTTTTTTTTTGGATAATCCAAATAATGTGTAAAATTATGTAGGATTCTCAAACAAATTGTTATTGCCAAAATGTTTTACAACCCTTAGCATATTTAAAATTCTTATTTAATTATTTGGAAGGCCCAATAAAGTTTTTTCAGATCTATATTCAACTAAATTTGCAATACTTCAGCAAAATTGTTCTTTTCATGTGCTTAAAAAAATTTGTTTTTATAGTTTATACGCTTCATAAATATGTGTATGAATGTAATGGAGTTTAAGGATTGATCTTTCGAAGACACACACGCACACACACACACACACACACATACACATTTGTGCAACAAAATTCATAACAAACAAGATGGGGAAAAACATGACAATCGATCAAAGTTTTGCGCGAGAAGGAAATCGACCACATTTCCGTCAAAGAATACATCTCTGCGGCAGATCCCCAGATCCCAATCTCTCTGAGACACCCTGTACACACAGTGTTCCAAATAGCCTCCGTCGCTTCTCTCCCATCCCTTCTCCCTCAGAGGGAGACTCCATAAAGACTGATTTACGCGCTGGATTTATGAAGACCGTTCGGTTTTCTAGGCAGTATTTCACCGATGGCGGATCCTTTTTTTTAACGTGGACCTTCAATCTTTTTTTCCTCTCTCTTTTTCTTTCTCGTCCGAGCGAATCACCCGTGATACCGATCATCACGTTGCATTGCTGCTGAAATCGTGACGGTCGATGCGCTTCGTGATCGCGACACCCATTCTAGGGCCATATGTTTGACGCCATGCTAGCCGTTATGCTTGATAGGTATAATTAATTGCATAAATTCAATCGGATTTGATTTCACTATTGGTAATGCTTATTCACATTACCGAAAATCGGTCACAAGCTTTACGTTGATTGAGAGAATTTCATTTTGCTCCGCAAAATCGTTTCAGCTGCTAAGAGTTCTTTACGGAAAAAAAGTTGTGATTATAGACGGAGAAGACAAAAGTAATTGTGTCATTTACAGAAATTATTATTTTTGTCCTTTCGCGCGCCTATACTTTGCAGCATGATTTTTCAGCATGATGTTATTGCGATTCCTTTTCATGTCTCCTTAGAAACATAGTCCATAACAAATTCATTTCGTTCCCACTGCTCTTTCTCTCTTGCTCATTCTTCCTTTGTTTCCCTATTTTTCGATCGCGGGACCTGTAACGACATTCTGCCGGTCGATGCATCGCAGCGAGATTGTAACAATGCGCCGTTGCGACCGCACGTACGCCGACCGTTATGTCTGATAATCGCATAATTCAAACGGTGGGTAGGAGGGAGGAGGAGAGAGAGGTAGATTTGCCCGGAGCGCGATAGTCGCTTTCTCGTTCAGAAAAAAGCGCCAAAAAACCAAATGCGATTGGATAAAGTGGATGGCGGACTGCAAATTTTCTATTGTCTCGCCAATGTCGCTTCGTCGAACCGAGCGTTTTGCATCGGATACCGGCGAGTGATTAGCGAAAACGTCGGCTCAGCAAGTCACCCGAATTTCAATCCGTATAAAAATACCTAACGGTCCATTGTATTCTCCCCATTGTGTTATTGTGGGAGCGAAAAAAAAGGGGGGAAAGCGCTATTAAAACTGCGAAAAAAGTTGTGATTTACAATTAAAAAAAGAACAACAAAAATAAATCTTATTATTCATTAAGAATAAAATTAAGGCATAAAACGTTTAAATATATTCATATATTATTTAAATATTTTATAGATATATTAATAATTTTACAATAAGGCTAAATTATTTGTAGAAGTGATCCAATTTCAGTCTTTTCTAATTTTAACAAAATATGCCTATTATTTAATATTTTTGATATTATTTAATATCTTGTAACTTATAGAATTAGCTTAATAAGTGAATTGCACTAATTAATCTATATGTATATTATATTAATATGATATATAATGAACATTTGTATTAATACGATTTGCAATTTCTGTCAATATTACATCTTAAATCTGCATATATTCGTATAATAATTTGATTATTTAATTTATTGAAAATTCTGTTACAAAACTTCATCATCCAATTTCTTGCCCGCAATCTTTGACATTTCGGATACTTTTCAAGCGAACGAGTGCCCCAGTTTGGTCTCTGAAATTAATACGCAGAGATGTCGACGTCCGAGGCAGCGTTAGTGGTGAGAGTAGACGCGGGTCAGCCCTAAGTGGAACGTATTGAGCGTTAAGTAGCAGTGGAATGCCTCGCGGTGAGGTCAGACCGACCGCATAGTGGTCGACCTATTCTCTTTCCACGGTCTTACTACAGGCTATAACTTACTTAGCGTGAATTGTTCTTCAGTGCATTCTACTCTGGCATGTCGGAAGAGACGCGAAGCGGTATCAGTGACGAAAAGAGACTTATAATCATTTATTGTAAATATTAAATTTATAACATTTGTATAGAGACAAGTAGCTTTTTTGTGTTTCCAACAAAAATTTGTGGAATTTTGCAATGATAGAGGAAATTTACTATTTATTGCGTAACTAAGAAAAAGCATTGACTAGTAAGAAATTATTTAAACGCAACATTGACTAATACACGTAATTATTTACATAACGATTTTTACATCAATTTTTATTTTTATCAATAAAATTATTTTGACATTAATGTAATGGAGAGATAATTTCATTAGTAGGAGCATACACGTAACGTCGATAGAATTTCTTATGTAATAAATAATGTATTGATTACCTAGTAACTAAGAAAAGCAATCTTATTTCCGTTCTTTATCCTACACACTCGTCATTCTATCTCGCCGATTTTTCGCCGATTTGGGACACGCTGGTCATCGCTGTGCGATTTCTGGCGGAAAATAAACGGCAGGAATTACGTTGGATAGCTCATTTGCGGTGCGATCTACGTGCACTTCAAAAAGCTCGCGAATGATGACGAGGGGGGATGAAGAGTACGAGGAGAGAACCGCGATAGGGAGACAGTGACGAGGCTGGATATCGTACTTGCAGCCACATTTCACGAGGATTGGTTAAAATATTTCAAACCTTTGCATGCGCCGGTGCAGTCTGGGAAAAGCCGAAGGAATATACTGGCGCGGGAAAGAGGGTGCAAGAAGGGTGGCTTTTACAGAGCCGTAGGATTTAACTTTGGCAAGAGAAGAGGACAGGGGTCGGACGTGGCCGGAGGTGAATGTCTGGATGCGAGCATTGGTCGTGTAAAAGGGTTGGAACTGAGGTATTCGGAACGGAGGTTGAAACGAACCCCGAAAAGACTGAACCACTGGTGGCCAGTCTGCGGAGGTAACGCGAGAGGGAAGAGGGGATGGTTGGGGGTGCATGGCGACGGTAGAGTTTGAAAGGGAGTGGATCGCGCGCGCCATTGGACAAAAACAGAGTGTCGCGACAGAGTGCTCAACTTGGACAAAGGAACACCGTGGTGGGCCCAGAGACAAAAGGTTAATCTTCGTTTTTTGTGGAATTTAGCACCACTTCCACCCCTCTCGTAGCTGCAGCTTCCTCCGATCCGCCTCTTACGCCAGACGAGAGCTACTCGTGGAGGCGAACAATGGATTTATACCGGTTCGGCATTACGTTTGCGTTAGCTGCAGAACTGTTTTCCTTTAACACATTATTCTCAAACGAGTGGCTAAAGCAGAGATTTACAATTCGCAATTCGCATCCGAAAGAGTAATATATAAGGAAAATATTACCGAATGAAAAATACTATTTATGTATTTCGATCGTATCGGATATTATATTACTTTTATATTATATCTAGTACTTATACATGTGTAATTATGTTTTAGTAATTCGTTATATATATTAACATTGGAAAGTTAGTTGAATTATTATTTGATTTATTTGATTTAATGCAATAAGTGACAAATAAAGATAAGAAATTATATTAATGAATTATTTCAATAAAAATATGTATATTTAGAAATTTATTATATAATTTAAGTTGTGATAGTTCTTTGAAAAATATATGCTCGTAATATTTGTGATTTTAATATCTGTTACGTCTACGTTATTCGTATTCTAGGAAAGATATAAAAGGAATCCTATGTAGCATTAATCCTAAAGAAAGTTCTTTCTTAAATTTCCTTTCTTTTCACATTTTCTTTACGTTTGTTCCTTTTTTAAAAACGTTTTGAATTACGGTTCGCATCTTGCAATTTACATTATCATTGTAAAAAGCTATCTGAAATGGATATCTTAAGTTGTTATTTGTGAGAAAATCTATCCCTTATGCATTCAA
>NW_017305927.1:270119-282028 GCF_001594115.1 Trachymyrmex septentrionalis
GAAAAAAGCCATATAAAAAATATGTTGTAGAGATTCTTGATAATCTTTATTGAAAAATCTAGACTATAAATATTAATGTACATGCACTACATATGTTGTGTATCTACAGATAAAATATTTTTACATCATTGAAGTTTTTTACTTTGAAAAACAGTTTGAAAACTTTTCGCAAGATAAGTATCTTGCATTATCATTTTTTACGAGAAGGAAGGATATGATAAATTATTTTTTACAGCTACGAAAGTGTAAACCGTCAGAGAGGCGAGTGCTTTTAAAACTGTAATCTATTCATCATTACACATAGCGTGTGCACCAATGACACGAATGCACTGAACTTTAAATATTGCTGAGATCTATCAGCTTTCCAGGGATGGAAGCGTGAAGCTACAGATGGATTGGAATCCGTCAAAGGATAACAGAAGTGATATTAAAAAGTATCGCGGTACGTGCGGACGCAATGGCGACGTTATGCTCGAGCTTTTCCTTTTATTTCTATTCGTAGGGACTCTCTTTTGAGAACAGGTCATTTCCAAACGAGATTTCTCCACCGTCCAATGATTAACTGGCTACGAGAGAGAGAAAGAGAGAGAGAGAGAGAAAGAGAGAGAGAGAGAGCGCAGCAAGAGAATAACGTGTTTTTGTTCGCGTTTATTCCCCAGTCTCTCTTGTTTGCCGCATGCATACGATGCATTATGCATGCTAGATTTTAAAGTAGACGTAGCTTCGCTTTATGACGGCGACACAGTGTAGTGCCGTAATCAGATAGCGCGCGTGAATACGATTAGCTCGTTCTCGACAATGGAACTATGGCTCGGTGACTTGTACCTGATGGAAATTAAAGCACTTTAAGCGCAAGCAGAAATACTGTTACTTCAAATCTCGTTCTGAAATTTTTTATCACCAATCTAAGACCGTAATGACATAGCGCACCTTGGAAGTGCGTTTACTGCACTCGAAAATATGTGCACTTTAAAAAATATGGATTTGGCACCATACGGTATCTGTATAATTCTCACTGTGTTGATGTTAATATAAATTAACATCAAGGATTTTTAATCCATTTACAAGATTTTAATCCGTACCATGTACGTGTTAATATTAACACTAATACGATAAGAATTATATAATTTAACACTGATGTTAAATTTACATCCATACTTTTTAAAATGTAGACAAATTTAACTCGTCATCAATGTTCCACAAGTATTCTAAAAGTATTTTATCATAAAATATTTAATATACGATACCATCTCTCTCATTGTAAGCGCTATATCGAAATAAATTCTTATTATAGAATTACAGAAGCTCGTATCTTCGTTGTATATTTTAAGCAGAAAAAGGGGAGAGAGGATCCGTACAATTATGGGAAGGAAGATGTACAAAGGCTCCCGCGTTATCGACCATTTGCATATCAATTATCATTTAGCGGCACGGTAGTACCATTTGGTCAAACTATACTAACACTGAAGTTAAGCAAGCCGGCAAAGTTATACGCGACGCGCGCGGCACGCGCCAGGCCACCCCCTGCCTCCTACATATATTAGACTTTATAATGTTGCGCGGCAGGTCTTACGTATGTTAATGCATGTTAAGCCTGATACGGTATAGCTGCGAGTCGGCTACATTCACCGCTGCTAATTTGCATAGATCAACGAACGTCCCTCGTAACGTTCGCACGCTCGTAAGAGTCCCGTCGAGAACTCGCGATGATACATTGCGCTCGATTGAGTACAACGAGAGAAAGCACGGTTATTTATGGATCTTTCTTTCTATTTTTTTTTTCAACGGAGATTAAAACGCACGATCGAATGTGTCGATTTATAGCGCGTCGCGTCATCGTCGCGTATTGCATTACCGAAGATACTCCCACCGCCAAGGAGCGACAATTCACGCGAACGGTTCCGCAGTATGGAAGTTGAATTAATCAACGCGAAATGTTGCAGGGAGGCGCACAGGCACGCGATGTATACGGCATTCCATCAATGTAGCCGGCTTCCTTAATCTCCTTTGTGTCAAAAGCGTTTAGAAACGACGCTCCTGCGGAGTATTATCAGGATTTGTCATTATGGATTTCGCACCTTCGCCATTTTGCGTCTTGTATTGTTATTCGACGTTATCATAGGAAGAATTTTCTGTAGTACTTGGCATAGAAATTTGTCTCTAAATCTTTCTCAGATACAGATTGATCCCAATCAGAACAAGCAAATCTGATTCAAACAGGTATATCATTTGTAAAATCTTTTTACTTAAATCTTTTATATATTGTTAGTTTTCGCTTAGATATAGTCAGAAATGAAATTGACTTTATTTGTCTTCATTATTCACGCTATTTAATGAGTTTACTGATAAGATTTACACTGTAAGAAATAATCTATATAATTCTCGCTGTGTTGGTGTTGATATAAACACCAGAGATTTGAAATCCACATTATATTGGTGTTTATATCAACACCAACACAGCGAGAATTATATAAACATCTCATAGATTATAAATTCACACCAGAAGCGTTAAATTCACAATGATATTTTTTTAGAGTATACATTGCACTTTTTATTTGAATCTTCATAGATTTTCTGAACAGAATCTATACTATTCTTAAAAAAAAAACGGAGAACTTAAATTTAATTAGATTTAGAATTTAATTAGAAATAGAATTTATTTCTATGTGAGATCGTATCGCTATAGACTCAATTTCATACATCAAGTAACACCATTTATTTGTATTATCCTCGTGGAGAGAGGAAGTCACTTTATCTTATCTCGTGGGCGAGATCAAACTTCGTATCCTGATATCAGCGCGGTTTGACTTACCCTTCGACGGTTCCTGATTACCATTAGCATCCGGCAGAGGGTCCAGGGTCGAAAGCTCGTTGTCTTGTAACGAGCTGTATCTCCGGTCCTAATGGGTCCAGATGTAGTTACGTCCGTGGCTGGCTTAAACTACTTCCGGACAGCTTTATCTGCCGGCTCGCCGCGACACGAAACGGCCGACCAATCGCGGTTCCTTCCACTAGGATTAGCAATGTTGTACAACGGGACGGCTGGGTTAACCCTAATTACACTTCGCGTAATCTGTTATGGTGAGCACAAATTTATTACATTTGCACTTCCAGCGACGAGTCTTTCTTAAAGCACTGTCGCTATATCTGTAATAATTATCATTTATTAATATATTTTAATAATCTGCTTTAACAGTATACTACATATATATGTATATTAATTACATTTCGTGTGTGATATTATTTAGAAAATACAATTAATTGTTAAGCGTGAGATATAATTTCGTTGAGGTTTATGTAAACTATCGATTCGATTCATTGTGCTTTATAGGTCTGTATATCGCGCGCAAAACATCTCAAGCTAATCATTGCACATTAAACCCTTTTAATAACCAGTGATTAACTTCGATTATCATCCTTGCAATGTAATATATATATGCTACTCTGGCTAAGCCTTTATTTTTTATTTTAAATCTTGCATTCCAGAAATACTGCATCGGTTATTATTTACATTAAAACATAAATATTATTAATACATAGTAAAGAAACAATTTTGCAAAAGTGTCTAATAGTTTAAGTTATTGGGCGTAGCCATTTTGAATTCGGAGGAAAAAAAGGTAGTCGAATGGTACGAATTATTGGACTTATTTTGTTTTATATTATTATTATTATTATAATTTATTATTACCGGATTAATCACAAAAAATCACACATATTTAATTTACTAATTTACTTTCTCTTAAAGTTATATAAACTGATTTCTCAAACTGGATAAACCTAAATTTATAACACTAGCCGTTTTGGATTCTCAGAAAAAATCTTTCCAAAAACTTTCACCTCCAATTCTTTTTTCTTTTCCAAAATCAATTTTTTATGAATATTTGTTAAGTATAGTTTCTTTAAGTGGTTTTAATTATTACTTTTGTTTTTTAAAATTTAGGGAGGCCACAATCCCCTCCCGTTGCTTTCTTTGGCTACGTCTATGATTTAATTTTGTGGCCAAATAATTGCATAAAAATCTTAAGTATGCTGAACGATACTGCAAAAAGTTTTGACATTTTAGTAATCAGTTCGAGCGTCCCTACATAATTATTTTAATGGTCCAAGAAAATTATTTTCAGATTTATATCTAAATAAATTTTCAGATATTTCAGCAAAATCGTCCTTTCATATATTAAACGAGTTTATGATTTTCAGCATTTGGTTTTCGGATAAAATCTTTCGTGTCGCGATATCTTAGATGTGCCAAGTGTATGCACGCGTATATATATAATGTACATATATATATGTACCACTATGTGTACATACTATAATATATACATATATACACATACATCTGAAAGACAAGGTCGGTAAGACAGACATGCCGTCGCACGGCGCGAGTTAATTAATCATGCGCGAGGAGACCAATAATCGCGGTGGAATCCGAGCTCGTCGTCAGAGGATCATCTCGTATATCCTCCAATTCTCTCGGTGCTCTCTTGATATATCTTGCAAGAAGGTTTCCGCGGGAAAGGGGAAGAGAAGAAACGAGGGAGGATTAATTAACGGGGGCGGTGGCGATACGCTGTTGTAATTGATGCACATTGAAACGTTGTTCCTTCGCGGCCGGGCTGACGGCTTATTTTAAATGCAATGTGAAAACCGGCTTAATTGTTCCGTTAAGAAACTGAAGAAAAGAAAACGGCTTTCTGTATTTTACTTTTATCACAGGCTTTGAATCCTTTTGAACTTGTATTATAATTCTCTCGATCCGCGCTGCTGGTGCTCCAGCGCCTTGAGCTTTGCTTAATGATCGATTTATCGGGTTAGCACAATTCACGGTAAATAAACGAAGCAAATCGATATTATGTTTATTCGACGAAACTGTTGACCATAACGAGCTATAAAATTAAGAGCCGTGAAATTGATGGTATTAAAATTATTGTATATCGCATAATCCGCTTACTACAAATTACTTTGTAGTTATATTCCAAGCGCATATTTTATAATTAATGAGCGAAACGAAGAAGAAATTATATATTATTGTATCATTATACAAGATTAGCGTTCAAATCGGAGAAGAGGAAATATGAGATACGAAAGTGAGAGGATTTGGCCCTAAATCGTTACATGGCATAATTCTGTTTTATGAATATTTATGTTTTATAAAAAAAAGGAACGAATAATGACTGAATAATACTTTCATCACAGAAATTGCACGTAGTCGAAAAAACAAAATTTAAAATGCAAAATAATAATAATTCCGAACGCGAAACTCTCGCAGACGCGAGAGGTGGTGTCAGTTTCGCACATATGCAATTTCGCACATCATCGTGAATTCCACGATAGCGACGGAAATACGTGCACAGAGCGCGATGTAACTGCGCGCGCGGATAATGTATTCTTTAATTAACTGGAGTGCCTTCTGCTCTTATTCAATTTATTTAGACTTACGTACAACCTTAACGATTCGCACGGGAGATAGCGGAGTATAATTACCTCGAGTGGCGTTACTTCTTCGCGCGACCAGTTCCACGGCTTATTTTAAACGCGACATAAAATCCGTTTTATCACCGAGAAGATAGAGGCGCGCCTGTGTAGTTGTTTCATTTTCCCAGGAGCCCTTCGCGGCATTCGAGCGTGACGGTTTTGATCCGGCTAGACGAGATTTAGCATCTTAATGGCGGCTCTCTCGCGTTTTCTCCGTTATTGCCCTCGGCTCTATAGTATAGTCTCTAAAGATTGATTAAGGAAAAAACTCTGTACAAATAAATACACGAAAAGAACGATTTTGCTGAAGTATCTAAAAAACTAGATAAATATCTAAAAATAATTTTGTTGAACCGTCAAAATAATTAGGTATGTAGAAAGTTAAAGCATGATTAGCATGATTGCTACAAAAGTTTTGACATTCTAGTAATAACACTAACAGAAATGTTTGGTACGTATCATTTATTTTGTTGATATGTGACTAACGACAATTTTATTATTATTTTTTTTTAATTGTGTTGTTCTAATTAAAACTCGATCATTCCAATCAATTTTTTATTAGGACAACAAAATATTTCTTTAAGTACAGCTTGAGCGGTCCATCTAATTATTTTGATAGTCCAAGAAGATTATTTTCAAATCTGTATCTAGCTAAATTTTTAGATGCTTTAATGAAACCTTCCTTTCATTACTTACATATTAACATAAAGCGATTGTAAATTGCATACAACAGAGATTCACTTATATTTAAAATCTCTGGCGATTTTATTCTGATTTAAAAAAAAACACTCTACATACGTTATTTATTAATATATTTTTAAAATATTTTACACTCCAAGCTTAACATGTCGCTGGCATCATATATTAATCCGAGAGAAAATTAAACTCACCTCCAAACTCGTAATTTTTATGTTATATTTCACGTTTTTATATTACAGGATTGTCTTGAAAAAACAAAAAAAAAATGAAAATGAAATTGAAAAAGTGAAGTAATGATGTATTTTGATATTTTTTTATTATGAAATATTGTGTTTTACGAACAAAGGAAAGTTCAAGTTAATTTTGCTCTAACGAGAGAAGATAAGAGATGCAAAAACAGAATTTAAACTTACACCATTGTTCAAGTACGGACAGTAAGACCTTCATTCAAATGCAACTGACACGCAGTGGATTCCGCGAAAAAAAAGAGAATATCCGATAATGTTAAATTGGCAAACTTCTTACAGTACTTTTCTTACTCACTAACTTTTAAATAAAATACGTCTCGATTCGCCGATCTGAAATGAGGCGGCGTCCGATCGAAGGCGAGTGCATTGAGAAACGCGCCGATGGCTCTTTTCCCTTTCTCTCCTTTTTTTCTTTCTCATTTCCCACCGTTTCTCTCTCTCTCTCTCTCTCTCTCTGTTCTCCTTTTTTTTTCCAAGCCGCCCCATTAGATCCCGCGCGCGGATAGAACGAATGGCGGTGATTTTCTATCGGTCGGGGAGAAAGTAGTGACTGCGTTACTGGTCGTGCCGGTACACTCGAGACCCGTTGGAGTAGGTACAAGTAACGCCCGAAGTTAGAAATTAGTAGTGTTGCCGGGCGTTTAAAAGATAAAAGCAAACTTTTCCCATTAATGCCCTCAGGGAGGAACGAGGGTGGGGAATGTACGGGGACGAACACGGCGGAAGGGGAGGGGGTGAGGGCCAAACGGGGTACGAGAATGGGGCCAGGGGAAAAGGGACGACGGGACTGCTATCCGACTCAATTGCAACCCTTCACCGTTACCGTCTCCCTTTTCTCGTTGCTTCACTGCCACCGCCGGTTGCATCCACCAATCCCGCGCCTCTCTGTAATTATTTAAAAACTTTTCGGCCCGCCATCCGGAGCTTACACTTGTACTCCACCATACGCGGATCAGGTATCATTGTACATGTCCGAGCGTGACGAATTATTTCACAACTTTCGCGTTTGTAATGCGACCCGGCTCTGCCACGGGAATAGCCTGGCATTCAGTGGTTTGATGCCGCGCGATCCCCGGGAGTTATGCAAGATGGGCGCGATTATTATTTAATGTTCCGTGTCGCTCGCCGGAATTTTAGATAATTATAGTTACAGCGTTGCAGAGTTTCGCTATATAATGTAGAGAGCTGTAGGTCGTGGGCTACATAAAGATGAAAAGTTTTTAAGAGATTTCGAGATAAAAGCTTTCCGCCTTTCAAGATAGCATCTTTATTCCAAAGACTACTATATATTGAATATTGTATTAATATTCAAAATTATGTCGATATGCAAAATATAGAAAAAAAAAACAAATTGTTTTTTTTTCCATATTATTAGATATTAAATAATGAAATATCAAACACCGAGTGTTGCCTCGAGCGTTGCCTCGAGCTTCGATTGAGCAAACTGCTTTAAAATCATCTCCGATTTTGAAAAATATCCGAGAAACGCAGGAATTCAACAGTATGAAATACCGTGATCGATACAATTATTAATAATCCCGACCGACGATACGACAGCTGTCTACTCGCTGGGGCATTACGAAGATCCACGGTTTCACACATCCGTCCATTACGTTTTCCATTCATTGATCGAACATAGGTACAATAATTCGAAACAGTTCTCGCAACTACTGTAATAGGTCCTCCTTTCCCGCGCCCGTCACATCCCTTCCGTCCACGCTTCGGTGAGGCAGCCACCCGTGCACATCCGTTTCCGGCTATTTTTGGCAATTTCCATCCATTCACGCGGCCGGAATAATACGCGCCGCGCCGGCCCGAAGCGCGCGACCATTTGAAAGGGAAATCGCGTTTTTCCTAGGAAAAAGTCCGCGCGTAGGAATCAGGAAAATAATGATTCCATTTCATTTCGTTTACCGCGCCATACACCGTATAATCGCGCTCGTAATTTTCCACGTATATTCCGCTCGTGCCGAGATTATACGTTAAAATTTAACGTTACTCGAGAGTCTCTTTTCGATAAATTCGCCAATTATTCTGGATATCTGTATTTCATCTCGAAAGCCAGCGGCTGCAATCCAGTCACCTTTTCTTTGTCACCTTTTTTTGATGAAGTTAATAAAAAGTCCACAAAATAGGTAACTATAATTACCTCTTTTTTTCTGAAATAACATGAGGTTTGTAAAACATAAATATTCTATCCATGTTTTTGTGATTTCATCTGATCGCTACTCGTTCACTGCTTCTAACTAGGTGCTAATCTATTGTTAAGTTTGTCGCTTTTAAATTTCAGATAGATGTGAAACAAAAAGACGACATTACTTTAAAAAACGACAAATACTTTTCGCATATTTGAAAAGCCTATTTTTGTGATCCTTTTGTATTTTTTAAAAATTTGATCTTTTTTTATAATTTGATGAATGTATTTATCCTTTTGTTAAGCTATCGAAAAATAAACATAATGAAAAGCAAAGTAAATATTTCTTTTTTGTTAAATAATTAAGTTGTAGTTTTAATTACTTTGAAATTTTGATAAAAGGTATTATTTTTTTTTTATTACTATTTTAATTCCTGAAAGGTTATTTTTTGTTATTTTTTTCCGTAAAAAAAAACAGCCACTATTTCATTTTTTTGGTCCGATGACTGTCAGCGTCGCAAAAGCCTTTTCGATAGGTTACTTGTTTTTTTTTACTACATTTTTAAAAATGTTATCTATTTTTTATTATCTGATGAAAAAGTGTTAGATTTTATCTAAATAATAATATTACTATTGTATATATTTGGCTATCCATAGATAGATCAGTGAGAATAAGAGTAAAAAGTTATTTCTTTTTGTTCAAATAATTTAAGGCTACGACCGTAACTATTCTGAAAATTTGATAAAAGATATTATCTTTGGTTATTTTACTGCTTGAAAGGTTTTTATTTTTTATCATTTTTTCTGTTAAAAAGCAGCCGCTATTTCACTTTTTTTGGTCCGATGACTGGACGGTAGCGCTGTAAAAACCCTTTCGATAGGAAAATGCTATCATAGATCGTCATAGACCAAAAATGCGAGACAAGCGACCGCTTACATTCAAAAAATTCATCTCTCTGTCTCGCGCTCGTAAATATATCCCGCTATTTCGCTAAAGGCGAACAAGCGTTCAGATCGCCGGGAATAAATCAGACATAAAGAGAACGGGTAGGGAAAGCTCGTGAATGATATACAGGTTTCTATTTTACTGGAGATACACACACACACACACACACACACACACACACATATATATATATACACATATCCCGTAATGTTTTCTGTATGAGACGACTTACGGCGAGCGGTATTCAGTATTTTCCCATTTTCGTCGCGCATGCATTTTATACGTCGATACCGGCAGGCGCGCGGCGAAAGGTCTGCAAGGTATGACGGGGCGGCTTACGCTGGTTTTACACGAGAACCGGCACTTTCGCGGCAAGTCAAGCGGCACGTTACATTTTTCAACGGTCGGAAAGATAAGCGAATGACTTGCTACTTGACTCGGCCTCCTTCACATCCCTCGTTCTACCTTCTCCCTCCCACCCCATCTTACCCCTCCATCTCTGACGGGGCTTTGTGTATTCGCAGTGTTACGAAAGCTTTTCAACATTCGAAGTAATTATTCTTTGTGACGGCGGATAAAGTCGTTTCTTCTCGGGGCGCCGTCCCGCCCCGCCGTTTCCTTTCATTTCGAATTGCTTTTTCGTTGCAACTCCTGCTTACCACGCTGGTAATATCCTCCCACGGCGGACAAAAGTAAGGAGAAAGAGAGCCATTAAATTGTCCGACGGTATTAAAGTTGTACGTTTACCTTCCGCACAAACGCACACAAGCTTTTGTACATACTACTCGCCTTCGATTCCCACCAGTTTTCACCGTTTTACCTATGGCGCGGAAAGAAAAATTAAGTTAATGCAAGTACAGTGCGAACAGGAAGGGAAATCGGTGGAAATGGTCGAGTATTAAATCTCGTTATATATTTTCCCTGATGAATAATAGTATGAGCATCGAAATGGAGAAAATACAATTAGCAAATACAAGTAATATGATAAACAAACGATATAAAATCAGGAGAATGGATAAGCAATTAAAAGATTTAATAAACATTTTGAAATTATTTCTGATTATGAAAATAATACATTAAATGGAAATAATATAATAGAAATAATATATTAAATAATAATAATAATATATTATGAAGATATTAAGTACAATTATTGAAGCTTTGTGTAAAAAATATTATATTTTTTTCCCACAACGTATAGTTTGCGAATCCTAAATATCGTAGAGGGATTTTCTCTTCATGCGATTCGACGTGGATAATTGTTTCTCTTCTTAGAATGTATCTTCCTTGAATTTTTCCTGATCACGACATCGATAGCACAACGAGCATCGCCCCCCCAATTCCTGGATAAAAAGAACATAAATTGGGTTTTCGGACACCGTGTAGATAAAATCAGAGAGAATTCTACAACCGTAATTACTTCCCTGCAGCTCGCGTGCATTGCTCCTTTTTCATCTAAAGTCAAGGAAGACGAAGCAACTATTTTGTTGGCGGAATATCAATTACGTCTTTATTTTTAGCAAAGAGATATTTTTTTTAAGAGACTCGAACGCGTTAACGATTGCAAATTTATTTGCATGGCACGAATACAGGCTCTAAAATAATAAATCGACGTGACAATTTTTTAACTTTTCTTTCTCAGAAAAGATTTCTGATAACGAAACAAATAATATTCTTGACGCGTACTCACTTTTTATCCCAACTTTATTAAATATAAAAATAAACTAAAAAAAATAATGTATTAAGATAACATTAATAATTATTATTCTTCTCTTTCGAATTAAATAAGATCGATTTATCTTGAGACACAAGAGTAACATATATAAATTTGTATGGTTTTTTAAATAATATTTTTCACGAAACCAAGATTATTTCATTCTAGATTTAAGAATTTTCCATTCAAGAGCAAAATATTTCTTTGTTAATAATAAATATTATTGCCTCTACATTGATTCTATTTTATGATAGATCAAAAAGTAATAGTATTGCATCCGGAAATCTTTTCTGCATGGATGTGCACGTGATTCGATAATTATTATAAATACAGCAGCAACAAAAGTTGTTATGCTACGAATTTGTGTGTACGAGATAGTGTCTCCAATTTGTCAACATGCATTTCTAGATATTTATTTTGCCGAAGCGACAGAAAAACCCATTTCTCGCCGTCACGTTACGGAGCAATTCGTGAAATAGACGCACACCGTGCCACACGTCGTGCACGCTATCATGTAATGATACGTCGAGCTTTCTCTTATAAATCGCATTCGGATAATATACGGTGACACGCACATACAAGTGCGAGGTAGATATACAATTGACGAGAGAAGTAACGGACGCTACAGTAACCTATATATATATATATATATATATAATTCCACATACGCGCGTATAAAAGTGGGCAAAAAATTCT
>NW_017305927.1:282128-303444 GCF_001594115.1 Trachymyrmex septentrionalis
ATATAACGATGCAAAAGAAGAAGACGGCGGCGGGGGGGGGGAGAGGGAGAGGGTGGAGGAGAAGAAGTGGAGAAGAAGGATGTGTATACAAAGTTCAAACGTGATGGAGGATATAAGTTGCCGAACCGCGGATCCGGAAGAACTAATATATCCCAGGCAGACAGAAATAAAATTATTCGCCCGGAAGAGTACTATCGACGCGATATTCTAAGAGACAACAAGCATAAAACCGCCCAACTCTTTTTTGCAGCTGAGAAGCGGGATCGGTTCATGCGATATTCAAATGAACTAATATATCGCTTGTTTTTCTTTCCTAAAATTAACTTCACCTCGTTTTTTTTCTATCTGTCTATTTTTTCTCTCTCTGGCCAGTTACGGTGTTCCCCGAGTAACGTCATTTCTTTCTCCTTCATCATGGAGCACTCAACCTCTCTCGCGTATCTGTTCGTCCTAATCTCGGATATTAAAAAAATAATCTTTGCTCCCTTTTTGCCTTCCGCCGGGCTGCCTTCTTGATGAAGCCTACTCTGATCCCTTCGCTACTTCTGAATTCTTGTTCGATTAGACTCGATCGAGATTAGATCAATGCAAAATTCACCATGGAATTTGACATTAATATCCGATTGAAAGAATGATTATTCCCTCTTCACACATTGATCTTTCCGTTCAGAAAATAAGATCCTTCGTGAAAGATAAAATGATTTTTACAATAGAGTGAGAGGATTATGTATACGTACGACGAAAGATTCGAAACGTTCTAAATTTCAATTGAATTTGTTTAAATCAAATTATTGCATTAAAATTGTGTTTATTGAAATAAAATAAAATTAAAGTGATACTTTTCATATTAATAATACGACAAAAAATTAGAAGCTATCATCTGTCGTAAACTTTAGTTACATTTTATTTAAATTAAATGATTGCATTAAAATTGTGCTTATTTAAATAAATAAGATAAAATGAAATTAGCAGACGTCTTTTGTATTAACCACATTCAATTCTTATTGTAATATGAAGAGTGACGCATAACAAGCCTAATGTATTAAAACTTGTTCTCATTTCAATTATTTTGCTTTGTAATTCATTTTTAGATTTTTAGCAATCATTCCGAGAATTCATATAGCAGTCATTTCTTCTTCGTAATTCAATTGACGGAAAGAATGTAATATTAAATAAGGAGAAAAATGTATAGTCGAGATATCCAGCTGCTGATACGTCATGCTAAATTATTCTCCTTCGTCCGTCCCAAGTGACTGAAAATAGCGAGAAATGAAGGCGACATCCGTGCTCGCAGTCGGGAACAAAGGTTGTTCCGTGGATAGTCAGGCGTGCCGGCGCCTGTCTCGGTGAGAAAGACAATTTCAGGTTAGGAAGCACTTCATCACTAATGCATAAAGCCGCGGGGGTGAGTTTGGTACAGGGGTGGTATAGAACCCAAGAGCGGCCGGGCGCCTGGTGTAGGTCTTAACCAGCGGCGGCCATGTTTGTATAATATATTCGACTGCAATAATGGAGTCACTTTGGAAGTAGCATTAGCTGCTTGCACTACCACGTGCCGGCTTCATAGATTGCAGGAACGATTGTTTGCGCTCGCTAAATATAATAAAGGCAGGGGTTCTCTCAGACTTAGCTAGCTCGCGCACGTCTGTTGACCTTGTATCGTTGGCCGGGAAGTGATGCCGCTCGTTGCAAATGCAGTTTATTCTTCATAGCTGCATACAGAATATGCTTTCGGAATTTCGAGAGAATGAGGCAATTTTACTTTGGAGTAACTTTTAGACTCGATACTCGTAAGTACAATTGGAGTTATTTTTTGACTCACCAAATAAGCTGAGGCAATTAAGATACTCTTTTAACAGTTCATTTGACAATAAATAACGTATAAAAAATGTATAAGTAATATAAATTTTGTTTTATAAATAATTCTAATGCAAACGTTTATGTAAAATTAAATATATAAAATGTAAATTATTTTTGTCTGTGTATTTGAATTGAACGGTAAAAAATTAATTGAAGATACTTATAATTTAAATTATATATTTATTATTCAAATTTAAATTATTTTAAATGATCATTTTTTATTCGCAAAGTGAAGTTTTGAATGGCAGAAGAAATTGTCAAAATTCGAACTATTTTGCGTCAGTATCGCATACTTTTCCGGATGCTTTTCTATGATGTATGTACTTTCGTATGCGAATAGAAGAGCAGACTGCGAATTTACGGTATGGATACTTGAATCCACAATACAAGTTTCTTCTCTCGCTTATGCTCTTTGACGAAATTTCTGCGGCGTAATTCCGCGAGTACAACACGGTTCGCTTCCTGCGACTTTTTCAACGTGTAGTAAAGCGAAACCGGACGTACACCCAAAGGAAGTGCATTATTCTGCCAACTTTTCCGCCATATAAAGATGCTCGTTGGGGACACAATGGCGCCGTGCCAAGCCGTACCTTAGCGCACCATCTTTTTCACGGAGGAACTTCATTTTTGTTGCTATCTATTGACGCATACGCCTGGCAAGTTATGAAAGCGCTCTTCTCGCTTTACGCCACTCGTATGTTGTTTACGATGCAACCGTACAGCATTCTCATCATCGTCATTTATACGAGATAGATCCTGTCATGTTTCTCCACAATACATGACCTCTCTTTAATCATTTTTAGGAGATAATTAACGCATCAAAGCTACCGCGATTCAACTACAAGTCTGTTATTACGATCAATGTTGCGGCAATAATGTGTTTTACAGAGAAACAAAATAGATTTGCAATATAATTTCTCTCTCTACATAAATAAAAAATTGTAAACGCAATTTTTTATGAAAAAAATTTAATGAAAAGGAAAAGTTTATGGGATCACGGATCAATGCTGTACGAGTGCGGAATTATGGAGCGTTATAACGCTGGTAGAACTTGACTAAGAAGCTTCATTTTGTATCCGCCATATTCCGCGCCATTCACGTCTCTCTTTGCTTTAGTTTTTTTCCCCTATCATCCCCCCATCGAACTTTTCATCAATTAATTATTAGCTATTCCGAGCTCGCGCCTACTTTTTATTCTTATTCTTCTCTCTGGCCAACTTCTCTTTCTCCCATTCTTTTTTCTTCCGCCTACTCTCCTACACTTCACCTGTACCTTTACTGCAGCTTTTCCGTTTAACGCTCTTTTGTTCCGGCAATCGGCCAAGCCGCGTTTGCTTTATTCTCTCGGATATCTGTCTTTTTTTTCCATCTTCCTCTTTCTCGTTTCGCTTCGAATGTCCCTTGCCGTCCCTTTATACCGGTCGGTCTAGTAAACGGCGAATAATCGTCGAACCACGACCGATCCTTTTGTTTCGTAACGAACAATGCGGTCTTTCGTCCCCCTCCTTCCCGACCTATGTCCTAGTCCATTTATGTCTGATCACAGATTGAACGTTACTACTTGTTAATTTTCCCGCGATTCTGACTAGAGCTCTAGATTTATAAGAGCTGTGCAAACGACTGCTGTGTTTTACTTAATAACCGTATCATATTAAAAAATTACTAAGCACTGATTGGACGACGGACCAGTTAGATCCAAAAGTAGGGAAAACAGTCAATAAGAAAACGCGATTGTCGGCATTCTCTAATAAAAGAAATGCGCTATACTCCCATAAATCTAGAGGTCTAACTCTGTCGCCTTTTTTCTTACAATCAGTTGCTCCTTCTCTTTTCTCACTTTTTCTTCCCTTCTCCTCCCTCTCTTTCTTCTTAGAACTTCTCTCCCCCTTTATATTTTTTTCTAAGCGTCTTTTTGCCGCGTTAACTGCGAAGCTTAGTGCCAACGAGGACGTAAGCACCTCGGTGAAACTCGGGATATGTCTGATCTTGCCAGTGGAAAACGTTCTGCTTCTCTCGTCGATTTCGCCAGTTGGAAAACGATGGAACCAACCGCCAGCACAGTCAGACTTCGGGGCTAATTGAGCAAAAGAAGCATGACGGCAAAACTGAGGAGCGCAGCACTTCTCGTGCGCCGCTCTGCAACGGAGTGTCGGCAATTTTTCCGTCGAACGTACTGTATTTAGAAACAATTAATTACGATTAAGTCGCGATTCAAAAGAATGTCGAAATAAAGTAAATACTTTGTTGTTCGGATGTTATTGTAGCAGAAAGGAAAATTTACCAGAAGATTTCACGTGAAAGAAGCAGTTACGTATATCTTTACTGTCACATGGATTGTCTACAGAAATTATTACGATAAAATTACTAACGATATTATCGCACAATTATTGGTTTCCGTCTTTCCGTGACAATTCATTAATTGCGATACATTTATATTATGACAAGAATATTTCGTGTAATAATTTAATCGTGTATGAAATAATTATATCAAAGAACCATACTTTCTTTGTGAAAATCACGATAACTGAACATTTTGTAGCATATCTAGAGACAAGGTGACTTTCTGCGACAAATTATCGCGCGTTTTAATATCCCGTCAATTTAATATCTCATATATTATATATAATTTACATATACATTAATAAAGGTCCAGCAATACGTTCTAATAAAGTGACTTTCCTATTCTCTAAGATTGCGATGCAGTTGCGTTCGCTCGGTTCGTTTTATCCCAGCATGCTTTCCGCATAACTTTCTTATCAATTTCAAGAAGAACCTGAACGTGTTGAACCTCGACCCGTTCATATCAAACACGACTGCCAGTCGCAGCGTACGACTGTCGACGGTGACACCAGTCGAAGAATGAGAACCGCGTGTCTTATTATATTTGGCCAGCGCAAATACGGCGCTCAACCGTGATCTTAATTCAGACTCTTGACGTTATACACGAGCTTTATGAATATTCGTCCTCACGGCGAGAGATGCATGGTCGACGACACTGCGACTCGTTGAACGAGCGACCGGGGTTAATTACATTTATTGAGCGCAAGCAATTCCGCGATTTGCTCAAGCTACTAAATCCGGCGGACTGCGAAGGTCCTCAGTAATGTTCTTGCAAATCGGTCTTTATTATACCTTCTATTTATATTTTGTGCAGCAGATCTCGCAACTTGTTCGCATGTTCGTCTTTTTATGACTCAAAGAACGTTGCATTTTTCTAAGATTTTTTATTCATTTCTGAAATGTAATGTACGTGATGAATGAAAATTGGAATAAAAAGAATGCAAATGAAAGCTTATTTTAAATACACGGAAAGAATGATTTTATTTAATAAATATCTGAAAGTTTAGCTGAATACAGATCTGAAAATAATTTTATTGAATTATCAAAATAACAATGGAATCTCAAGTATAATGAGCAAAAAGTTTTGACAGTTTAATAACTATTATTCATTAATTTGTTGTGACAAATACTGTTCCTCCATATTATGAATCAAAATTTCATTTTAAATTTTGACCTGGAGATAAGTAATATCTTTACTATAATAATAATAATTCAAAAGAAAAGTTTCTTAGATTAATTTTTCTTCTTATAGATATGTGTATAGTGGAATATGTTCATTAAAATTCTAAACCTTGTAATCATAGGTTTTTAAAAACATTCTTCTAATAAGGATCTTTCACTTCTGAGTTCATATTGAGTGGATGTTAATAGCACCTTAATTTTAATCGTCAATGTAAGATCAGTGACTCCAAGAACAGTTGAAACGTTCTAATTAAGATTATACGATTATTTTTTTTAATCTTAATTAATTATTTATTATTTTCTTCGCGTATTATTTATCACGTTGTAGTCAAATTTGCTTTTTTTTTGCTTCTTTATATTTTAGCAATCAGTTTCAGCGTCCAATTATTACGATCCAGCAAAGTTCAGATCTGTATTCAGCTAAATTTTTAGATATTTTAGCAAATCCGTCCTTTCCGTGTAGTTTAGCTGCGATTAATCCCAAAACACATTTATGTGTTTATCAATACTTTTCAAAGAGCGTAAATTAAATTGGTATTAAAGTCATATCGCACACATTTAACAACTTACGGCCCACTACTTAATCTCAAAAATCGATAATTGCGTATGCATCGTTCTATATTTCATTCTATAAATATCCTCGGCACCATTTACGAAGCCTGTTCTACGTATCGCAGGCAGCTTTATTGGATCCCGAGCGAAATCGCGCTAACGAAAATTTCGCTTGCTAACTGCCCCTCTTCTCCCTTCACCTCTCATCTTTACCACGTACGGCCTAACACATATCTAAGCGTCCATTTCGAGCAATTCTCGTCTGCGTCCTTATCGGTTTCCAATATCACTTCAATAATTTCCAGTTTTCCTCCATCTAATGGCCATTTTCAGACTGGTGTGAAAGAAAAAGCTCGCCATTCCTCTCGCCTCTCGCGGGAAGCCTCGTGTCTTTACGTAGTTTCGTGCACTACTACATAGTACCACAGGTCATCATTCAGGACTGATAAGATTAAAGCTCAGACAGACGAAGGAGTCATATTACCGCGAAATGGGGTCGTCGTCATCAGTATTGCTAGAATTTTTCTTAGAAATGTGCGAGTAGCGGGAGAAATTTTTCTTAAGTATCTTCTAAAGATTTTAAAAGGAAATTTCCGCAATAAATATTTAGTTCTTATTTTTACAGAAATCAGTTAATTAAATAATATTATTAGCTCAGATAAAAAAACTAAAACTAAACTTAAGTCTAAACTACTAGGAAAATCTGTCAAAAGTACTGTAATAGTGAGGAATGCTTTATAAACCGTAAATTATTGTTAGTTCTACGAATTAACCGAATTACCTACTTCACTGCAATGGCAAGGATCGATTCGAAATGTTTGGGCGATGGTCAGCCATTTGACTCAAGCCTTCAGTCACTACCCCTGTTTCTCGAACCTTTCCCTCTTGCGCTTGCATGTCTCTGTTACTCCGCGCCGTACGATGTTGTACCACATGCTTCTACGGATGTCTGCGACCGGCCGCGTGGGTTGTTTCTACCCCGAGATTAGGGGCTTTAAATCAACCGAAACGTCGGACTGTGCTGTGTTGGTGGGCGTTTGTTTTAGAGAACGGATGATCAAGAGAGACAATAATCAAGTCACCTAACGGTCATATAAGTCTGCGAGATCATGATCATCAGGATAAGTAATATAATTCTTTCATATTCCTAAAATTAATACCTAATATTAATAGTAAAATTATACACCTAAAATTAATACTAAAATATTATCCATATTTTTTCTATTTTTTATTCTATTAAACATTACAAGTAATTCTAGGATTTATGATTTATTTTTATTCAATATTCTCAGATTTTCTAATGGATTTATCTAACAGCACAACGTTTTATTAATTGGAAAATTATAATTATGGAATTTTTGTATAATAAAATTAACGTTGAACAGCTATTTGCAATTGTAAGGTAATATTGATTGTAATCTGAGATTCAGAGCATCGTGATTGTATAATCTGTCCGATTTACAATCGATTAACTTTCTTCTCATATAATATATGAGAAATAATGCACAGAACATGGATGCAGAAATACGCTATCCACATGTGCTGAACAAATGATCAGCCATTCCCGTTTCCGCTATGGAGAATTATGGAAACGTCTGGCTTGGAGCGGAGGTGAATTTTTAGTACCACGCTTGTCTTAGATATGAGAGAGCAAGAAAACAGATATTTTTACTAAAATGTATTCTGCAAGGAAATATTACGAACATTACATCAAATGTATCAACATAAAATAATTAAAGCGTTAAAATTAAAGATACTTTTACTTTTGCAGCTTTCACGATTTTTTTCTTCAAAATTTAGAAGTTTGCGAGTTAAAATCCTCTCTTGATACATTACTAATGCCTATTAAACCACTGTTTGTTAGCATTAATGATGTATCAAGACACGGTGAGATAACCACAGATTCCTAGACTACCGACTTCACTTCCATGTTTGAAGGCAGCTCCGTGTTTAAGTTCACGTATTGTCACACGTATAATTTACATGGATAATCACTGTTTTCACATAATATATGTCATGTGATACATAGGACACATACTTGAACTGAAACAAGGACAGCTCGGAATCGGAGTCATCTCTTTCTACCACAGACTACTGAATCAGTCTAGTTATACGAGAAGTGATGTACCGTGCGAACTTCTAAACAATTAAAGCTCTCTCGTCTGAATTTCGCCAAAAATAAAAGTTCATCTGTAAATTATTAACGCTTGACAATTGAAACAAATCGACTCTTATTCCAAATGAAAACATAACAATACATGAAAATACATAACAGATAACAAAGACATTTATAAAAGTCACTGAGTTTTATTATGAGCATAAAATTGTTTCATTAAATTTAATATCTTCGGTTATTTACTAACACCTAATTCATTTTTGTCTGTATAAATTCCTTAATGTCGCCATTTCATTGAATTCATCTTTGTATATTGGTATATATTTTTTTTTAAATTTGGATTTTCGTTAATATTGATCATCATTTATAAAAATATAAAGTCTCCATAGAAAATTCACTCTAATTGTGATAATTGTTTGCGTTCGGAGTACAGAGTAAGAGTCTTAGTATAATCTCGGTTTATACGAAACTTTTGAAATGTAAACCAGTAGCGGTAATTTTATTATACTGATGATCTGATGTAAAAAAAGTCGAAACGTTTGTATTTATAATTGTTATTCCACGATAAACATATTATTGTAACATGAACAACAAGCTTGGCTCCTTAGTCTTTTTACGTTTTGATAATTTAATCATCATTACGTGAATATCACTTCCGTTTTCCTCGAAAGTGAACTCTGCGTGAGATCGAGATGAAATATTCCATCCAAAGTACACAACACAACGCTGCTGATCGGATAGCTGTGTGAAAATTTGTCTTTTCTTAGCGCGTCATCATCGTCGTCTCTCCGTTGTAAGAATTTATCAGGCCGGATGAAAGGAAGGCGCGGAAAATTCGTGCAGACGGATCGTCTTTTTGGCGCGGGATCGTCTGAAATCGCGGAAGAGATGGTCCCCCGGTGTCGGGCAACGAATGGAAAGGAATGGGCTAGGAAATAATTTCTGGGAGGATAACATTTCTTCTATCCTCGCGCCGAGAGGCACCCATCTGTTCTACGGTCCATATCCCGCAAACGATGAGATCCCGTCACGAGAAAGATAAAGCTCTTCCTCTCTTTTCACTCTCTCTTTCTTTCTTTTTCTTCTTTACACTCTCCCTTTCGCCGCAATTTTTTACCTAAACGCTCTTACCATTTCGACGATATTCAATAGCACGTACGGGATATAGTGTGGTGTATCGCTTTTCCACGCTGTTGAAGTAGTGAGGGCGAGAAAGGGGAGGGAAGAGGGAAAATCGAAGTGTATGCAAGGATCACCGAAAGCGACGCTGAAAATTCCATTGGAACTTTGAAACGTCGAAGTTGTGGGAAACGTTACCGTATTGTTGGAAATGCTTGATCTTATGTCTGATCGGAACGATTTGTTAAATGTTTCCTTCATTCGCATGTCTCATATGAGTTCTCCTGGATTTTAAACGATTATTTTTACTTCACAAAAAATCCATTATATTGCAAATTAATAGACAGCTTGAGATAAACACGATATTTTTATTTGGGAATATTTATGTTTGTATACAGAATGCCAAACAAATTTAGCCAAAAAGTTAATCAAGTCATTATGTAATGTATATTTACAAAACAAATAACTGTTAGTTATATCTTATTAAAATAACCAAAAATAGTAATTCAGATTTAAAATAGCTACTTTTAGCTTACTTTAATATTTAAGGTCTAAAGCGCTTTGGAAATCAACGATGGCGCATTGTTCCACGGATAAATTCTTTCCAGCCAATAGATTTTCAGTTTATCAGCCAATAAAAACTTTTTGCAGAGTCTTTTTTGATATTTAAGATATCTCTTCAGAATTGTTTTTAAATATATTTTACTATCCAAGTAGCAAGCTGATTTTATTTTTTGTCATTTCGACGTCAAAATGGTGTCTTCAATGTCATTTAACGTCAAAGCGATGACAAATAACATCAGCTTGATAATAATTTGTTAAACAAAACTTTATCACACAAACTTTTTTATCATTATGTACATTTATATACATATTTTTCATTAATTATATTTTTTCTTTACTAGTTTTATTAGATCCTTATTTTTTACAATATCGTTATAATATATTATTAATTCCTCTCTATGAAGATTTAGATAAAAATTGTGTATGTAACGTCAACACGAACGCGATTGAGAGATTTAATTAAAAAATGTTTAGGATGTTTAAATGCCAAGATTATGAGTTTTAATATTCACTCGGGAGTGAAAAATAAACGCTTGTTCGTGACTTAATATCCATCTCATTTACGCACGGCGCGGGCGTCGCGGTGCTATTTATTCCACTTCAGCAATATCGGTGGACGGCCAATCGCGTGCATCTAAGAAAGCCGGCTGGCTGCAAGCTACGATTTATCTCGATGGCGAATATGACCTCGCCGACAATAAAGATCTGTTGAATATACGTGCCGACTGCCTCTCTCACCCTCTCCAAGAATCGTGCCGCCATAAACCTTCATCGACGATCAAATGAGTTCTAACGCGGGAGAATTGCGGTTTTGGTATCAATATATATTCTCCTCGAAGGGCTGTTAGCTAAATTTCCATTCATTTTGCGAGCACTTATTAAAACTGCAAATTATACATTACTTAAGGGATTTCTTTCATGTAAAGCAATAAAGAAACTGATAATATAAAAAATTGTTTAAACAAATGGAAAGATTTCTGAAAATATTTTTGTATTATTTATTATATAAGATTTGAACAACTCTTTGGAACTTTTTGAGTGTAAAGTTAGTGATATCGAAAATGTAATGATACGAGAAATGCAATGCAAAAAATCTAAATAAGGATAAAATGACTATTTTAGATTTTAGCAGAATTTGAAGTTGATTGGGGATATTCTTCTAATTACAAACACCAGTTTAGAAAATGTGCTTTCGAAAAAAAAAATCAATTTTTTAATCTTTTCATAAATTTGTTCACATTTACTTTTAACCAGAACGCATTAAATATTGTTTTTTTATACTCAAAAAGGAAAAGGATTAACAAAAATTCTTTATTTTTTTATTTTAGTCGTGTTGTTTTTTATTCTTAACTATAATACATTAGGTAATCTCCGTTCGAGCTATTTGATTCTTCAATTTGTAATCTTGTCATTGTAGATTTTTCAAAATATTTAAAATAGCGTATTTTTAAGGTTTAAAAAATCATCAAAAAACACTTGAAAAATGTGTTTAAAAAAATGTATGTCGCGAAAAATTTGAGGTTTTACGTGAGTAAATCTGTTCAATATTCGGAGCTGGATCGCGTGAGAAATTGGTATGTGCGTAAAACGCGAGCACGTAGCTGTGCGGAGAGGAAGACGAGAATTCAAAATAGAAAGAAATATTTTTTTCTGGAAAAAAAGAGAGATTTCTGGAAAAGAGAGAGAGAGTGTATATCTTTTACGTGTTTACGTGTCACACCATGTACCACCATATAAAATGATAAACGGCTTCGCGAGATGCTTGTTTCGTTATAAACTATCGGCAGAAAATGCATTAAAGATGGAAAATTCGAGAGAGATATCTCGGATGTGATTTTGTATTCTGTGTCTCTACGGACCGTGTGCCTCTTCGGTTTCTGTAGAGGGATTAAAATTTGATTGCCGGAAAGAAGTAAAATCCAAGGTTCTCTCAATCCTGAGAACAACAGATGTCGAAGACGTTTAATTTTTCATGATGCTGCCATGGTTTGATATTACAGCGTTTCCTTTATGCATAGTACATTCGTGCGAGTTGTTAAGGCACACGGATTTGATCACAGGCGAGTCAGATATTGAATGCTCTCAAAAATTCGAGAACAAATCTGATAAATATATCTCCCTGAGTTGTGAAATAATAATGGCCATTTCGCTTTGTTACCGTCTTTCCGTAACGCTGGACAAGCTGAATGAGAAGTTACATCTCTAGAATACGGTTCGTGTGATTAAAATGAGTTTCGCAAAAAGTGGATGTGCAGGGAAATATACCCACTGATGTAAATGACATTATTGTTATTAATATACAGCTGTTTACTAAAAATGAACTAAGTTGACTGTGTAGTTTTTTCATTTACATCAAAGTACGTCCATCCACTTTTCGTTATTATTTACGTTAACTTCATTTCATGTTATGTATACAGAATGTCTCACGACCGCTGTATAATATTTTAATAACGTATTCAGAAGGTGAAATAGTGTAAAAAATCTTATAATATAAAATGTCGAGACCACAATTATTTTTTAATTATAAACGATCGAAGGTAACGAATATTCCGTAGAATTCACATTTTGAAGATCATAGTTACGTAATTAGGTGTTTTCCATTTAGTGATACAAGTCGACACAAACATTATTCTATTTTTCTTGACATTCAGAGAGTATAATAAAGGTAGAACGACACTTGTGTCACCAAATGGAAAGCACCTATAGATGCGCGCATCGATCAGTCATCTATAATTAGTAACGCGTGTCTATGTAATTACCGACCTCAACACGCCAATTCTGTGATATTACAATACTTTTTTACCGTTAATTGTCATTCAAAAACTATTGTCACTTTAGCATTTTCGTATTAAGACTTTTTACTGTACAGTCAGATAATTCTGTTAAAATATTATACAATGTTTGTGAAACACCCTGCATATAAAAGAAGATTTATAAATTCAACAATTCTCCGTTAGTTTAAGATAATTTCATTTCCCCATTATATCTGTTATTTTATCGTGCAAACGCGGTATTAACATAAAATGCTACGCACGATTGTAATTCTCGTTAGGCTTTTCGTTCCTGCCTGCAATAGCAACCACTTTTGAAATTGGCTCTTTTTCCTATTGTCATGACTAGTCAACCTTCCTCCGTACGTTTCCTCTTCCTTTCGCCTGTCACCCGTTTTCTTCTGCTAAAACCCAGCTTGCTTTTACTTATTGCTTCAACGAGGAATCCATCTATTCGTCCCCGAAGGGTTGGCGCCTCGCCGTTGGAGGAACGATCGCGCTAAGTGGCAGATTCAGGCTGATCGAAAGCGGCCGAGATAAAGAGGAAAAAACCGTCTTCGGCAGAGAGGGAAGTTGAAGAGTGGACTTAAAGCTCGTCGAGAGAGTTACAGCTCGAGGTTGAAAGAAAAGTACGAGGAAGGCGCCGATACAAAGTGCTGTTTACGCCATCTTTCACCCTCTCTTCTTCAATCACCAATCTTCTACTTAATTCCATACCTTTCGCGTATTGCTTTTAACATTTATTCATAGCACACATTTTCCGCATTGAAAGAACGATTTTGCTAAACTATTTAATTTATGATGTTACTACTCTGATTTAGTGTTATATTTCAAGATCGATAAATAATCCACGCACAGTTAGTTTGAATTGGAAATTACATAAACTCGCGAGAAAAATGATTATTAAAAATGAAGGACCGCTCTAATCGAATATTTCACTCTTATGTGCTTAATCTCATCGATATTCACTTAATACTGGTTTTGCTGAAGTATCTAAAAATTTTGTTAGATACAGCTCTGAGAATAATTTTGCTAGTATCAAAATAATTATATAAAACGCTTAAAAAAAGTAGGTTGCTAGAATGTTAGAACATTTTGCAACCTTGTTATCAATATTTAAGCGCAATATGCAATCAATATTCTACATTATAATTTTGATGTTCCAGCAAAATTATTTTCAGATCTGTATCTACCTAAATTTTTACATACTTCAGCAAGACCGTTCTTTTCGTGCAATCGTTTGCGCATTTTCAAATCGTTTTTCTCCTAGAGCGTGTTACGAGACTTATTGATTATTCAAGGAATGCGAAATTTGTCACTGCGAGACAATTGATACACATACCTTCTTACATTATTTCTTAAGGTCTTTTATGGACCAGGTGTGTAAAGAACTTGAGGAAATACGTATGACATTATTTATTTGCGAGATCTCGCTTAAAGATTAACACAGGCCTTATCTCTCTTCTCCAGCTTGTGGTATTTTACTTGAATGCCGGAAGATATTTTTGTTTCACCCTCGCCGGACCTGTCAGCGTGAAAAATGTCGGCGGCGCTTAACGCGATTTTTTCCCTTCAGGCCGCACGACACGGCTGCATCCCTTCTCTCAATTTGCATTTTTTCCTGTCTGTTTCGTATATCTACGCCCGCGCGATCCTCAATCCAGGTGACAAAGAGGAGGCTGATGGGTGGATCGTCGCGCGGATAAAGGTGTCTTCACAGTGACCCCAACGTCGCGACGGAAGGATCACAGTAAATCTCTTGCCGACAAGCGAGATCCATTGATCCCACGATCGAATGTGGAATCCACCCTTTTGTGTCCCGCGCGTTTACTACCCCCTGCGGGGAGGTAAATAATGTAGAAGAACTCGTCGGGACGTTAGACAACAAATAAATCTGCCTCGTGCCGGCTGCTACTGCTTCGGTGCGGATCGTCCGGTGCGGTAATCTTCGTGATGGCCGAAGCGCTCTTTGTCGGTGTCCTCCGAGGATCGTTTCGATCCGAGACGGAGAAGTGGTGATCGTCTTTTATTTTTTCACCGACGCTATCGATCACGCTCGAGTGGTTGTCCCACATTACACATCCATTCTTGATAAAGGTGAATCGACACATAGATCTATCTTGATGACGATCGTAAATTTATCAAGAAGTGCGAGAAGGGAATACACGAAATGATTCTAAACGTGTATAAGACACACATGCGCATGGCTTGTATTCTATCGAAGAAGAAAAGAAATTATTTCTAAGAACAAATTGATCGGAGTTTATTTGTAAGAATATGAGTTTTATTATTTAAAATTTTTACGAGAAAGAAGCGAGATTAAACGGAGAAAAAATGGTTTTGTTCAAATATTTAAAAATTTAATTAGATACGGACTAAAAATAAATTTTGTTAGACTATCAAATTCATTATGTAGAACGCTCAAGCTGGTGGCAGAATGTCAAAATTTTTTGCAGCATTACTCATCTCTTGCTTGAATTTCCTACGTAATTATTTTAATGGACCAACAAAATTTTTTTCAGATCTGTATCTACCAAAATTTTTAGATATTTCAACAAAAATGTATGAAATTAGCACGATATTCTTAATTAAGTTAATATGAAAGAAATAATGCATTTCAGTAGCTCACTCTTCATAGTTCCTTATAAATATAAAAAAGAATTCCGGATCTTTTATACTGAAAAACCAAAATTGAAAAAATTGCAGCGGGAACTCTGTTTTCAAATAATTGTTATCCTGTATATTCGATATAGGTAATCTGCTTTTATTACACTTTTTCTTCCAGACGAAGTAGTACCATACAGATGTAATTCCATGAAATGTAATTTCTCTTTCCTCCTCGTTCGCTATTTCTCTCGGCAGACATCGCGGGTGAACAATAAACAGTAGTTATTTCGTCGATGACCCGCGATTTTGCGTAGAGGAACAGAATCCCAATGGCGATATTTTCTCGAAACAGTGGTCACTGTATCGGTCATATTTCTAGATACTTTTTGTCATCCTCGTCTAGCGAATTTTCTTTGCCGACCGTCTGGATTTTCTATCCCGTGCTGATCCGCAGGGCATTTTTCCTTCGGAAACGTCCATAAAGGGAGTCGCTATCAAAAAGTCTGCTACTATGGGAGTTCTGCCTTTTCTCACATGAATAAAACAACCGGATTTAATATATATTTCGTGGTCACATGGACGCCGTGGAGCTTAGAACTCCCAAGGAACGACTTCCGGTGCGTTTCACTGACTCAAGAAGCCGTACAGACGGAAGTTGAGTATCACTGCGAAGATCTACGAATCTCAGACCGTACAGACCGTACGAGTTGCTGCAGACGACGGTGCATCCCTTATCGTAAGAAGGAAAAACGTCGCGAATTCCCAAGGTCCATTACCATGTAAATATTACATCGAGTTGTCTTTCTCAGAATTTTACGACCAGTCACGTGCATTATACCAGTCATATTTTAATTCGTGATACTTTCGATAGTTATGTGTGTTGTTTCTTGTGCTGCTTCAATATTTATGATGGCAAAACAATTATCTTACACATTTCAATCAATTGATTTATAACTCAAAATACATCAATAATAATGGAAAATCAATATATGAATATTTGCACGACACAAATAATCGAAAAAGAAAGTTACATTCGACCAAAATGGATCTTGGTGTCTCACAGAAAGAATGATTTCCTGAAATATCTACAAATTACTACAAATTTAGGTATAAGATTTAATATTTAATATAATTTAAGTAGATATATAAAGATCTGAAAATTTAATTTTTTTGGAATCTCAGAATAATTATGTAACGAAATTCAAGCGTGACGATCAGTGCTGGAAAAAATTTTGACATTCTAGTAAGCATTTTAAGCGTCTTATATAATTATTTTGATAGTTCAACAAAATTCTTTTTAGCTCTGTATTTAAGATGCTAAATTTTTAGATACTCCAGCACACACAAAATCGTTCTTTTTATTAATATTTTTATCTAATATTTTTATATAATTTTTACATATTTTTTTTTATTTTTGCAAATTGCGCATTGATTATTATTTGTCGATTTTGAAACATAAAACATATTAAAATTCTAATTAAATCTTTTCAATAAGCGAAAAAGGAAGTACATGTTTGCATTTTTACGAAATCAGCTATACCTAGTTTACATTTTGCAAATCCCGTATCAAAATATTCATGTATATTTCTATATAGAGAAACGTATGTGCAAGGCTCTTCGCTCATGTTTTTATATTTCCAGTATCTTATTTATATTACCTTTGATCCTGCATTTCCAGAGGATCATATGTAACTACAAACATTTCGTGTATTTGCAGTATACAGTGTACTTGGGTAGATTACTTACGCGTGGATTACACGTGGTTAGTTTGTGCGAAATAATATGTGTGCAACACGAAGGATCGCGTGTCTAACTAAATTCTAACATCTCGGTCGCTAAAACTGCACTTAATTCCCAAGTATAACGGAAGGAAAGCAGTTTAAATCGATTTAAATCGCATTAAATCGAGCTCTGATGAAAAATAAATACGGCTATTTGCGATATGTTTTAAATACGTTATTATGTGACGTCAGTCTCGATAATAATAATCTTAATTTTTTTAATTCAAACAACTTTGGATACCTATAATTTTTATATGTCTGTAATCTAGCTGCCTCAGCTAATTATTTTCTATTTTGAATTATCAATATCTATAACTGACTGCAGCTAATATTTAATCTTATATTATTGTTAGCGCAATTTAATTAATGATATTATTCGTCGCAAAATGAACTTTGCACTCCTACAGCATGAGAAATTACAAGACACGCTGATCAATCAGAATACCCTCGAAAGTTTTGATTCGGTCTATTTGTGCCTCTGACATTTTAATTTAACATTTTGATATAATTTGAATGTTTCTGATACAGCTTGCGTATCCGGAGATCGATATTGTTTATACGTGTATTAATAACATCTATATCCTTTGTTTCAGGTAAGGATCTAAATTTCGCCAGTAATAACGCGGGTGAGTGTTACAATCTAACAATATACTGTTATTACCGCATGCGCCAGTTCTCGATTACCAATTGTTCGCCGTGTTGACGAGAATGTGTTACAGTTTCCGCGCAACTGCGTACCATAATCGACATTAACGATCCGTACTCCGCGCTTTCGAATTTTGCGAGTTTTGTTATGTTATTGACGACCTCCAGGTAGAAACAATTATTCGCGAATAATACAGATTAGCTTGATCATAAATTCAGTTAGTGCTAGCATTCAACGCCAAGATAATGGTACCTTGCTGTTATTCGCGAGTTTTAATATGCGGCTTTTAATTAATAAATTAATAAAAAAAATTGCTAATTAAATTTGATTTTAATAATTTTAAGACAACTTCTACGTATACCAAACGAAAAGTGTTTAATATTTATGATCATAATTACATGATAAAGTAATTACAGTTAGGAATTCTATTTTGTAGTTATTACTGCTTTAATACTTAGTAATATAATTACGTTATATATAGCTCTATATATACAACAAAAAATATAGTTCACACTGAAAACAATTATAATTTATAATAATAAACTATAATTAATTAATATAGTAAAATAAAGAACTCTTGTAATAAAAAACAAAGTTAATGTATCGACAGGGGCAATAAGAGTCAAATAAATATTAAATTAAAATTAAAAAGTTATATATTAAAGAAAAAAAAACAGTTGTTTTACACTTTACAAATATTCAAATTAAAATCTTCCCTTACAAAAATTTACATTATAAAAATTCGTATGACATGTTTCAACTACGAGATGAAGCCATTCTCAGATATATATAATAAAAAATTACTAATTATTTTGAGAATAACGTAAAACGCAAAAATAGTCAGAAGATCTTGAGAGGAAGAATGAAAATTTTCTCAGAGCATCTAAAATTGCTCACAAACGATTGAAAGATCGTGTGGAGAGAGCATCTGGATATTCCGTGAGGTCAAAAGTTTGTCGATAATTATTGGCATATTATCACATAAAAGTAAAATGATAATTGTGGTAATTATCGAAAGATAAAATTGGTTTTCAAGTTATTTAAAATAATCAATTTTATCGAGGATAATATTAGAATGGACCTTAACGAAATGGGGTACGAGGGTCACAAATGGAGGGATCTGGCTCAGGGACGGGAACAGTGGCGGGATTTGGTATTTGCGGCAATGAGCTTTCGAGTTCCTGACGCCTAATAATAATAATAATAATCAATTTTATCTCTTGAAAATTACCATAATTATCATTTTAATTTTACTTTAATAATATTTGACCATATATATCTGGTACTACTAATTTTAACGTGCATTAGAGTGATAATATGTCAACGATTACGACAAATCTTTCGCCTCACGGAATATCTAGATGTTCTTTCCATCTTTCAACCGTTTGTGAGCAATTTTGGATGCTCTGGGAAAATTTTCATTCGGCCTCTCAAGATCTTCTGATCATCTTTGCTTATAATTTTTACTGCGTTTTACGTTATTTTCTAAATAATTACTAATTTTTTATACATTTGAGAATGGCTCAATCTCGTAGCCGAAACATATGCGAATTTTTGTAATGTAAATTTTTATAATGGGAAGATTTTAATTTAAATATTTGTAAAGTGTAAAATAATTGTTTCTTTTTTCTTTAATATATGTAACTTTTTAATTTGATACTTATTTGACTTTTATTGCCTTGTCGATACATTAGCTTTGTTTCATAATTAATTATAATTATTATAAATATAATTTTATTTATAATTCGTATAAATATAATATTTACGATTATATTAATAACTATAAAAATATTAATTAATTGTAAAAATGGAGCTCCACCATAATTATTTTACCATGTAATGTAATAGCAAAACACTTCTCACAATGTAGACACATAAATCCGCAGTTCGTGATGCGATTCGAGATGCAATTAGTGTTTCCAATAGTACCGTTACACTACATCGCCTGTTGTCACGCGAATTCGATATTGTCGCGCTAAGTCTTCCTGCTTACGTAAGAATTATATCTCATTGCAGGGCGTAAGCCCTCTCTTTTTATCATTCCAAACTTGATGCAATTTCCAACGCTGTGTGATAACCGACTCATCTTCTTTCGACCTCACCGTGAAAAAAGTACCGATTCATCTAAATCCCGTGTAATTCGCTTAAGATTTCCGTGCGCGCGCGCATTCTGTAAGTCGAGATCTGGCAAAGAAAGAAGTATTCTTCCTGTGACCATCTGATGACGAAAGGTTGATCTTTCTCGCGAAAAGAAGGGGAGGGAGGGGGTGGAGAAAAAGAGATAGAGGAGTCCATCTAGAATCCAAAGAAAGAAGAAAACCGGAGGATTCACCGAGGGTACCGCCTAGATAAGGACGGCAAATTGCAGGCAATCTGGCTGATTAGGCTCCAGGATAGTAATCCCGGAGATCTCGATGTCGGAGCCGTCTATACTATACATCCTATTCGACTGTGACTGTCTTCATCGTAGTTACAGACGAAGAAAGGAGTACGAAATCGGACTGCTGAGAAGGAATCGAGGGGGGCTACTGTCGAACGAGGAGGCGACGTCCGTTACATCCGTACCGTGCCGAGAGATTAGGATTCTGCTGAGAAAATCCGATGAAATTACGGAAAAGGGGACTTCTTTTCATACGCTAGATCGACGATACGTGTACTCGTACATTAGCCTCGCATTTTCCCCGTTTTTCTCCTATTCTATTCTTCGTTTCCATATCGCGATTTAGTTTATAGAATTGTAAACTTCTTTTGTAGCGGTTTATCGCGGTAACGGTATGTCACGTTTTGTCTGTGAAAAGTTGCGCGGGATTCGCGGCAGAGATAACCCTCGTTATCTTCTGTTTGTCAGTTGGACCTATGGTGTAACTGTGCAGATACAATAGAAGGAATAAGGAATAACAGTTGATTGGCCAAAAATCAGATAACAATTTCTGATAAGTTGAAATCATTGTTTCTTATTCCTTATTCCTTTTATTATTATATATGTCTGCACCCTAAGAACTGTAACTCCAGGTATATTCTTGCATGCATATTTCTAATAAGCCAATGAAGAATTGATGCCAGATAATACCATCTTGCTGCGGCAATTTGAATCGGCATCATGAATATTCTTTTATTTACTTATTTTCGTGTTTTTACTCAATTATGTGTGCTTAAATTGTCAATGAATCTAAATTCTGCATGGAGGCTACATCAGGTTTCAATACTCGTTTTTTTGACAGTGTACATATCGCTTGAATGTAACTATTTAAATATGGCCGCAAACCATATGAAGCTCCTCTCGAGTATAAATACACTTTGATATTTAAATCATAGATTGCGTTCAGCAAAACAAGCAGTTTTACAAAAAAAAGTAGCTTTGTTGTAACATTCTTTAATATAACTGATTTTTTTTTTTTAGTTACTTGCTAAATGTATAACCAATCATATTAAAGAATCTTACAACAAAGCTACTTTTTTTGCTGAACGCAACTATTGCTTTAATTGTTCTTTTATCCACTCGCGAGAGCTTTCTCAAATAAAGAAGAAGGAAAAGAGAGACACAAAATATAATTTTTACAATATCACGTTGATAATCTACGTAACGTAAGAGAAATTGAAACTCGCGGATGCTTTCGTCTTCGGAATTTACATGGCGAAAGAATGATAGGCTGATGGAAAAGCAAACCCGCAAATAATAAATAAATACACAGACACATAGATACATGTGTGTGTGTGTGTGTGTGTGTGTGTGTGTGTGTGTGTGTGTGTGTGTGTGTGTGTGTGTGTGTGTGTGTGT